>NC_073228.2:184660000-184960000 GCF_029281585.2 Gorilla gorilla gorilla | reverse complement strand
AGGTGCTCATCTTTGGCTCCTGAGATTGTGGGGGCTGCAGGAGCCACACACACCCTCTACTCCCAAACAGCCTGACCTCCCCAAGGCAAGCCATTTTAGAGGGTGACTTGAGTGGTGCTGCCCAAAGGGATCAGCACGGAGCATCCCTAGCTGGGAGGAATTCCTTCGCCGCAAGGAAGTAGCCAGCACCTTCTCCTGACACGCAGAAGTGGGTAGAATAAGGAGCTCCAGCTGCGGGCTTACGCCAGGTAGAGTGAGCATTGGTTATGGAGGAGACCCCGTGAGAACAGCGTTCATCTGAGTCCCGACCATTGGTTATGGAGGAGACCCTGTGAGAACAGCGCTCATCTGAGTACTGACCATTTGTAGGAGGGAAGTGGGTTGGTGCCCTTATATTACACCTTTTCAGAGAGCCAGTCAAAACGCAGAGTTTGACAGGGTTTGAGTTGCATAAACAGGTGGTAATAATAATAATAATAATAAACTAGGGGGAGCTGAGCGTGGTGGCTCACGCCTGTAATCACAGCACTTTGAGAAGCTGAAGCAAGGGTCTTGTTTGTGTCCAGGAGTTCGAGAGCCCAGAAGTTCTAGACCAGCCTGGGCAACACAGTGAAACGTTGTCTCCATTACAAATTAAAAACAAATAACCAGGTCGTTTCTTAAAGAGGGTGCTCTTGGTTATTCAAACCTGCTGTCCCCAGCAGACGGTGGGTTCTCCTGTTTCATCCACACTCTCTCCAGGCACCTTTAGTGAACAAATAATACTGTTTGCTTTAACAGGAGGAAAACGTTTGAAGAAAAAAAATTATGTTAAATTTCCAAATAAGGCAAAAAGGTAGGTAACATGTCCTTTGAGTGTCATGTGGGCACTGGCCCAGCCACAGATTACTTATGGAAGTGTACTTTGATTACTGTTTGCCATTACTTAAAAACCCCAGATTTAGTGAATTTGCATAATTAACTTGTAGACTTTTGTCCAGTAGAGTTGCAAATAATTTTTTTTTCTTTTTTGAGACAGGGCCTTGCTCTGTCACCCATGCTGGAGTACAGTGGCACAGTCACAGCTCACTGCAGCCTCAACCTCCCAGGCTCAAGTGATCCTCCCACCTCAGCCTCCCATGTCACTGGGACCACAGGTGACCAGCTAATTTTTTAATTTTTTCTTTATAGAGATGGGGTTCTCATTATGTTGCCCAGACCGGTCTTACTCCTGGGCTCAAGCAATCCTCCCCCTTCAGCCTCCCAAAGTGCTGGGATTATATACACGAGCCACTGCATGCATCCAACTAATTTCTACCTAGTAGAAAAATATAACCCAGAAGGTTATGGTTTATCGCCTTGTAAGAGATTATCCAGTTCTGTAGATAAGGCAGCAGTCTTACCACAACGTTTCTGTATTAAACTGCCTCTAAATACCTAATTCCTTTTTTTTTTTAAACATCTAATTCCTGAAGTGCTGTTTGAACTAGTCTTTACCACATCATTGGTTACCTCAAATTAAGGAATTGAATAAAATCTATTACACATGATCATTTTATAATTGAATGAGTCATGTTTTAAAAGTTTTTTGAAAATTATACTTTGACAAGTCGTCAGCCTAGAAACAGCTTTTCTTACAAGTCCTCTGACCCTGGTCTTAATGAGCAGTGCCTGTCAGGACCCATCAGCCTGGCCTCACCAGGACTGTGTGCTCCCTACGCCCCAGTACACCCCCAGCAGAGCCAGGATCAAATAAGATCATATGGAAAATATTGTCAACTGGGCTTCAAACAGTGCCTTCCTTCTAAATGCTAGAGGTCCTTTAATGCAAGAAACGTTTAAAAGAGTACTTTTTAATGTATTTAAAAGAGTACTGTTATTATTTTGTGTTATTACTTTCTAAAATGTTAGATTTGGGGATTAGGAGTTATCATTTGGCTTTTTTTTGAGACGGAGTCTCGCTCTGTCGCCCAGGCTGGAGTGCAGTGGCGTGATCTGGGCTCCCTGCAAGATCTGCCTCCCGGGTTCACGCCATTCTCCTGCCTCAGCCTCCCGAGTAGATGGGACTACAGGCACCCGCCACCATTCCCGGCTAATTTTTTTTTTTTAAGTAAATATGGGGTTTCACCGTGTTAGCCAAGATGGTCTCCATCCCCTGACCTGGTGATCCACCTGCCTTGGCCTCCCAGTGTGCTGGGATTGCAGGCGTGAGCCACCGCACCTGGCCTTGGCTTTTTTTTTAGAGAGACAGGATTTCACTCTGCCACCTAGGCTGTACGTAGTGCAGTCCAGTGATCCTAGCTCTCTACAGCACTCTCTGAACTCCTGGGCTCAGGTGCTCCTTCTGCCTCAGCCTCCCCAGTGGCTGGGACTACAGGTGTGCACCACCACGCCGTGAGGGGTCAGGGTTGTGAGTCAGCAACACTAACTTACTGGGTCCTTACTATGTACACTTCCTCCAGGGTTACAGCTACATTTTTGAACAAATACTTTTCAACTAAGGAACTTTTACAAAACTTCAGAAGTGAAAAAATTATACTACTCATTAACAATTGTGGAAATAAAATACTTGAAACATTTCAAGCAAAATGAGCCTGTAACAAAGTGATGAGACATATAACACTTGAACCGGTGGTGAACAAAACCACCAAAACGAGTGAACAGGAAGTGGTGATATAAACAGATAACTTAAAGGTAACGAAGAACCTGACAAACCCAAAACAGAAACCATGCAATTATTTCTCTGGTAAACAAGACCTGGAAGGATAGGGAAAAGATGCAGAAGGGAGCATGGCTAGGAGATGGTTGCTTTTTATTACATTGCTTTTTGTCAAATTTTACTCTTTAAACGTGAGCATGCATATTTTCATAGGAATAAGTTTCCAGTAATTCAATGAGACTTTTTAGTCCTGGCCAATCGAGGATGTCAAGTCAGGCTTCAGGTGTGAGTAACTCAGCTGGGTTTTTGTTGGCTGTACGGTGTCCAGAATTCGTGGGTTCTTGGTCTCGCTGACTTCAAGAATGAAGCTGCAGACCCTCGTGCTGAGTGTTACAGTTCTTAAAGATGTTGTGTCTGGAGTTGTTTGTTCCTTCCGGTGGATTTGTAGTCTTGTTGGCCTTAAGAAGTGAAGCTGTACACCTTCAAGGTGTTACACTTCATAAACACGGCGCGTCTCGCTTTATTCGTTCCTCCCCTCAGGATTTGTTTGTCCCTCGCCGTGGGTTCGCCATCTGGCTGGTTTTACGAATGAAGCCACAGACCTTCCTGTGAGTATAACAGCTCATAAAGGCACCACGCAACCAAAGAGTGAACAGCAAGATTCACCCGCAAACCGCAAAACAACAAACTTTCCACAGTGTCCAAGGGAACCGACCGAGTTACCGCTGCTTGCTGGGGCAGCCCACTTTTATTCCCTTGTCTGACCCCTCCCACATCCTGCTGATTGGTCCATTTTACAGAGAGCTGATTGGCCCATTTTGACAGGGTGCTGACTGGTGCATCTACAAACCTTGAGCTAGACACAGAGTGCTGATTGGTGTGTTTACAATCCTTTAGCTAGACACAGAGTGCTGATTGGTGCATTTACAAAACTCTAGCTAGACACAGAGTGCTGATTGGTGTGTTTACAATCCTTTAGCTAGACATAAAAGTTCTCCAAGTCCCACCGGACCCGGAAGCCCAGCTGGCTTCACCTCTCAATGGCACTCTGCGCAGACTTTGCGGCACCCAGCCCGGGCACTCCTGCAGCCCAGAGGGAGCTAGTTCCCCGATCAAGCCCAGTAGGCGCTGGCAGGTGTGGGGACCCGCAGAGCCCGCTCCCACCCGGAACCCCCGCCGGCCAGCGAGCGCCGCACGCAGCCCCGGCTCCCGCCAGGGCCTCTCCCTCCACACCTCCCCGGAGCAGAGGGAACCGGCTCCGGCCTCGGCCAGCCCCAGAGAGGGGCCCCCACAGCGCAGCGGCGGACTGAAGGGCTCCTCCAGCGCGGCCAGAGCCAACTCCGAGGCGGAGGAGGTGCTCAGAGCGAACCAGGGCTGCTGGCACGTTGTTACCTCTCAGTATTAAGAGAGATTAAACCGCAGAAGAGCCCACAAAATCAGTATCTCTCTCTCTCTCCCTCCTCTCTCTCCTCTCTCTCTCTCTCCTCACAAACACACAAATACCTCTGTATGTGTGTTTGTGTCTGTATGTGTGTTTGTGTCTGTATGTGTGTAGCCAGCCGGTTCCCTGGTCAGGACCCTCCCTGACCTTTTTTTTCCTCCTTTCCTCCCAGGAGCTAAGCTTCTGATGCCTCCTTCAGCAACATTCCCTGAGCTGACCATTTTGTTCCTACACAATGCCCCTGCCTGCCCCAGCCTACACTCATGTCCTTCGTGACTATCACCTGCCACTTCTTGGACTCATATTTATCACTCCCTGCAGGACACACAGGGAACCGGCCATCACCTCTGCCACTCCCCGCATGCTCCTAGACTCTCTGCTCCCTCTGGTCCCTGGACTCAGCCCAGCCTCTACAACCCACTCTGCTTCCTCTACTTGAGGTTCCTCAGGGCCATCTGTCCTTCCCCAGGCACAATAAGTGGGCCTAACTCCTTTTGAAAAAATTATTTCAATTAAGAAAATTTATTTATATAAACTTAGGGGTGAAGTGCAGTTTTCATACATGGATATATTGCACAGTGGTGAAGTGTAGGCTTTTAGTGTAGCCATCACCCAAATAGTGTACATGGTATCCATGAAGGAATTTCTCATCCATCGTCCCCCTCCCATCTGCCCACCCTTCTGAGTCTCCAATGTCCATTATTCCACACTCTATGTTACAATGTTTTATTTTTTTTCAGTTTATTTTTATTGTAGAGTAGCATTATAATTTTATATATTTATGGAGTACAAAGTGAGGTTGTTATATATATCACATACCTAGAATCATTGCATATATATTGAATAGGAATACACATAGACAATATAGGATGATTAAATCAAGCTAATTAATATATCTGTCATCTCAAATATTTATTTTTTTATGATGAGAACACTTAAAAACTCCTAGCAATTTTCAAATATATAATATATTATTATTAACTGCAAATACCATTATGTACAATAGACTCCTTGAACATACTCCTATCTGAAATTTTGTATTCTGAGACCCCACATCTCCCCCATCATCCCCCACCCAGTCCCTAGTAACCACTACTTTCTACTCTCTGCTTCTATGAGTTAAACTGTTTTAGATTCCACATGTGAATGAGGCCATGCAATGTTTGTCCTTCTTGTGCCTGGCTTATTTCATGTAGCACAATTTCTCTCCAGGTTCATCCAGTTGTTTCAAATGATAGAATTTCCTTCTTTTTATGGCTGAATAATATTCCATTATATATATAATATATATATACCATATTTTCTTCATCAATTTATCTGTTGATGGACACGGGTTGATTCCATATTTTGGATAATGCTGCAATAAACACAATTACAGCTATCTCCTCGACACACTGATTTCCTTATTTGCTGGATCATACGGTAATCGTATTTTTAGTTTTTTGAGGAATTTCTATACTGTTTTTAATAATAGCTGTAGTAATTTATATCCCCACCATCAGTGTAGAAAAATTCCTTTTACTTTATATCCTCTCCAACACTTCTTATCTTTTATTTCTTTGAAAATAACCATTCAAACAGCTATAAAGTGATATCTCATTGTTGTCTTAATTTGCATTTATTTGATGATTAACGAGGGTTAGCATTTTTTCATGTACTTGGCCATTTGTATGTCTTCTTTTGAGAAACATTTATTCAAGTCCTTTCCCCACTTTTAAATTGGGTTATCCTATACTTTTGAGGTCATACCCAAAATATCATTTCCCAGACCAATGTTGTGGAGTTTTCCTCTATGTTTTCTTCTAGTAGTTTTATAGTTTCAGATCTTATAATTAATCTTTAACCCATTTGGAGTTAATTTTGATATATGATGTGAGACAGGGGTCTAATTATTATTATTATTTTTTTGCATGTGGGTATTCAGATTTCCTAATAGCCTTTATTAAAGGGACTGGTTGTTTTTTTACTGTGTGTTCTTGGCACCTTTGTCCAAAATAAATTGACCATAAAATCATGGGTTTATTTCTGGGCTCTCTATTCTGTTCCATTGGTCTACATGTCTATTTTTATGCCAGGACCATGATGAATTACCATCATTTTGTAATATAGTTTGAAATCAATTATTGGGATGCCTTCACCTTGGTTCTATTTGCTCAATATTGCCTTGGGTTTTGTCTTTTGTGGTTCCATATACATTTTAGGATATTTTTTCTATTTCTGTGAAAAAAAGACATTTCACCCATGAAACCATTAGTCTTGGGCTTTCTTTTTTTTTTTTTTTTGGATGGAAGATTTTTTTTTTTATTACTGATTCAATTTCCTCACTTATTATTGGTCTACTCAGATTTTCTATTTTTTCATTATTCTGTCTTGGTTGTGTGTTCAGGAATTTATCCATTTCTTCTAGGTTATTCAATTTTTAGCCTACAATTTTTTATAACAGTCTGTCATGATTCTTTGTATTTCTGTGGTATCAATTGTAATGTCTCCTTTTTCATCCCTGATTTTATTTATTTTAGTCTTCTCTCTTTTTTTTGTATTTGTCTTGCTAAAGGTATGTTGATTTTGTTTATGTTTTCAAAAAACTAAGCCTTTGTTTCATTGACCTTTTGTATTTTTGGTCTCTATTTCACTTATTTCTGCTCTAATAGCAATTATTTCTTTTCTGCTGCTAATTTGGGATTTAATTTGTTTTTATTTTTCTAGTTCCTTGTGGTGCATATTAGGTTGTTTATTTGTGGTCTTTCTTCTTTTTTTAATGTAGGTTTTTTGTTTGTTTGTTTGTTTGTTTGAGTCAGAGTCTCACTCTGTTGCCCAGGCCGGAGTGCAGTGGGGGGATCTCCGCTCACTGCAAGCTCCGCCTCCCAGGTTCAAGGGATTCTTGTGCCTCAGCCTCCCAAGTAGCTGGGATTACAGGCATGTGCCACCATGCCCAGCTAATTTTTGTATTTTTAGTAGAGATAGGGTTTTGCCGTGTTGGCTGGGCTGGTCTCAGACACCTGGCCCCAAGTGATCCATCTGCCTCTCTCTCCCAAACTGCTACAATTATAGGCGTGAGCCCCCACACATGGCTAATATACGTGTTTGTTGCTATAAACTTCCCTCTTAGAACTGCTTAGAACTGCATCTCAAAGGTTTTCGTATGTTGTGTTTTCAATTTTACCTGTTTAAATTTTCTCTTTTAATTTTTTAATTAATCCATTGGTTGTTGAGGAGCATGCTATTTAATTTCTATGTATTTACAAAGTTGACAAATTTCCTCCTGATGTTGACTTCTAGTTTTATACCATTGTGGTTAGAAAATATACTTGAAATGATTTAGATCTTAAATTTGTTGAAGCTTTGTTTTGTGGCCTAACATATGATCTGTTCAGGAGAATGTTCCATGTGCTATTGAGACAGATGTGTATTCTGCAGCTTTTGAGTGTCATTTTTTTGTTTGTTTGTTTGAGACAGAATCTTGCTTTGTCGTCCATGGTGGAGTGCAGTGGTGCGATCTTGGCTCGCTGCAACCTCCATCTTTCAAGTTCAGGCGATTCTCGTGCCTCAGCCACTCAAGTAACTGGGATTACAGGAGTGCGCCACCATGCCCAACTGATTTTTGTATTTTTAGTAGAGACGGGGTTTCGCCATGTTGGCCAGGTTTGTCTCTAACTCCTGGGCTCTAATGATCCGCCTGCCTCAGCCTCCCAAAGTGCTGGGATTATAGGCATGCACCACCGCGCCCGGCCTTGAGCGGCATGTTCTGTAAATGTCTGATAGGTTCATTTAGTCTAGTGTGTGGTTTAAATCTGATGTTTGTTTGTTTGTATCCTGTCTGATGATCTGGCCATTGCTAAGAGCGTGATGCTGAAGTCTCCTGCTATTGAGACTGAAGGGAAGTGCTGGGAAGGGAAGAGCATGGTCCCTTTAAATGATACGGAAGGGGGAAGGGAAGCGCTGGGTAGAGGAGGGCGTGACTAGGGCTCCACCCCTAAGGATCTAGGTGTGGACAGGCGTTTCCTGCCCAAATGTTGCGTTTCCCAGGACCACCCTGGCCTGCCACGCCCTCAACCTGTGCCTATAAACCTCCCAGACCCCAGCAGGCAGACGCACAGGTGGGGTGGACGTCTGGAGAAACTGGCGCGGAAGGCCAGTGACCAGCAGAAGCACAATGATGCAGAGTTTTGCTGGGGCAGTTGGAAATGAGCCCAGGACGCTGAGTGGCCTGACTCCAGGGGAAAACCTTCCCACTCCAAGTTGAGCTGGTTAACACAAGCCGCCTATATAGACTGCAAAACTAAAAGAACACGCTCTAACACACGTCCACTGGGGCTTCCGGAGCTGTAAGCGTTCACCCCTAGACACTGCCTGGGTTCGGAGCCCCACAGCCTGCCCGTCTCATATGCTCCCTTAGAGGTATGAGCAGCGGGGCACTGAAGGAGTGAGCCACAAGCCCTGCTTTGGGGACAAGGGGCGTTTTCCCCGTTTCACTATTATTGTATCGTAGTACTGTATTATTGCCATCTCTTTTCAAATTTAATAATAATTGCTTATTTGCTTCACTGTTGGGTGTACATGTATTTACTATTGTTATACTTGTTGAATTGACCTCTATTATTATATAATGACTTTGTCTCTTTTTATCTTACGTGAACTTAGCTACTCCTATTCTTGTTTCCCACTTATGTGGAATATTATTCTCCATTCCTTCATTTTTCATTTATATGTGTCCTTACAGGTGATGTGAGTTTTTTGTGGGCAGCATATAGTTGGATCTTTTTTAAAAAAAAAATCCCTTCAGCCACTCTATATGTTTTTTTTTTTTTTTGAGACGGAGTCTCGCTCTGTCGCCCAGGCCGGAGTGCAGTGGCGCCATCTCAGCTCACTGCAAGCTCCGCCTCCCGGGTTCACGCCATTCTCCTGCCTCAGCCTCCCGAGTAGCTGGGACTACAGGCGCCCGCCACCGCGCCCGGCTAATTTTTGGTATTTTTAGTAGAGACGGGGTTTCACCGTGTTAGCCAGGATGGTCTCCATCTCCTGACCTCGTGATCCGCCCGCCTCGGCCTCCCAAAGTGCTGGGATTACAGGCGTGAGCCACGGCGCCCGGCCCACTCTATATCTTTTAATTGAAGCATTTAATCCATTTATATTCAAGGTTATTATTGATAGGTAAGAACTTGCCCCAGCCATTTTGTTAATTTCTGATTGTTTTATAGATCCTTTGTTTCTTTTTATTAGTTCCATTTGCGATTTGTTGGTTTTCTGTAGTGATAAGCTTTGATTCCTTTTACTTTTCATTTGTGTATCTGCTGTAATTTTTTCTTTGTGGTTACTCTGGGACTTACATAAAAATCTTCCAGTTTTAATAGACTTTTAAACTGATACCAACTTAACTTTTGTCACAAATACTCTAGACTTTTCCTCTCTCACAATTGATAATCTTGTGGCTTCAATTTAGATCTTTCTATACTGTGTGTTCCTTAACAATTTATAGTTATCACTGATTGTTTTGATGTTTTATACTGGAGATCTGAAAGATCTCCATTTCAGTAATATAGTATTCTGAATTTGATTATTAATTTATGTCTACCAGTGAGGATTATACCTTCATATGTTTTCATGTTAGTAGTTATTGTCCTTTCACTTCCAGATGAAGCACTTTATTTATTTATTTATTTATTTTTTGAGACGGAGTCTTGCTCTGTTGCCCAGGCTGGAGTGCAGTGGCGTGATCTCTGCTCACTGCAAACTCTGCCTCCCGGGTTCACACCATTCTCCTGCCTCAGCCTCCCAAGTAGCTGGAACTACAGGCACCCGCCACCAGGCCCAGCTAATTTTTTGTATTTTTAGTAGAAACAGGGTTTCACCGTATTAGCCAGGATGGTCTCGATCTCCTGACTTCGTGATCCTCCCGCCTTGGCCTCCTAAAGTGCTGGGATTACAGGCGTGAGCCACCGTGCCCGGCTGATGAAGCACTTTCTTAAACGTTTCTTGTAAGGCCAGTCTTGTGGTGATGAATTCTCTCTGCTTTTGCTTGTCTGGGAAATACTTTATTTCTGAGGTATATCTCTGCTGGGTCTATTATTCTTGGCTAACATTTTTCTTTTAGCACTTGGAATAAATCATCCCTTTCCCTCCTATTCTGCAAGATTTCTGCTAAGAAATGCGCTGACAGTCTATTGTAGCTTGCCTTATATGTAATTTGTTACTTTTCTCTTGCTGATTTTAGAACTCTGTCTTTCTTGTTGATTTCTGACAGTTTGAATATAATATACCTCAAAGATCCATTTGGATTGAACCTATAAAGGGTCCTTTAAGATTTATGGATCTGGTCGTTCATATCTCTTCCAAGGCTTGGGCAGATTTCAGCTATTATTTTGTTAAATAAGCTTTCTGTGCCTTTCACCATCTCTTCTTCCTCTAGAACTCTCATAATGCAAAAGTTTCTTTGCTTAATAGTCATTTAAGTCCTGTAGGCTTTCTTTGTTCTTTTTCATTTTTTTTCCTTTTTCATTCCTCTGACTAGGTTACTTCAGTGGGTGCAGCACACCAACATGGCACATGTATACATATGTAACAAACCTGCACGTTGTGCACATGTATCCTAAAACTTAAAAGTATGATTAAAAAAAAAAAAGACCTATCTTTGAGTTTAGAAATTCTTCCTTCTGTTTGATATAGCCTGTTGTGAAGCTCTCAATTGCATTTTTTTCATCGAATTCTTCAGTTCCAAGATTTCTATTTGGTTCTTTATGATTTCTATCTCTGTTGAATTTTCTATTCAGGTCATAGCTTATTTTTTCATTTTATTGTCTATCTGTATTCTCTTGCTTCTCACTGCATTTCTTAAGATCATTATTTTGAATTCCTTTTCAGGCAATTCATAACTTTCCATTTCTTTGGGGTCAGTTACTAGAGAATTATTGTCCTCTTTCATTGACTTCATGTTTCCTATTTCATGTTTCTTGTGTCCCTGCATTAATACCTGTGGATCTGGTGCAATGGTTGCCTTCTCTGATATTATGGAGTGGCTTTTGCAGGGAAAGTTTTGCCTGCAGATATCTCTTAGAGTGTCATTTGGGTAGGGTTCATTGGCTTTGGTTTTGAATGGGCGCAGTAGTCTCTGTGCAGTTTTTCAGCTGTAGTGGTCTAGGCTGCAGAAGTTTACGCAGCTGGCCTGCCAGATCTGAATGGGGATTGCCTGGGAATTGTGTGCCTCACCAGTAAGTGCAGGGGCCAACCTGCCTATGATTGGGACCACCAGGGACGCAACACCCTGGCTGGTGCGTGTGCTAGTGGTGCACAGGGGCTGATCTGCTGGCTTGGGGTGGGGCTTTCTTGGGAGTGGTTCACTTGACTGATGAGCACATGGCTGCAGGCATTGACAGGTCCATCAGCTCATAGCTGGGCTCCCCTGGGTGGTGTGCCTGGCTGGTGAACATGCTGGCTGCATGCATTGACAGGTCTGCTGGCTCATAGCAGGGCTTCCCTTGGAGCAGCACACTGGCCTGATGAGTATGCCTGCAGTGCATGGGGGCCAATTTGCTGGCTCAGGGCCAGGCTCCCATGGAAGTGGCATGTTTGGCTGGTGAGCATGGTGGTGGCATATGGGGATCCATATGCCATTTGCTGGCTTGGGGTGGGGTCCCCCTGGAAGTGATGTGCACAGTTGGTGACCATGCAGGTGGCATGCAGGAGCTAGTTTGCCAGTTTGGGGATGCGGTCCCCCTAGAAGTGGTGCACCAGACTGGTGATTGCACCAGGATACATGAGGGCCTCCTGGCTCAGATTCACCAGCTCACCTGGCTATTGAGTGTGCTAAATGTGTACACAGCTGGTAAAGACTCAGCTTCTTTGCTGAGCAGGATTGTCTCTTCTTTTACAGGCAGAGTGTCATGTGGATTCTGGTGCTTGGGTGCTGGGCCTAGGTTCTGAAGAGCTGAAGTTGGGGCTCTGCAGTCATTAGGATGCAGAAGGTGGGGCACCTCCTTGGTAGCTTATTCCCAGGAAGTAGTAACCTGTAGAAGCTTGGCTGGGGAATGGTGCAGTACTATGTGTAAACATGCTGTAATGGCTGCATACCCTCAGAGATGAAAAGGTGCAGTGGTTACTGGCTCCTGCAGCAGGATGCACTGTGGCTGTGGATCCAGTATCAAGATGGTGCCATACAGCTGCAGCTTTGGTAATGTGTTAGGGAGTGGGCTACAATGTGGGTTCCTTCTCTGGGGTAGTGCAGTTGCAGGAATGCCAGGCAGCTCCCCCAACGGGGCTCAGGGCCTGTGGGCGCTGCAGGATTCTCTAGCAGCAAAGATTGCAGGTATCTGTGATATCAGTGGGGATTCCTGGGGGCCTCCTGGTTACCTTTTTCCTGCTGGGGGAAGTGCCTTTTTGTTTTGAGTTAATCCTGGCTGGGAAGACAGTGTAGCAGAGGCTGAGTGTCTTCATTTTGCTTCTATGCAGCCCTTCCAGTCTAGTTACATCATAGGTTCCCTGTCTTTTCCTGCTGTACGCCAGCATTCTCCCTTATACACTACAGTGCAAGTGTAGTTATTTATTCATCATTTGGGTCCTGTTTTTTTTTTTTTTTTTTTTGGTGTGGGGAGTACAGGCATTAGGATCCTCTAGCAAACCATCTTTTGAACTCATCCTTTTTATCAGGAACTCACTGCTGTGATTACTGATCCACTCCTGTGATAATAGCATTAATCTCAGAACCATAAGACAAGGCAATTATAAATTTTTAAAAATAGCTGCATTAATCCATTCATGAGACCAGAGAGTCCTTATGACTTAATCACCTCTTAAAAGTCCCATCACTTAACACTGTTACAATGGCAATTAAATTTCAACATGAATTTTGGCAGGGACATTTAAACTATAGCACAGTATATAGTTGGGCCTTTTTAAAAAAATTCATTCAGCCATTATTTTTTTTTGAATGGAGAATTTAATTCATTTTCATTCAAAGTAAATACTGTTAAGTATTTACTAATACCGTTTTGTAATTTTTCTTTTTGTTTTGTAGATCCTTTTTTTCTTTCTTTCTTTTTTAGTCTCCCTTTGTAGTTTTATAGTTCTTTTGTAGTGGTATACTCTGAATCCTATTTATGTTTTGTTTTGTGCATCTACTATGTGTTTTTGCTTTGTGGTTATCATGAGGTTTAACTAAAATATCTAACAGTTGTACATTTTTGTCCCCTACACACACACACATTTTATCTTTTGACATCAGAATTTATGTAATCTTGTAATTTGTATTCCTTAACAATTTATTTTTTAATAGTTTTGTCTCTTAACCGTCATACTAGAGATAAAATTGCTTTAACACCACCTTTCTAGTCCTAGAGTTTTCTGAATATGACTCGGTTACTTGTACCATTGTTTTGTGCTTTCATGTGTTTTATGGTATTCATCAGTGGCCTTTCATTTCAGTGTAAAGCACTCTCTTTCCTGTAAGTCAGGCATAGTAGTGATGAATTCTCTTAGCTTTTGTTTGTCTGGGAAAGATCTCTCAGCACAAACACTACTGAGGAGAGAGTGGGATGATACATTCAAAGTGAAGAAAAAATAACCAAGAATACTTTACCCAGAAAAGTTGTCCTTTAGAAATGAGAGAGAAATAAAATCTTTCCCAGACAAACAAAAGCTAAGAGAATTCATCACTACTATGCCTTAGGAGAGAGTGTGATGATACACTCAAAGTGAAGAAAAATAACCAAGACTACTTTACCCAGCAAAGTTGTCCTTTAGAAATGAGGGAGAAATAAAATATTTCCCAGACAAACAAAAGCTAAGAGAATTTATCACTACTATGCCTGACTTACAGGAAAGAGAGTGCTTTACACTGAAACAAAAGGCCACTCCCTCATTTCTGAAGGACAACTTTGCTGGGTAAAGTATTCTTGGTTATTTTTTCTTCATTTTGAATGTATCGTCCCACTCTCTCCTCAGCAGTGTTTCTGCTGAGAGATCTGCTGATGGCTGTATTGATATTTCCTTGTATGTGGTATGTTTCTAATCTCTTTGCTTTGAATTTTTCCTTTGCTTTTTGGTAGTTTGACTATTATGTGTCTTGGTGAACTCTTCTTCAGTTTAAATTTAATTGGGGACCTCTGAGCTTCTTGTACCTGAATGTTGGTATCTCTTCCCAGATTTGGGATGTTTTTAGCCATTATTTCTTGTAACATTTTTTCTTATCTTTTTTATTTCTCTTCTTCTGCAACTCCTATTATGCAAAAATTAGTTTTCTTGATGGTATTCTATAACTCATGTAGTCTTTCTTCATTTTTATTCTTTTTCTTTTTGCTCTTCTGACTGGATAATTTTTAAAATTTCTGTCTTTGAGCTCATCAGTTCTTTATTTGCCCTGATTGAGTCTGCTGTTGAAGTTTTCTGTTGACTTTTTTTGGTTCAATCATTGTATTCTTAATCTCTAGGATTTATATTTGGTTTCTAAAAAATTGTTTCTATTTCTTGGTCATAATTCTTGGTTTATTGATCTATTTTTTCCAAATTTTATTTAATTTTTTATCTGTATATTCTTATAGTTCATTGAAATTCTTTAAGAGAATTATCCTGATTTTTTTTTGCCAGTCATTACATAAATCTACATTCCTTTATAGTTCATGCTTCCCTCTTTCTAATCCTTTTGTCCCCGTGTTGGCATCTGTACATTTGAGGAGACTGCCACCTCTTCCAGCCTTTACAGGTATTCATTCACAGGAATTAACCTTCACTGTTTAGTTTAGCCTGTGATTCTGGATGGGCCAGCTGGTAGTGACCACAGGCAGGTAGAGCTTGCTGTTGAGTTCTCTAGTTGGGTGGGCTGATGCCTTTTATCTGAGGTCAAGTGGGGCTGCTGGCTGGGCTCTACTGTCCAGCGAGACCACTGGCTGGGCTCTGCAATCACGTGGAACTGCTGACTGGGCACTGCAGTTACCACTAATGAGGCCAGGTCACAGCATATATTCCCTGGCCAAGCAGTTTTGCTATTTGAGTTCTGCAGTTGGACAGGACTGCAGGATGGACCCAAAGGCAAGGCAGAATGCTGCTCAGGATGAACTAGACTAGAGGCTGCGCTCAGCAAATACGCATGATATGGGCTTGCTCCCCAAAGGTGAGGCAGAATGCTGTTCAGGATGAACCAGACTAGAGGCTGTGCTCAGTAAACATGCATGATATGGGCTTACTCTCCAGCTTTGGGGTGAGCTCTGGGGTTGGTTCAAACTGCTCTGTGGTCTCCTGTGTTGGGCAGGTCCAGCCCCTGTGCTCTGTAAAAATGTGTGGTGGCAGGTATCTCCCTGCTTGGGCAGAGCCTTGGGTGGGCTTTGTAGCTGGGTCAAGTGTCTGTTTGGCCTCTCATGTCAAGTACATGTGGCCCTTGTGCTTTGCCTAAACGCACTGTGGTGGAAATTTTCATGCCTGAGTAAGGCCTTGGCATGGGCTGAGGCTGGTCATGGAGGCTGGCCATCTAGGTACTCAAGCCAGTTTGAACAACTTCTGGGAGAAACTAGCTGAGGTTTGTGGGTGGATTCTGCCATTGGCTGGCACTTCTGACTGGGCACCATCACTGGCAGGAACACAGAGCTACCCGAACAATCCATGTTACCATCACTGTGACCTCTGCTTCACTTCTTTGTTTCCACCTGACCCACGACAGTCTAGTCTTGCCCATACTTTCAGTGTTCCCCATGAGAAAGGGCCAGAGTGGTAGGCCTCCTGGGAAGCATTTTAGAATGCTAGGGAAGCTGGATGTCTGCCTCTGGCCGTCTTCTCACTGTAGAAATTACGCATCAAAGTGAATCTTCTCTGTGTGGTGCTGTGTGGAGTTGGGGGAGGGGGAGGAGCAAAGTGGTCAAAGCGAGACCATGCCTCTTACCCTTCTAATATGGTTTTTATTTGGCTCTGTGGTCCACATAGTTGTCTCAGGCTCATTCTCAAGTTTTGGAGTTTTCACAGAGGTGTTCTTGTCTGTGGATGGTTTCTAGTTGAACTTTATGTTGGGGGAGAAGTGAAGCATGGGACTTCCTATTCTGCCATCTTGCTGATATCACTCTCTGGCCTAACTCCTGATTTGGGACCTACAACACAGCTCCCTACCCACTACCCTAAGGGGAGAACTCAGAGGAAGGCCCCAGGAGGCAGGGTCCTTAGAGCCTGCAATAGCTAATTTCTACAGAGATTTGACCCTGACACTATCCTGGGTCTCAGTAACAGCCACCAGCCAGGACCTGTGTTCCTGTATATAGCTGCTTTGATTTGTTTTATTCACCTTTGTTATGAAAAGCAACATGGAGGCTGGGGATTTTTGAGGGAAAAGGTTCATTATATTGGCACTCATTTGTTCTATTTTGACTACCATATTATGTAATATTAACTTTTTACTGTTTCTTATTCATAATTTTCGTCCTTATTTACTTTGGGTGGCACAGTGAATGACATCCTTCAGTTATGATTAAAGATAATTGCTCTAATATTGGAAGTTAGGGATTTTTTAAAAGCCTTGTTTCATTACTATTTGATGTGTGCTAACACTAGCTGACTCTCTGAAACTGTTTCACATTTCCTGATTTCCACTGCCATTATAATGAACTGAGACACCGATGAATGTTTTTCATTAAGCTTTTCATTTTGAGATAATTGTACACTTAAAGCTGCTTTTTAAATGATAGTTTTTATTTTAAAATAATTTTAGACTCACTGGAAGTTGCAAAAATAATACAGAGTCTTGAGTACCTCCAAGTAAGCTTTCTCCAATGGTAATATCAGACATAGCTATGGAACAAGACCAAAATTGGGAAATTGACATTGATACAATTAATTGGATTACAGGCCTAATTCATATTTTACTAGTTCATATATGTGCTCATTATAATATATGTATGTCTGTAGTTTTTCACAATTTTATTACATGTATAGATTCATAAAACCACCATCATAATCAAGATGCTGCTCCATCACCATGTAAGAACTCTGTCATGCTGTACCATTATGGTCAAACCCTCCATCCGCTTCACTAATCCCTGGCAACCACCTATGTTTCCTCCATCTCTGTAGTTTTATCATTTTGTAATCATACATTATGTAACCTTTGAGACTGACTTTTTTCACTCAATAAAATGTCCGTAAAATTCATCCAGACTGTCGTATGTATCGAGAGTTTGCTCCTTTTTATTACTGAGTAGTATTCTATCTATAGCTGCAATTAGACATTTTCTTGCAGTTATGGGGAGATCTCTCCCCCATCATCCAATAACAGGAAAACCATTCACAGGGTTTTCTTCTTGTAAAACCCTGTGAATTTTCACTACATCACTCCCTGGGGCTGAGGACTGACGGGTTGATCACCTCTTCCCACCTAGCGTCTTCCTGAGATGCTACACAAAAGGCCACATCCCTTTCCCCCTCTTGAGAATGTCTACACTCAGCTAACCAGGGGCTCACAAACATAGACTTGAAATAAAATAATTACATATGTAGCTGTATATCAGATACACTACTATGGTTAAAAAGTGAATGTTCATATTACCAAGTGAAAGAAGCCAATCTGAAAAGGCTACATATTCTATGATTCTAACACTATGATATTCTGGAAAAAGCAAAACTTTGGTGACAGTAGAAAGATCAGAGGTTGCCAGAGATTCATGGTGAGGGACGGATGAATAGGCAGAGCACAGAAGATTTTTGGGGCAACGAAAGTACTCTATATAATACGATAATGGCAGATACACATCATTATGCATTTGTCGAAATCCATACAATGTACGGCACCAAGAGAGTAATGCAAACAGTGGACTTTGAGTGATAATAATGTGTACATATAGGCTCGCTGATTGTGACAAATGTACCATTGTGGTACAGGATGTTGATGGTGAGGGAAGTGTACATGTGGGGGCAAGGAGTATATGAGAACTCTGTACTTTCTGCTCAGTTTTTCTGTGAATCTTAAACTACTCTAAAAAATGAAGTCTATTAAAACAAAGATATAATCATAGCACTGAAAGGACAGTGTTTAGCTAATACCAATCACTATGATCAACCAGATCTCCCTTCAGTTGTTGTTAGTGTTTAATAATTTATTTTTAAAACAGGAGAATAACTGAGATAAAATAAGCTGTATACATATAAAGTATTTAACTGATGTCCATGAACCATCCACTAACAAAATAGTAAACATATCCATCATGCCCCACATCATCCTTTTGCCCTTTGTAATCCCTCCTACACTAATCTCCCCTTCAAGCAAGTACTGATTTGCCCTATGTCACTATAAACTAGTTTGTATTTTCTAGAGTTTTAACGTAAATTGAGTCAGACAATATCTTGGGAGGGAGTCTGTCTCTTTTTACTTGGAATAATTTTAAAAAACTTTTTTAAAAACGATTTTACTTTAAGTTCTGGGATACATGTGCTGAACATGCAGGTTCGTTACATAGGTATACATGTGCCATGGTGGTTTGCTGCACCTATCAACCCATCATCTAGGTTTTAAGCCCCGTATGCATTAGATATTTGCCCTAATGCTCTCCCTCCCCTTTCCCCCTCCACCCCCTGAAAGGCCCTGGTGTGTGACGTTCCCCTCCCTCTGTCCATGTGTTCTCATTGTTCAACTCCCACTTATGAGTGAGAATGTGCAGTGTTTGGTTCCTGTGTTAGTTTGCTGAGGATGATGGTTTCCAGCTTCATCCATGTCCCCACAAAGGACATGAGTTCATTCCTTTTTATGGCTGCATAGTATTCCGTGGTGTATCTGTGCCACATTTTCTTTATTCAGTCTATCATTCATGGGCATTTGGGTTGGTTCCAAGTCTTTGTTATTGTAAATAGTGCTGCAGTAAACATACATGTGCATGTGTCTTTATAGTAAAATGATTTATAATCCTTTGGGTATATACTCAGTAATGGGATTGCTGGGTCAAATGGTATTTCTGGTTCTAGATTCTTGAGGAATCACCACACTGTCTTCCACAATGGTTGAATTAATTTACACTCCCACCAACAGAGTAAAAGCATTCCTATTTCTCCACATCCTCTTTAGCATCTGTTGTTTCCTGACTTTTTAATGATTGCCATTCTAACTGGCATGAGATGGTATCTCATTGTGGTGTTGATTTGCATTTCTCTAATGACCAGTGATGATGGGCTTTTTTTCATATGTGTGTTGGCTGCATAAATGTCTTCTTTTTGCCAACTTTTTGATGGGGTTGTTTGTTTTTTTTTCTTGTAAATTTGTTTAAGTTCCTTGTAGATTCTGCATATTAGCTCTTTGTCAGATGGATAGATTGCAAAAATTCTCTCCCATTCTGTAGGTTGCCTGTTCACTCTGCTGATAGTTTCTTTTGCTGTGCAGAAGTTCTTGAGTTTAATTAGATCTCATTTGTCAATTCTGGCTTTTGTTGTAATTGCTTTTGGTGTTTTAGTCATAAAGTCTTTGCCCATGCCTATGTCCTGAATGATAATGCCTAGGTTTTCTTCTAGGATTTTTAAGGTTTTAGGTTTTACTTTTAAGTCTTTAATCCATCTTGAGTTAAAAGATGTAAGCAAGGGGTCCAGTTTTTGTTTTCTGCATATGGCTAGCCAGTTTTCCCAGAACCATTTATTAAATAGGGAATCCTTTCCCTATTGCTTGTTTTTCTCAGGGTCATCAAAGATCAGATGGTTGTAGATGTGTGGTATTTTTCTGGGGCATCTGTTCTGTTCCATTGGTCTATATATCTGTTTTGGTACCAGTACCATGCTGTTTTTGTTACTGTAGCCTTGTAGTCAGGTAGCATGATGCTTCCAACTTTGTTCTTTTTGCTTAGGATTGCCTTGGCCATATGGGCTGTTTTTAGGTTCCATATGAAATTTAAAGTAGTTTTTTCTAGTTCTATGAGGAAAGTTAATGGTAGCTTGATGGGAGTAGCATTGAATCTATAAATTACTTTGGGCAGTATGGCCATTTCATGATATTGATTCTTCCTATCCATGAGCATGGAATGTTTTTTCCATTTGTTTTTGTCCTCTCTTATTTCCTTGAGCAGTGGTTTGTAGTTCTCCTTGAAGAGCTCCTTCATGTCCCTTGTAAGTTGTATTCCTAGGTATTTTATTTTCTTTGTAGCAATTGTGAATGAGAGTTCACTCATGATTTGGTTCTCTGCTTGTTTATTTTTTGTGTATAGGAATGCTGGTGATTTTTTTTTATTATTATACTTTAAGGTCTGGGCTACATGGGCAGAATGTGCAGTTTTGTTACATAGGTATACACATGCCATGGTGGTTTGCTGCACCTATCAACCCGTCACCTTCATTAAGTATCACTCCTAATGTCATCCCTCCCCTAGCCCCCCACCTCCCGACAGGCCCTGGTGTGTGATGCTCCCCTCCCTATGTCCTTGTGTTGTCATTGTTCAACTCCCACTTACGAGTGAGAAAATGCAGTGTTTGGTTTTCTGTTCTTCTGATAGTGTGCTGAGAATGGTGGTTTCCAGCTTCATCTGGTCCCTGCAAAGGACATGAACTCATCCTTTTTTATGGCTGCATAGTATTCCATGGTGTATACGTGGCACATTTTCTTTATCCAGTCTATTATTGATGGATATTTGGGTTGGTTCCATGTCTTTGCTATTGTGAATTGTGCCGCAATAAACACACGTGTGCATGTGTCTTTATAGTAGAATGATTTATAATTCTTTGGGTATATACCCAGTAATGGGATTGCTGGGTCAAATGGTATTTCTAGCTCTAGATCCTTGAGCTTGTCTTCCACAATGGTTGAACTAATTTATACTCCCACAAACAATGTAAAAATGTTTCTATTTCTCCACATCCTATCCAGCGTCTGTTGTTTCCTGACTTTTTAATGATTGCCATTCTAACTGGCCTGAGATAGTATCTCATTGTTGTTTTTGACATGCATTTCTCTAAATGACCAGCGATGATGAGCATTTTTTCATATGTCTGTTGGCTGCATTAAAGTCTTCTTTTCAGAAGTGTCTGTTCATATACTTTGCCCACTTTTTGATGGGGTTGTTTGTTTTTTCCTGTAAATTTGTTTAAGTTCTTTGTAGATTCTGGATATTAGCCCTTTGTCAGATGGATAGATTGCAAAATTTTTCTCCCATTCTGTAGGTTGCCTGTTAACTCTGATGATAGTTTCTTTTGCTATGCAGAAGCTCTTTAGTTTAATTAGATCCCATTTGTCAATTTTGTTTTTTTGTTTTTTAAATTATATTTTAAGTTCTATGGTACATGTGCACAACGTGCAGGTTTGTTACATAGGTATACATGTGCCATGGTGGTTTGCTGCACCCAACAACTCATCATTTACATTAGGTATTTCTACTAATGCTATCCCTCCCCCAGCTCCCTACCCCCGACAGGCCCCAGTGTGTGATGTTCCCCACCCTGTGTCCAAGTGTTCTCATTGTTCAATTCCCACCTATGAGTGAGAATATGTGGTGTTTGATTTTCCATCCTTGTGATGGTTTGCTGAGAATGGTGGTTTCCACCTTCATCCATGTCCCTGCAAAGGACATGAACTCATCCTTTTTTATGGCTGCATAGTATTCCATGGTGTATATGTGCCACATTTTCTTAATCCAGCCTATCATTGATGGACATTTGGGTGGGTTCCAAGTCTTTGCTATTGTGAATAGTGCCACAATAAACATACATGTGCATGTGTCTTTATACTAGCATGATTTATAATTCTTTGGGTATATACCTAGTAATGGGATCGCTGAGTCAAATGGTATTTCTAGTTCTACATCCTTGAGGAATCACCACACTGTGTTCCACAATGGTTGAACAAATTTACAGTCCCACCAACAGTGTAAAAGCGTTCCTATTTCTCCACATCCTCTTTAGCATCTGTTGTTTCCTGACTTTTAATGATCACCATTCTAACCAGCCTGAGATGGTATCCAATGACTTTCTTCACAGAATTGGAAAAAACTACTTTAAAGTTCATATGGAACCAAAGAAAGAGCCTGCATAGCCAAGACAATCCTAAGCAAAATGAACAAAGCTGGAGGCATCAGGCTACCTGACTTCAAACTATACTACAAGGCTACAGTATGGTACTGGTACCAAAACAGATATATAGACCAATGGAATGGAACAGAGGCCTCAGAAATAACACCTCACATCTACAACCATCTGATCTTTGACAGACCTGACACAAACAAGCAGTGGGAAAAGGATTCCCTATTTAATAAATGGTGTTGGGAAAACTGGCTAGCCATATGTAGAAAGCTGAAACTGGATGCCTTCCTTACACCTTATACAAAAATTAGTTCATGATGGATTAAAGACTTAAATTCTAGACCTAAAACCATAAAAACCCTAGAAGAAAACCTAGGCAATATCATTCAGGACATAGGCATGGGCAAAGACTTGATGACTAAAACACCAAAAGCAATGGCAACAAAAGCCAAAATTGACATATGGGATCTAATTAAACTAAAGAGCTTCTGCACAGCTAAAGAAACTACCATCAGAGTGATCAGGCAACCTACAGAATGGGAAAAAATTTTTGCAATCTATCCATCTGACAAAGGGCTGATATCCAGAATCTACAAAGAACTTAAACAAATTCACAAGAAGAAAACAAACAACCCCATCAAAAATTGGGCAAAGGATATGAACAGACACTTCTCAAAAGAAGACATTTATGCAGCCAACGGACACATGAAAAAATGCTCATCATCACTGGTCATCAGAGAAATTCTAATTTCGGCTTTTGTTGCCATTGCTTTTGGTGCTTTAGAGATAAAGTCTTTGCCCATGCCTACATCCTGAATGGTATTGCCCAGGTTTTCTTCTAGGATTTTTATGGACCGAGGTCTTAACGTTTAAGTCTTTGATCCATCTTGAGTTAATTTTTGTATAAGGTGTGAGGAAGGGGTCCAGTTTCAGGCTTCTGCATATGGCTAGCCAGTTTTCCCAACACCATTTATTAAACAGGGAATATTTTCCCCATTGCTTGTTTGTGTCAGGTTTGTCAAAGATCAGTTGGTTGTAGATGTGTGGTGTTATTTCTGAGGCCTCTCTGTTCTGTTCCATTGGCCTAAGTATCTGTTTTGGTACCGGTACCATGCTGTTTTTGTTACTGTAGCTAGCCTTGTAGTATTGTTTGAAGTCAGGTAGCATGATGCCTCCAGCTTTGTTCTTCTTGCCCAGGATTGTCTTGGCTATGCGGGCTCTTTTTTGGTTCCATATGGAGTTAAAGTAGTTCTTTCCAATTCTGTAAAGAAAGTCAGTGGTAGCTTGATGGGGATAGCATTGAATCTATAAATTACTTTGAGCAGTATGGCCATTTTCACAATATTGATTCTTCCTATCCATGAGCATGGATTGCTTTTCCATTTGTGTCCTCTCTTATTTCCTTGAGCAATGGTTTGTAGTTGTCCTTGAAGAGGTCCTTCACATCCCTTGTAAGTTGGATTCCTAGGTATTTTATTCTCTTTGTAGCAATTGTGAATGGGAGTTCACTCATGATTTGGCTCTCTGTTTGTCTGTTATTGGTGTATAGGAATGCTTGTGATTTTTGCACATTGATTCTGTATCCTGAAACTTTGCTGAACTTGCTTATCAGCTTAAGGAGATTTGGGGCTGAGATGATGGGGTTTTCTAAATATACAGTCATGTCATCTGCAAATAGAGACTATTTGACTTCCTCTTTTCCTATTTGAATACCTTTTATTTCTTTCTCTTGCCCGATTGCCCTGGCCAGAACTTCCAATACTATGTTGAATAGGAGTGGTAAGAGAGGGCATGCTTGTCTTGTGCTGGTTTTCGAAGGGAATGCTTTCAGTTTTTGCCCATTCAGTATGATATTGGCTGTGGGTTTGTCATAAATAGCTGTTACTGTTTTGAGATACATTCCATTGATACCAAGTTTATTGAGAGTTTTTAGCATGAAGGGTGTTGAATTTTGTCAAAGGCCTTTTCTGCATCTATTCAGATAATCATGTGGGTTTGTTATGGGTTCTGTTTATGTGATGGATTACATTTATTGATTTGGAATGCTGGTGATTTTTGCATGTTGTTTTTGTATCCTGAGACTTCGCTGAAGTTGCTTATCAGCTTAAGGAGATTTTGGGCTGAGACGATGGGGTTTTCTAAATATACAATAATGTCATCTGCAAACAGAGACAATTTGATTTCCTGCCTTCCTATCTGAATACCTTTTATTTCTTTCTCTTGCCTGATTGCCCAGGCCAGAACTTCCATTACTGTGTTGAATAGGAGTGGTGAGAGAGGGCATCCTTGTCTTGTGCCAGTTTTCAAAGGGAATGCTTCCAGTTTTTGCCCATTCAGTATGATTCTGGCTGTGGGTTTGTCATAAATAGCTGTTATTATTTTGGGATACCTTCCATCGATACCTAGTTTATTAAGAGTTTTAACATGAAGGGGCGTTGAATTTTATTGAAAGCCTTTTCTGCATCTATTGAGCTAATCATGTAGTTTTTGTCATTTGTTCTCTTTATGTATTGATTATGTTTATTGATTTGCATATGTTGAACCAGGCTTGCATTCCAGAGATGAAACCCACCTGATCATGGTGGATAAGCTTTTTGATGTGCTGCTGGATTCTATTTGCCCATTTTTGTTGAGGATTTTTGCATAGATGTTCATTAGGCATATTGACCTGAAATTTTCCTTTTTTATTGTGTCTTTGCCAGGTTTTGGAATCAGGATGATGCTGGCCTCATAAAATGAGTTAGGGAGGAGTCCCTCTTTTTCTATTGTTTGGAATAGTTTCAGAAGGAATAGTACCAGCTCCTCTTTGTACCTCTGGTAGAATTGGTCTGTGAATCTGTCTGGTCCTGGGCTTTTTGTTGTTGTTAGTAGGCTATTAATTACTGCCTGAATTTCAGAACTTGTTACTGGTCTATTGAGGGATTCGATTTCTTCCTGGTTTAGTGTTGGGAGGGTGTATGTGTCCAGAAATTTATCCATTTCTTCTAGATTTTCTAGTTTATTTGCATAGAGGTGTTTATAGTATTCTCGGATGGTAGTTTGTATTTCTGTGGGATCAGTGGTGTTATCCCCTTTATCATTTTTTATTGTGTCTATTTCATTCTTCTCTCTTTTCTTCTATATTAGTCTAGCTAATGGTCTATTTTGTTAATCTTTTCACAAAACCAACTCCTGGATTCATTGATTTTTTTGAAGGGTTTTTTTGTGTCTCTATCTCCTTCAGTTCTGCTCTGATATTAATTATTTCTTGTCTTCTGCTAGCTTTTCAATTTATTTGCTCTTGCTTCTCTAGTTCTTTTAATTGTGATGTTAGAGTGTCAATTTTACATCTTTTCCACTTTCTGCTGTGGGCATTTAGTGCTATAAATTTTTCTCTTAATACTGCTTTAGCTGTGTCCCAGAGATTTTGGTATGTTGCGTCTTTGTTCTCATTGGTTTCAAATAACTTTTTTATTTCTGCCTTAATTTTGTTATTTATCCAGTAGTCATTCAGGAGCAGCTTGTTCAGTTTCCATGTAATGTATGTGGTTTTGAGTGAGTTTCTTAATCCTGAGTTCTAATTTGACTGCACTGTGGTCTGAGAGACTGTTATGATTTCCGTTCTTTTGCATTTGCTGAGGAGTGTTTTACTTCCAATTATGTGGCCGATTTTAGAATAAGTGCTATGTGGTTCTTAGAAGAATGTATATTCTGCTGATTTGGGGTGGAGAGTTCTGTAGATGTCTGTTAGGTCTGTTTGGTCCAGAGCTGAGTTCAAGTCCTGAATATCCTTATTAATTTTCTGTCTCGTCGATCTAATATTGACAGTGGGGTGTTAAACTCTCCCACTATTATTGCGTGGGAGCCTAAGTCTCTCTGTATGTCTCTAAGAACTTCTTTTATGAATCTGAGTGCTCCTGTATTAGGTGCATATATATTTAGGATAGTTAGCTCTTCTTATTGCATTGATCCCTTTACCATTATTTAATGCCCTCCTTTGTCTTTGTTGCTTTAAAGTCTGTTTTATCAGAGACTAGGATTGCAGCCCCTGCTCTTTTTGCTTTCCATTTGCTTGGTAAATATTCCTCCATCCCTTTATTTTGAGCCGATGTGTGTCTCTGCATGTGAGATGGGTCTCCTGAATATAGCACACCGATGGGTCTTGACTCTTTATCCAATTTGCCAGTCTGTGTCTTTTAATTGGGGCAGTTAGCCCATTTACATTTAAGGTTAATATTGTTATGTGTAAATTTGATCCTGTCATCATGACGCTTGCTGGTTATTTTGCACATTCCTTTATGCAGTTTCTTCATAGTGTCATTGGTCTTTATCTTCTGGTGTGTTTTTGCGGTGGCTGGTACCAGTTGTTCCTTTCCATATTTAATGCTTCCTTCAGGAGCTCTTGTAGGGCAGGATTGGTGGTGACAAAATCCCTCAGCATTTGCTTTTCTGTAAAGGACTATATTTCTCCCTCATTTATGAAGCTTAGTTTGGCTGGATATGGAATTCTGGGTTGAAAATTTTTTTAAGAATGTTGAATATTGACCCCCACTCTCTTCTGGCTTCTAGGGTTTCTGCAGAGAGATCCACTGTTCGTCTGATGGGCTTCCCTTTGTAGGTAACCTGACCCTTCTCTCTGGCTGACCTTAACATTTTTTCCTTCATTTCAACCTTGGTGAATCTGACGATTATGTGTCTTGGGGTTGCTCTTCTCGAGGAGTATCTTTGTGGCATTCTCTGTATTTCCTGAATTTGAATGTTGGCCTGTCTTGCTAGGTTGGGGAAGTTCTCCTGGGTAATATTCTGAAGTGTGTTTTCCAACTTGGTTCCATTCTCCCCATCACTTTCAGGGACCCTGATCAATCATAGGTTTGGTCTTTTCACATACTCCCATATTTCTTGGAGGTTTTGTTTGTTCCTTTTCATTCTTTTTCTCTAATCTTGTCTTCATGCCCTATTTCAGTAAGTTGTTCTTCAGTCTCTCATATCCTTTCTTCCTCTTGATCGATTCGGCTATTGATACTTGTGTATGCTTCACGAAGTTCTCGTGCTGTCTTTTTCAGCTCCATGAGGTCATTTATGTTCTCCTCTAAACTGGTTATCCTAGTTAGCCATTCCTATAACCTTCTGTCAACGTTCTTAGCTTCATTGCATTTGGTTAGAACATGCCCCTTTACCTCAGAGGAGTTTGTTATTACCCATATTCTGAAGCCTACTTCTGTCAATTTGGCAATTCTTTCAAACTCATTTTCTGTCCAGTTTTGTGCCCTTACTAGACAGGAGTTATGATCATTTGGGGAAGAGGCATTCTGATTTTTGAAATTTCCAGCATTTTTAAGCTGGTTTTTCCTCATCTTTGTGGATTTATCTACCTTTGATCTTTGAGGCTGATGACCTGTGGTTGGGGTTTTTGTGTGGGGATCCTTTTGTTGATGTTGATGTTACTGCTTTCTGTTTGTTAGTTTTTCTTCTAACAGTCAGACCCCTTTTCTGCAGGTCTGCTGCAGTTTGCTGGAGGTCCACTCCAGACCCTATTTGCCTGGGTATCACCAGTGGAGGCTGCAGAACAGCAAAGATTGCTGCCTGCTCCTTCCTCTGGAAGCTTCATCTTAGAGGGGCACCAGCCTGATGCCAACAAGAGCTCTCCTGTATGAGGTGTCTGTCAACACCTGTTGGGAGGTCTCTCCCCATCAGGTGGCACAGGGGTCAGGGACCCACTTGAGGAGGCAGTCTGTCCCTTAGCAGAGCTCGAGTGCTGTGCTGGGAGAGCCCTCCTTGTCAGCATCTGCTGCTCTCTGCAGAGCCAGCAGGCAGGAACGTTTAAGTCCACTGAAGCTGCACCCACAGCCGCCCCTTCCGCCAGGTACTCTGTCCAAGGGAGTTGGGACTTTTATCTATAAGCCCCTGACTGGGACTGCTGCCTTTCTTTCAGAGATGCCCTGCCCAGTGAGGAGGAATCTAGAGAGGCAGCCTGGCCACAGCCTCTTTGCCGTGCTGTGTTGAGTTCTGCCCAGTCCAAACTTCCAGGCCTCCTTATCACTGTCAGGGGAAAACCACCTATTCAAGCCCCAGTAATGACAGATGCCCCTCCTCCAACCAAGCTCCAGGTCAGCTCCAGACTGCTGTGCTGGCAGCAGGAATTTCAAGCCAGTGGCTCTTAGCTTGCTGGGCTCCGTGGGAGTGGGACCCGCTGAGTGAGCCCACTTGGCTCCCTAGCTTCAGCCCCCTTTCCAGGGGGTGAACAGTTCTGTCTTGCTGTGGTTCCAGGCGCCACTAGGGTATGAAAAAACACTCCTGCAGCTAGCTCAGTGTCTGCCCAAACAGCCACCCAGTTTTGTGCTTGAAACCCAGGGCCCTGGTGGTGTAGTCACATGAGGGACTCTCCTGTTCTGTGGATTGCAAAAATCGTGGGAAACGCGTAGTGTCTGGGCCAGATAGCACAGTCCCTCACAGCTTCCCTTGGCTGGTGGAGGGAGGCCCCCCACTCCTTGCATTTCCTGGGTTGAGGCAACACCCCACCCTGCTTCTGCTCGCCTTCCATGGGCTGCACCCACTGCCTAACCAGTCCCAATGAGATGAACAGGGTACCTCAGTTGGAAATGCAGAAATCCCCTGCCTTCTGCATTGGTCTCGCTGGCAGGCCAGAGCGTTCCTATTCAGACATCTTGCCAGATCCTTCCCATGTTTTTCTTTTCTTTTCTTTTTTTTTTTTTTTGAGACGGAGTCTCGCTCTGTTGCCCAGGCTGGAGTGCAGTGGCGCCATCTCGGCTTACTGCAAGCTCCGCCCCCTGGGTTCATGCCATTCTCCTGCCTCAGCCTCCCGAGTAGCTGGGACTACAGGTGTCCACCACCGCGCCCAGCTAATTTTTTGTGTTTTTAGTAGAGACGGGGTTTCGTCATGTTAGCCAGGATGGTCTCAATCTCCTGACCTCATGATCCACCCGCCTCAGCCTCCCAAAGTGCTGGGATTACAGGCGTGAGCCACCGCGCCCAGCCCGCCAATGTTTTTCTTTATCATAAAATTAAATTTAAAATATGGAACACTTCATGAATTTGCATGTCCTCCTTGTGCAGGGGCCACGCTAATCTCTGTATCATTGCAATTTTACTAAACGTGCTGCCAAAGCAAGCACTACTTGTAATAATTTCTGTGAGATTTAATGATTTTGTGTGTATAACAATATTCTTTTTTATTTCCGAGTAGCACTTTATTTGCATGGATATATCATAATTTGTTATCAATTGGTGAGCTTTGTGTTGTTTTCAGATTTTGGCTATTACAAATAAAGCTGCTATGAACATTCACGGATTTCCTTTTCTCTTGGAAAAATAATTAGAAGGCCATGCTGGATCATATGGTTAGTGACTGCTGAACTTTTAAAGGAACTACTGAACTGTTTTCCAAAGTGACCATATTATTTGACAGTCCCACGAGCAGTGTATGAGAGTTCCTTCCCTCCACATCCTCACCAACACTTGCTATTGTCAGTCTTTGTAATTTTAGCCACTTTAATAGCTGGTAATGGTATCTTGTTGTGGTTTTCGTTTGCATTTTCTTAGTGTTTAATGACATTAAGTATCTCTTCCTGTGCTTATTTTTCATCTGTATATCTTCCTTGTTGACAGGTTTTATCAGTAATGATGGTGGCTTTATGAAACTTTTTTTCTACATCGTTGAAATGATCATATGGTTTTCTTTTTTACTTTATTAATGTGCTGAATTACACTGGTTGATATTTAAATATTAAACCAACTCTGCATTTGTGGGACAAACCACACTGAGTAGTTATATATCATCTTTAAATATATTGTTTAGTTTAATTTGCTAAAATTTTATTTAGAATTTTTGTGTCTGTGTTAATGAGGGATATGGACCTGTAGTTTTCCTTCCTCTTCATCTGTTTTCTTTGCCTGGTTTTGGTATCAGGTAATGCTGGGCTTATAGAATCAGTGAAAAATCCTCCCTCCTCTTTATTCTTTGAGCCTCACAAAGCAGGTGTTCAATAACTATTCCATGGGTGATTTGGTATAGAGAAAAGTAAATTAATGTGGAATAAGCAAACAGAGTTTATGGTGGGAAAATGTATAATATAAAAACACATCATTAGCAAACACTGTGCCCTCAAACCTGCAAGCATGATTCACATTCATTGTCTCTTTAATCTTCACCTGTGAGGCGGGAATCACTCTCCGTGACTAACAAATGAGAAGCCTGGGAGGTTGTGACTTGTTCAAGGTCACTTGGCTGCATGGAGTTTTCACAAACTAAACCTAATGTGAGTCTATTCCGTCCCCACTTCAGGGCAGCCATGGCTTCTGACTCCCACAGGGTCAGGCCAATCCCTCCTCATCTGGAAGCTGTGACTGCTGCTGCTGCAGGGCTCCGGGAAGAAGAACCTCAGCTCCCTAAAGGAGAGTGGGGGGCGTGACTCTCTGTGCGCAGGCTCCGGAGAGGAAGCTGGGGCCACCTGTCGGGAGCACTCTCCCTTGGCTGTGTCTGGGTCTGTGGTGTGGGGCCCTTTAAGCAGCGTCTTCTCTGTCTCATCCCCAGGACACTGGACATATGAATATGGGAGTCCCCTTTTCCTCGTCATACATCGCATGCTGGATATAGGGTCTCAACAAGCCTTCAAACTGACATGTCAGCAGGGTGTAAATAAGGGACTGGTCATTTGTGTTGAAGAAGGAGATGGTCCCACCCTCACAGTCCAGGAAGACCCCTACTTGTGTAGGAGGGCTGCTGGGGGGGAGGCTGATAAAATGGAGATTGAATGTGAAATACAGATGTTCTGTTGTCAGTCTGAGGACCCAATACCCATTGCTGGGAGACAAAGTCGCATTGTTCTTCCCCCTGTCCACGTCATCCCGGCACACTCCCACATACCACCCTACGTTTTGTCCCACGTCCACCTCCCAGTAATGTTTCCCTGCTCGGAAACCCTGAGAAGCCACCACACTCTTCCTTGTAAATCTCTTCTCAGAGTGAGGCACCTCTTGGGGAGCTTTTCTATGGGTTACAGTTTTCAGATCAGAAACGCAGAGCTGCGGGTGAGCCGTCTCTGGATCCAGAGTCACCTCCACTGGGGTGTGGTGGGGGAGAGAGGAAGCATGAGTTACTGAAGAGGAAATCTGGGCTGGAACAAGAGGTCGACCCTCCCACTGCAGACTGGCTCCGGGTAGGATCCGGCCAGTCCCACTATCCCACCAGCCATGTACCTTCTCCAGGGCAGCCCCCGTGCCTCACTGATGCTTGGAGATGCTCAACCATGAGATGTTCAGCTCCTCTATATCACCCAGCCCTACCACTGCCCTCCCACGTAAGCCCTCTATTTGACTTTGTGAGACCTTGAGTGACTCCAGGATTCAGCTTCCTTCCACCCACCAGTTCCTGCTAACTTCACTTCGTTCCCCTTTGCACAGACCCCTAGAAGCCAGCTACTAATGCCCTCAGTTCCCTGGCGTCTTGCCTGTGACCCCTCCTAGCTGACCCAGTCCCTACGCTTTTCCCTCCAAGTCCTGGGCCAAGAAGTGTATTTAGAGGCAGCTGCACCCTGGGGTGGATTGGGGCATCACAGATTTGCTGTCTACAAGCTGGATGGGCTCCATATCTGTCACTGGTCATCTTCCTACTCCATGCCCACTGTCACCCTCTCAGGCGTTGGTACCTGCATGTTTCCTGGCGTCTCTCAATTCTGAAAGCAAGCAGACAGAGCAGGTAGTTCAGTGCTCACGTGGGAAACAGGGCGCAGGGAGAAGGGAGAGACCAAGGATTGGGACCATTTTTGAGTGTCATGGACCCTCTCAAGAGATCTGAAGAAGGCTATGGGGCTTCTCTACAAAATGCACCTCCCCCAGAATCTGCAATTTCAGAGTTCCCATCACAAGCTTGGCTCTGCAGGGACCCACGGGCCTCAGGATATAAAAATCCATAAACAAGAGACTTGGAAAGGAGTCATAAATGTGTGAAGAGGAATATTTTCTTTTACCTGCCTGTCCGTGCTTTCTTCTCCAGTCTGAAAAACAAAAACAAAAACAAAAAACACGTAAGAGGCTGACGTCACACAGCGGGGGCCCAGGGAGGGCGTGGGAGGAAATCCCTGCGAGTGATAACACTCTCACCCAGTTTATCCTGGAGTTTCCACGAAACAAAAAGCAGACTATTTAGTGGTTGATACAGAACTGGATAAAGTCTCAAAGCATCAGGCCAGGGGAGGTCGAGGATCACCCACAAATTTTTCTCAGGTTCCTCACTGTGGCCCACACACCCTCAGAGCTCATGATCAACACCTCTCCGCACCACACACAGAGCGAACCAACGGGCAGCAGGCACAGACAATTTGTGGGGACTTCCAGGCCCCGGGGCCTATCCTAAGCCCTCCAGATGTCCGAGGGGTAACTCATGAGCAGTGGATGGAGAGAGCGAGCAGCTGCTCTCCTCCACCTGCCGGTGCTTCCTGTCCAGCCTACAGCCAGGGTCGTCCAGAGGCTCAAACTGTGGATCAGGGAGGGACCCGGGAGAACCATGTGTGGGAGGCTCAGGACATGACACATACTTACCCAGTTCCGCCTGGATTTTCCCTGAAACAGAAACAGTATATTCAGTGGTGGACACAGGAGTGTGCAAGGTACAAACATGACGCTGGCTCCTTGCACAGGTGGGACGAGCTGCAGGTGTGAAGGGCAGGGCCTCTCCTAGGACACTTATATGTGCTCGTCTACCCAGCCCCTGCATGGAGTGTGGCTCTCCGGGGTGGAGCAAGAGATCAGGAAGGTGCATGCTAAGGAGAGGGACAACAGCTGGGATGCTGTGGAGGTGGGGATGGAGACGGGAGAAGGCGGCTGGGAGGGGAGGCGGGGGTGGCCTCACCCCCAAGGGGAAGTGTCACTCCCAAGGAGGAGGAAATTGGTTTTGGGGGTGAAAAGTCTTATTGAGACTGAATATAATTTTATCTTATTGTCAGTCACTTCTGCTTCCTCCTTTATGAATTTGTTCACCACATTAAAACTTTTTAATAGGAGTCTTGGTGTTGTTCATGGAAAATTATCCAAGCTCTCTCTATAGGTACTGAAAATCATTCATCCCCTTATTATTTGACCTAAATGAAGTAGCAAGGGCCTGTCGTAGTTGATATTTCCAGAGGAAGAGATGTTAGAATACCCTAGAGAAGGATGATTACTTTTTTGGGCCTGGGCCCCTGGAGGCTAGGACTAGAAGAAGAGAAGCAGCTGGGATGTGGGAGCATCTCTGATCCTGTCCCTGCTGGAACCATGAATAAGGCATCGGCCCATGCTTCTCTCTCTCTTGCTTACACTGGAATTTGGAGAAGAAAATCTTCAGTCCAACAATGCCAAAAAATAGGCCACAGCAGAGTATTCCCAGTACTTTGGTAGCCAGGTGCCATGATACAGGCTCGAAAAAGGTATCTGAAAAACAATCCCACAGACATTTTAGTTATTGGTGAACAAAAGACACAGTTCAATTCTTCTTTAAGGAGTCACCTTGTTCCCCACAATGGAAGAAATAGGTTTCTATAAATTCTCCTATAGGTTTAATACTTTGATTGTACTTTTGTTATAAAATGAGGTAGTGGTTCTATTTAATTTTCTTCTCAACAGATAACGACTGTGCCAACGTTTATTGAATGGACCTTCCTTTACACACTGATACGTGCAGCATCATCTCTGACCCAATAAGCTTTCTGTTTAGGTTTGGGTTTGTTTCTGGGCTCTCTGCTCTGTGTCGTTTGTCTACTTGTCCACTTTTGTGCCCATAATTTTGAGTGGCTTAATCACCACAGTTCCGGGATATGTCTTGGTATAAACTAGACTAAGTTTCCTCACTTCTTATTCAGTTGTGCCTTGGCAACTTTGCTCTGAAGACATAAATTTTTGTATTGACTTGTCAAGTACTAAGAAAATTCTGCTGAGATTTTGAATGGAATTGTATTGAATCTATAGATCAATTGAGAGAGAACTGATGTCTTAAAATATTTGCATCTTGTCTGAAAAACTATCTCTTCCCTCCTTTTATTACTATTATTTAAATTGACAAATCACATACATATTAATGGGTACGGTGTAACTCTTTGATGCATGCCTGCAATGTGGAACGATTAAATCAAGCTAATTAAGACATCCATCATCTCCCTTACTTATCATTTTTATGATGAGACATTTAAATTTTATTCTTTCTGTTATTCTGAAATATACAATATGTTATTATTAACTACAGTCACCCTGTTCTTCAGTAGACTTCAAAACATATTCCTCTTGTCTATCTCAATCTTTGCACCCTTTGACCAACAACTCCCCATTCTCTCTTGCCCTCTGCCCCAGCCTCTGGTAACATTCTACTCTCTATTGTTATGAGTTCAACTTTTTTAGCTTTGACATATATCAGATCACAAGAGATTCATCTTTCTGTGCTTGGCTTATTTCACTTAGCATAATGCCCTTCAGGTTTATCCTCAGAGTTACAAACGACAAAATGTCCATCCTTTTTTTAAAGGCTAAATATTGTATTCCATTGTATTTATAGATCACATTTTCTTTATCCATTCATCTGAATGATGGACACTTAGACTGAATTTAGCAATTGTGAGTAATACAGCTATTCCATCAACATATTGATTACAATCCATTTCCATATATTCCCACAAGTAGGACTGCTGAATCATAGAGTAGTTCTATTCTTAGTTTTTTGAGAAAACTCCATACTGTTTTCCATAATTGCCATACTAATTTACATTCCCACCAATAATGTATGAGTTCCTTTTCTCAGCATCCTTGCCAACACTTATCTTTAATCTTTTTGATAATAGCCATTCAAAGAGGTGTAAGGTGATATCTCATTGTGGTTTCATTTGCGTTTCCACAATGATTAGAGATGCTGAGCATTTCTTCATGTACCTGTTGTCCATTTATTTATTTATTTATTTATTAATGTTTATTTTATGTACAAAGAGCTATCATGGTTTTTCATTGCGTAGATGCCTTGGATAATCCATTCAAGGAAGAGCACTTAGTTCAACTTAATGAAACATATGTCCTTTGCGTGCTGATGGAAACACTGCCGGCACATATTGAGGCCGTATTTCCGGATCAGACCGTGCCGGTTTGAGCAGACTCGACAAGAGCAAGAACCCTGACCGAATTTTCATGAGTGGCTCCAGTACAGCTGCTGGTGACCCATCTTGCTCTCAGGAGTGCAACTAGGTGAAAGAAGAGAGTTAGTCTTCTAACTCTCAAATGTTCTCTTTGTGGTGAGAACATTCAAAATCCTCTCTTCTAGCTATTCTGAGTTAGAGACTGAATTTGTTTATCAGTTCTAAGAGGTTTTTTTGATGGAATCTTTAGTTTTTTTATATAAAGATTATGTTGTCTGCAAACAGGGACAATTAGACTTTCTCCTTTCCAATTTAGATGCCATTTATTTTTTTCTCTTGCCTGATTGCTCCGGCTAGGACTTCCAGTACTTTGTTGAATAAGAGTAGTAAAAGTGGGCATCCTTGTCTTGTTCCAGTTCTTATTGAAAAGCTTTCAACTTTTCCCCATTCTGTATGATGTTAGCTGTGAGTTTGTCATATGTGACCTTGATTGTGTTGAGGTACATTTCTTCTACATCTAAACTGTTGAGAGTTTATATCATGCAGGATGTTGAATTTCATCAAATATTTTTTAATGTCTATTGAGATGATCATATACTTTTTGGTCTTCATTCTGTTGGTGTGATATATGAAATTTATTGATTTCCATATGTTGAACCATCCTTGCATCCCTAGAATCAATCCCACTTAATCATGGTGTATATTCTTTTTGATATGCTATTGGATTTGGATTGCTAGTATTTTGTTGAGAATTTTTGCATCTATGTTCATAACGAATATTGGCCTGTAGCATTCTCCTTTTTGTTGTATTCTTTTCTGATTTTTGCATCAGGATAATACTGTCCTCACGGAATGAGTTTGGAAGAATTCCCACCCCTTCAACTTTTTGTAATACTTTAAGAAGAGAAGGTGTTAGTTCTTTAAAAGTTTAATAGAATCCAGCAGTGAAGTCATCTTGTTTTGGGCTTTTGTTTGTTGGGATACTTCCTACTGCTGATCCACTCTTGTTACTCATTATTAGTCTGATTAGGTTTTCTAGTTTTTCCTGACTCTATTTTAGTATGTTCCATGTGTTTATGAGTTTATCTACTTCTTTTACATTTTCCAATTTGTTGGCATATACTAGTTCTTTCTTTCTCTCCTTGCTTCCTTCCTTCCTTCCTTCCTTCCTTCCTCCCTTCCTTCCTCCCTCCCTTCCACCTCTTTCTTCTTGCTGTGTTTCCCAGGCTGCATCTCAATCTCAGCTCACTGCAGCCTCTGCCTCCCAGGTTCAATGATTCTCAGCCTCAGCCTCCTGAGTAGTTGGGGCTACAGGTGCATGCCACCAAGCCCAGCTAATTTTTATGGGTTTTTGTTGTTGTTGTTGTTGTTGTTGTTTAGTAGAGACAGGGTTTCACCACCATGTTGGCCAGGCTGGTTTCGAGCTCCTGACCTCAAGTGATTTGCCTGCCTTGGCCTCCCAAAGTGCTGAGATTACAGGCAGGAACAATTGTGCCCCGTGGCATATAGTTCTTAATAGTCTCCAATGATCCTTTGTATTTCTCTATTTCTCTGGTATCAGTTGTGATGCCTCCTTTTGGTTTCTGATTTTCTTTATTTGGATCTTCTCTCTTTTTTTCATAGGTATTCTAGCTAAGGGTTTGTTAATTTTATCTTTTCAAAACACAAACTCTTATTTTGTTGGTCTTTTGTCTTATAATTTTGGTCTTTATTTCATTTATTTCTCCTCTGATATTTATTATTTATTTCCTTCTACAAAATTTGGGCTTTGTTTCTTCTTGCCCTTCTAGTTTCTTGAGGCTAATTGTTTGGAGTTTTTTCTACTTGAAATATTTATACTTTTTATGATGTAGGCATTTATTGCTATAAACTTACCTCCTAGTACTGCTTTTACTATATCCCATATGTTTCGGTATCTTGTGTTTCTTTTTTTTTTTTTTTTCCTCTGAGATGAAGTCTTGCTCTGTCACCCAGGCTGAAGTGCAGCAGCATGATCTCAGCTCACTGCAACCTCTGCGTCCCTGGTTCAAGAGATTCTCCTGCCTCAGCCTCCCTAGTAGCTGGGATTAGCGCCACCATGCCCAGCCAATTTTTTGTATTTTTAGTAGAGACAGTGCTTCACCATGTTGGCCAGGCTGGTCTTGACCCCTTGACCTCGTGATCTGCCCACCTCAGCCTCCCAAAGTGCTGGGATCACAGGCATGAGCCACTGTGCCCAGCTGGTATGTTGTATTTATATTTTCATTTGTTTTAAGGGGTTCTTTAACTTTGTTTTTAATTTCTGCATTGAGCCAATGGTTGTTCAGAAGAATGTCATTTAATTTCCATGTATTTGTACAATTTCCAGTGTTCTTGTTATTGATTTCTTGTTTTATTCTATTGTGCCCTGAAAATATATTTGATATAGTTTTTATTTTAAAAAAAATTGTTGAGGTTGTTTTGTGGCCTAACATAAAATGTATCCTGCAGAATGTTCCATGTGCTGATGAGAAGAATGTGTATTCTGCAGCTTGTGGATAAAATGTTATGTAAATATCTGCTAGGTTCATTTGGTGTATAGGGTACAATAAATCCAGTGTTACTTTGTTGATTTTCTGTCTAGATGATCTGTCCAATGGTGAGTGTGGGGTGTTGAAGCCCCCAGCTTCAACAGCTAGACAGTTCAGCTAGACATTACATTAATTAATGTATTGGGATCTACCTTTCCCTTTAGATCTAGTAATATTTGCTTTATGAATTTTGGTGCTCTTGTATTGGGTTCATATATATTTACAATTGCTATATCCTCTTGTTGAATTGACCCCTTTATCATTAAATAATAATCTTCTTTGTCCCTTTTTACAGTTTTTGACTTAAAATCTATCTTATCTAATATAAGTATAGCTATTCTTGCTTGTTTTTTTTTCCTTTTGTGTGGAATACCATTCATCATCCCTCAATTTCAGTCTTTGTGTGTCTTTACAAGTGAAGTGAGTTTCTTCTGGGCAGCATATAATGGGATCTTTTTTCATTCATTCATTCATTTATTCATTCAGCCAATCTATATATTTTAATTAGGGAATTTAAACTATTTACATTCAAGGGTATTGTTGATGAGTGAGGACTTATTCCTGTCATTTTGTTAACTTTTTGTTCATTATTTTGTATATCCAAGTTTGATTCTTCCTCTCTTATCATTTCCCTTTGCCATTTGATGGATTACTATAGTGATAAAATTTGATTCCTTTCTCTTTCTCATTTTCATATCTATTCTTCCAGTGAGTTTTCTACCTTCAGGTGTTTTCATATGGTAGTTATCATCCTTTCCCTTCCAGATGTAGGACTCCCTTGAGCATTTCTTGTAAGACTGATCTAGTGGTGATAAATTCCCTCAGTTTTGCTTATCTAAAAAATATCTTTTTCTTCTTTATTTCCGAAGAATATCTTTGCTGGACATCATGTCTTAGTTGGCTTTTTTTTCCTTCCAGCACTTTGAACATAGTATCCCTTTCTCTCTTGGCCCGTAAGATTTCTGTTAAGAAATCTGCTGTTACCATCCTGACCAACATGGCGAAACCCCGTCTCTACTAAAAATACAAAAATTAGCTGGGTGTGGTGGTGCGTGCCTGTAATCCCAGCTACTCGAGAGGCTAAGGCAGGATAATCACTTGAACTAGGGAGTCAGAGGCTGCAGTGAGCCGAAATCGTGCCAGTGCATTCCAGCCTGGCGACAGAGCGAGACTCCATCAAAAAAAAAGAAAGGAAGGAAGGAAGGAAGGAAGGAAGGAAGGAAGGAAGGAAGGAAGGAAGGAAGAAAAGAAATCTGTTTTTAGTCTGATGGGAATTATCTTGTATGTAGCATGACACTTTTATCTTGCTCATTTTAGAATTCTCTGTTTGTCCTTTTGACAATTTGACTAAAATGTGCCATGTAGAGGACCTTTTTGTGTTGAATATATTTGGAAACTTTTAAGCTTCCTGGAACTGGATGTCCACATCTCTTCCAGGACTTGCGAAGTTTTCAGCTATTATTTTATTAAATAGGTTATTTACAACATCTCTCATCTCTTCTTCTGAAACTCACATAATATGAAAATTTTTTCACTTAATGGTATTTCATAAGTCCTGTATACTTTCTTCATTCTTTTTTCTCTTTCTTTTTTTCATCGGACTGGGTTATTTCAAAATACCTGTCTTCAAATTCAGAAATTCTTTCTTCTGATTCATCTCCTGTATGAATTTGAAAGGAATCAAATTTTATCACTATAGTAATCCATCAAATGGCAATGTTTTTATTTCATTCATTGAATTCCTTAGCTCCAAGATTCCTGTTTAGCTTTGTTTTGTAGTATCTGTCTCTCTGTTGAATATTTCTTTTTTTTTTTAATGGGGAAAGGGGCTTTTAAAAAGTATTTCATTTAGATCAAAAATTGTTGTCCTGATTTTGTTAAATTCTCCATTTCTAGTCTCTTGTGTCTCACTAAGTGTTCTTAAGATCATTATTTTGAACTCCTTTTCAGGCATTCATAGATTTTATTTTCCTTGGAGTCTGTTACTGAAGAATTACTGTGTTCCTTTGGAGGTGTCATATTTCCTTGGATTTTCATGTTTCTTGGGTTCCTACATTGATATCTGCAAATTTGGTGGAACAATAACCTCTTCCAATTTTATGGAATAACATTATATGTAAACCACCTGTTAGTTTTGTTGATGTTTTCTTCTGTTTTTCTACTCTCTATTTCTGCTCTAATTTTTGTTATTTCAAACATTTTCAACTTGGGGCTTCTTTTTTTTATTTTTCTAGTTCCCTGAGGTGGAAACTTTTATAGGCAAAGATGTTTTCCTGTAGATGAGTCCTATGGTGTTGGTTGGATATGTGGGTGCTGTATTATATTAATAATTTCCATGTAACTGCTTCAGCTGTAATCAACATTGGAAGTACCTTCAAGTGTGTCAATGTTGTAGGCTGTGTGTAGTTTTGGAGGCAATGGCACAGCTTTGCGGGGAGCTGGGGCCACCAGGCAGGCTGGTTTTTAGGCAAGGGCGGTGCACACCAAACATGACAGCTCCACTGGTCACTTGGTCCCAGGGGTGTACCAGTCGAGGAGGCAAGGTTACTAGAGGTGCCAGGTGCTGAGTGGGCCAGTACCTGGAGTCCTAGACGATGCACATAGCATGCAGCAGCTCTGCAGGTAAATGAGATATGGCCACCATCAGTGGTGGACACCAAATGGGCTGTTCCTGAGACTCCTGGGGGGCTGCGTGCAGCATGTAGTCACTCTGCCAATCAAGGATATGAAGTCATGGCAGCAGGTGCTGAGTGTGCCAGTCCTTGGAACCCTGGGGGATGCAGGCAGTGTTGTGGTGCCTCCACTGTTCCAGGGGGTGGTATTTCTGGTGGGAGCAGATGCTGGGCAGGCTAATTCCCAATTCCTGGGGAACATGTGTGGTGTACAGCACCTGTGACAGTTGAAAGTTTCGGCTCACTGGTGGTCTGGTCACATGTGACTCCACAAGTCCTTAGATCACTGGAGTCACATGTGGCAGGCAGCAGCTCCACCAATCAAGTGGTCAGGGTCACTGGTTGAGGGGATGGAGTGGCCAGTGGCAAGCTTCAACTGTGTTCATCCACAATTCCTGCAGAGCACACTACAGCAAGTGGCAGCTCTGCTAGTCAAGGACATCAAAACAATATTAATTCTTCCAATTATGAACACAGGATAGTTTTCCATTTGCTTGTGTTTTCCTCAATTTCTTTAATCAGTGTTTTATAATTTTCCATAATTTTAACCAGATCTTTCATCTCTGGTTAAATTTATATCTAAGTACTTTTTTGTTGCTATTGAAATTGTTTTCTTAATCTTTTTCAGATAGTTTTTCATTAGTGTATAGAAATGAAACTGATCTTTGTATGTTGATTTTGTATCTTTCAACATTACTAGACTTGTTTACCTGTTCCAATACTTTTTTGGCTAAGTCTTTAGGATTTTCTATATATAAGATCATGTTATTACTAAATAGAGACAATTTTACTTTTTTCTTTCCAATGTGGATACCTTTTCTTTCTTTCTTTTGCCTAACTGTGCTGGTTAGGACATCCAGCACTATGTTAGAAAGAAGTGCTGGGGTGGTGGCTCACGCCTGTAATCCCAGCACTTTCGGAGGACAAGGCAAGCAGATCACAAGGTCAAGAGATCGAGACCATCCTGGCCAACATGGTGAAACCCTGTCTCTACTAAAAATACAACAAAATTAGCTGGGTGTGGTGGCGCGTGCCTGTAGTCCCAGCTACTCGGGAGGCTGAGGCAGGAGAATCACTTGAACCCAGAAGACGGAGGTTGCAGTGAGCTGAGATCATGCCACTGCACTCCAGCCTGGCGACAGAGCAAGACGCACACACACACAAAAAAAAGAAGTTGTAAGAATGGGCATTCTTGTATTGTCCCTGATCTAGCAGGAAAAGTGTTCCACTTTTCATGTTTAAGTATGATGTTGATAACAGTGGCAGCCTGTCTGGAGCAGTTGCTCTGAAGATGCTGGCTGCAGCAGGGGAGGTGTGGCTGGGGCCATGTGCTCCATGGAGCCAGGTGGGGCTGGGAGGGGGCTGGGAATGGGGGGAGCCGCACTCTCTACCAAGTCCCCGGGGCAGGAGTCCTGTGCTCTGGAGCACAACTGCAGTCACCCAGCCGCAGCTCCAGACCCAGGCATCACTGTGCTCTCGGGGCCCTGGAAACCCTCTCTGCCCCTGCAGGCTCAGAAGTGCCTGCTCCTGCTTCCTACCCTCTCCCTGCTCCTGGTGTCCACTCCAGTGCAAAGCAAAGTTGTAGCCGAGTCCAGGCACTGTTGTGCCCAGCCAGGTATGCATGTGCTGGAGGCAGTGCTGACATGCCAGCTTCTGCCTCCTCAGCTCCTTCTGCACTTTGAGCACCAGTGAGCACAGGAGGGAGGACGACGGCTGAGGGCAGCTCTGCACAGGTCTGAAGGTCCAACTTAGCATGAACAGCCCAGGCGCCATGGATGGCATGTTGATGGTGGAAGGGAAACAGGTTCCTGGGTGGAAAGGGGCAGGTCCCTAACTACCTTCAAGCCAGGGATGACCTGAAGCCTGGGGGCTGGGCTGCCAGTTCCGGGTGGAGTCCACTGCCTGGAGTCAGAATTTACGGTGCTTTTTCCCAGCCACCCATGGCCATCCATGAACCAATCAGCATGCACTCCCTTCCTTCTGGGCCCATAAAAACCCCTAGACTCAGACAGACATCAGGACTATGAAGTGAGAAGCAGGAAGGAGCTACCCACTTGTTGGGATGACCTGCCTGCAGAAAGGAGCTACCCATTTCAGGTCTCCTGAGAATTGTTCTGTTGCTCAATAAAGCTCCTCACTGCCTTACTCACCCTCCAGTTATCTGTGTACCACACTCTTCCTGGATATGGGACAAGAACTTGGGAACCACTGAAAGGTGGGACTGAAAAAGCTGTAACACAAACAGGGCTGATACACACCACCCTGTTTGCAATGTTGCAGACAATGAGAAGGAGAGAAAAGCTGCAGCCCTTCCAGGAGCCCAGACCTAGGGCTTCCCATGCCAGGACTGTGACACCCTCTTTGGGCCTGTATGGTTTCTGGCATTTCCAAGCTTCCAGGCACCACCACATTCCCCTTGTCCAGACACAGGTGCCTACAGTGGAAGCCACTTGCAGTGCATCTGATCTAGCCACACAGAGGTTTACATGGAGCTGTCACCTGTGCTGGTGCCTAGAGCTGCCTGCTCCACCACAGCAGCCAGCATGCCTGGCTGTGCACAGTGGCCAGATTTTGTGCTCGCTCACTCATGCACTCCTCACTGCTCTGTGCCTGGCTCGCCCTTGGCAGGTGTGGGATCTGGACTGGTATCACAAGCCAAGCACAGCCTGCAAGGCCAAGGGGGCAGAACAAGCCCAATGGGCCTAAGAAAAACTTGGGCAAAGGTTTCCAGAGGAAAAGCAACACCCAAAGGATGCCATGGCAATGTTAGCTAGTCATATATGGCTTTTATTGTATTGAAGTACATTCCCTGTATACCTAATATGTTCAGAGATTTTTAATCATGAAAGGGTGCTGAATTTATCAAACATTTTCTATCAATTGAGATTATCATATGATTTTTATCCTTCACTTTGCTTATATGTTATATGACACTTATATTTGTATATATTGAACCATCCTTGCATCCTAGGGTTAAATCATACTTGGTCACAGTGGGCAATTCTTTTAATGTGCTATTTTATTTGGTTTACTAGTATTTGGTGGGGGGTGGAATTTTTGCATCTATTTTCATCAGGAATATTGGCCTGTAGTTTTCTTTTTTTTTTCAGTGTCCTTGTCTGATATTGGTATCAGGGTAATGTTGACCTTGTAAAATAAGTTTGGAAGTATGTCCTCTGTCATTTTTTGGAAGAGTTTGAGAAATGTTGGCAGTTTTTCTTTAAATGTTTGGTAGAATTCATCAGTGATATCACTGGGTCCTGGGCTTTTCTTTGATGGGAGAATTTTTATTACTAATTCAGTCTCCTTACTTATTATTGATCTGTTCTTTGGACATAATTCTTTTTTCTTTTTCTAGTTCCTTGATGTGTAACATTAGGCTGTTTATTAGAGATCCTTCTTCTTTGATACAGATGTCTATTGCTATAAATTTCCCTCTCATTTCTGCCTTAATGCACCCCATAAGTTTTGTGTGTTGTGTTTCCATTCTTGCTTGTCTCAAAATATTTTTTATTTCATTCTTGTTTTTTTCTGTGACCCATTGGTTGTTTGAAAGCATGTTGTTTAATTTCCACATATTTGCCTGTTTTCCAAGATTTCTATTGATTTCTAGGTTGTACCATTGTGGTCTGAAAATATACTTATTATGAGTTTAATCCTCTTAAATTTAAAACTTTTTATGTGGCCTAAGATATGATATGTTCTGGAGAATGTGCACTTGAGAAGAATGTGTGCTCTACCGGTGTTGGATGGAATATTCTGTATATGGCTATTAAGTCCATTTGCTCTAACACGTAGTTTAAGTCCAAAGTTTTCTTATTGATTGTGTGTCTAGATTATCTGTTCATTGCTGAAAGTGGGATTTGAGGTTCCCTACTTCTATTGTGTTGCAGTTTATCTCTCCTTAAAATATTTACTAACTGCTTTGATGTTTTGTGCATATATATTTACATTGTTATATGTTCTTGGTAAATTGATCCCTTTATTATTACATAATGATCTTTTTCTCTTTTTATAGTTACATACTTAAAGTCTATTTTGTCTCATATAAGTATAGCTACCACTGCTTTTTTTTTTTTTTTGGTTTTTATTTGCATGGAATATCCTTTTTCATCCCCTCACTTTCAGACTTTGTGTGTCTTTACTAGTAATGTGAGTCACTTATAGACAGTAGTATATGGTTGATTTTAAAAATACATTCAGCCAGTCTATGTATTTTAATTGGAGAATTTAACCCATTTACATTCAAGGTTATTTATAGGTACAGACTTCCATTTTATAATTTGTTTTATGTTGGTTTTGTAGATCTTTTATTTTTAATTCTTCTCTGGCTGTCTTCCTTTGAAATTTGATGATTTCTCACAGTTGCATGCTTTGAATCATTTGTTTTTTATTGTTTGTGCAATTGCTGTGGCTTTTTAAAAATTATACTTAAAATTGGCCAGGTGCAGTGGCTCACGCCTGTAATCCCAGCACTTTGGGAGGCCGAGGCAGGCGGATCACGAGGTCAGGAGATGGAGACCATCCTAGCTAACATGGTGAAACCCTGTCTCTACTAAAAATACAAAAAAAAATTAGCCAGGCATGGTGGCGGGCACCAGTAGTCCCAGCTACTTGGGAGACTAAGGCAGGAGAATGGTGTCAACCCGGGAGGGGGAGCTTGCAGTGAGCCGAGATTGTGCCGCTGCACTCCAGCCTGGGCGACAGAGCAAGACTCCATCTGAAAAAAAAAATTATACTTAAAGTTATGGGATACATTTGCAGAATGTGCAGGTTTGTTACATAGGTATACATGTGCCATGCTGGTTTGCCGCACCCATCAACTCATCATCTACATTAAGTATTTCTCCTAATGCTATCCCTCCTTAGCCCCCCAACCCTGACATGCCCCAGTGTGTGATATTCCCCTCCCTGTGTCCATGTGTTTTCATTGTTCAACTTCCACTTATGCTTGTTAATGGCTGCATAGTATTCAATGGTGTATATGTGTCACATTTTATTTATCCAGCCTATCATTGATGGGCATTTGGGTTGGTTCCAAGTCTTTGCTATTGTGAACAGTGCTGCAATAAACATACATGTGCATGTGTCTTTATAGTAGAATGATTTATAATCCTTTGAGTATATACTTAGTAATGGGATTGCTGGGTCAAATGGTATTTCTGGTTCTAGATCCTTGAGGAATCGCCACACTGTCTTCCACAGTGGTTGAACTAATTTACACTCCCACCAATAGAGTAAAAACTTTCCTATTTCTCCACATTCTCTCCAGCATGGGTTGTTTCCTGACTTTTTAATGATCACCATTCTAACTGGCACAAGATGGTATCTCATTGTACTTTTGATTTGCATTTCTCTAATGACCAGTGATGATGAGCTTTTTTTCACGTTTGTTGGCCACATAAATGTCTTCATTTGAGAAGTGTCTGTTCACATCCTTCCCCCACTTTTCGATGGCATTGTTTGTTTTTTTTCTTGGAAATTTGTTTAAGTTCTTGTAGATTCTGGATATTAGCCCTTTGTCAGATGGATGGATTGCAAAAATTTTCTCCCATTCTGTAGGTTGCCTGTTCACTCTGATGATAGTTTCTTTTGCTGTGCAGAAGCTCTTTAGTTTAATTAGATCCCACTTGTCAATTTTGGCTTTTGTTGCCATTGCTTTTAGTGTTTTAGTCATGAAGTCTTTGCCCATGCCTATATCCTGAATGTTATTCCCTAGGTTTTCTTCTAGGGTTTTTACAGTTTTAGGTTTTATGTTTAAGTCTATAATCCATCTTGAGTTAGTTTTGTATAAGGTGTAAGGAAGGAGTCCAGTTTCAGTTTTCTGCGTATGGCTAGCCAGTTTTCCCAACACCATTTATTAAATAGGGAATCCTTCCCCCATTGCTTATTTTTGTCAAGTTTGTCAAAGATCAGATGGTTGTAGATGTGTGGCATTATTTAAGGCCTCTGTTCTGTTCCATTGCTCTATATATCTGTTTTTGTACCAGTACTATGCTGTTTTGGTTACTGTAGCCTTCTAGTATAGTTTGAAGTCAGGTAGCATGATGCCTCCAGCTTTGTTCTTTTTGCTTAGGATTGTCTTGGCTATATGGGCTCTTTTGTGGTTCCATATGAACTTTAAAGTAGTTTTTTCCAATTCTGTGAAGAAAGTCAGTGGTAGCTTGATGGGGATAGCATTGAATCTATAAATTACCTTGGGCAGTATGGCCATTTTCATGATATTGAGTCTTCCTATCGATGAGTATGGAATATTCTTCCATTTGTTTGTGTCCTCTCTTATTTCCTTGAGCAGTGGTTTGTAGTTCTCCTTGAAGAGGTCCTTCACATCCTTTGTAAGTTAGATTCCTAGGTATTTTATTCTCTTTGTAGCAATTGTGAATGGGAGTCCATTCATGATTTGGCTCTCTGTTTGTCTATTATTAGTGTATAGAAATGCTTGTGAGTTTTGCACATTGATTTTGTATCCCGAGACTTTGCTAAAGTTGCTTATCAGCTTAAGAAGATTTGGGGCTGAGACACTGGGGTTTTCTAAATATGCAATCCTATCATCTGCAAATAGAGACAATTTGACTTCCTCTCTTCCTATTTGAATACCCTTTATTTCTTTCTCTTGCCTGATTGCCCAGGCCAGAACTTCCAATACTATGTTGAATAGGAGTGGTGAAAGAGGACATCCTTGTCTTGTGCCAGTTTTCAAAGGGAATGCTTCCAGTTTTTGCCCATTCAGTATGATATTGGCTGTGGGTTTGTCATAGGTAGCTCTTATTATTTTGAGATACATTCCATTGACATCTAATTTATTGAGAGTTTTTTAGCATGAAGGGGTGTTTAATTTTATTGAAGGCCTTTTCTGCATCTATTGAGATAATGTTTTTGTCATTGGTTCTGTTTATGTGATGGATTACGTTTATTAATTTGTGTATGTTGAACCAGCCTTGCATTCCAAGGATGAAGCCAACTTGATCGTGGTGGATACAGTTTTTGATGTGCTGCTGGATTTGCTTTGCCAGTATTTTATTGAGGATTTTCACATTGATGTTTATCAGGATTATTGGCCTGAAATTTTCCTTTTTTGTTGTGTCTCTGCCAGGTTTTGGTATCAGGATGATGCTGGCCTCATAAAATGAGTTAGGGAGGAGTTTCTCTCTTTCTATTTGGAATAGTTTCTGAAGGAATAGTACCAGCTCCTCTTTGTACCTCTGGTAGAATTCAGCTGTGAATCCATCTTGTCCTGGGTTTTTTTTTGATTGGTAGGCTATTAGTTACTGCCTGAATTTCAGAACTTGTTATTGGTCTATTCAGGGATTTGACTTCTTCCTGGTTTAGTGTTGGGAGGGTGTATGTGTCCAGGAATTTATCCATTTCTTCTAGATTTTCTAGTTTATTTGTGTAGAGGCATTTATAGCATTCTCTGATTGTAGTTTGTATTTCTGTGGGATCAGTGGTGATATCCCCTTTATCATTTTTTATTGTGTCTATTTGATTCCTCTCTCTTTTCTTCTTTATTAGTCTCACTAACGGTCTATCTATTTTGTTAATCTTTTCAAAAAACCACCTCCTGGATTCATTGATGTTTTGAAGGGTTTTTTGTGTCTCTATTTCCTTCAGTTCTGCTCTTATCTTAGTTATTTCTTGTCTTCTGATAGCTTTTGAATGTGTTTGCTCTTGCTTCTGTAGTTCTTTTATTTGTGATATCAGGGTGTCGATTTTAGATCTTTCCTGCTTTCTCCTGTGGGCATTTAGTGCTATAAATTTCTCTCTAAACACTGCTTTAGCTGTGTCCCAGAGGTTCTGGTACATTGTGTCTTTGTTCTCATTGGTTTCAAAGAGCTTATTTATTTCTGCTTTAATTTCATTGTTTACCCAGTAGTCATTCAGGAATAGGTTGTTCAGTTTCCATGTAGTTTTGTGGTTTGAGTGAGTTTTTTAATCCTGAGTTCTAATTTGATTGCACTGTGGTCCGAGAGGCTGTTTGTTATGATTTACATTCTTTTGCATTTGCTGAGGAGTGTTCTGTTTCGAATTATGTGATCAACTGTAGAATAAGTGTGATGTGGTCCTGAGAAGAATATATATTATGTTGATTTGGGGTGGAGAGTCTGTAGCTGCCTATAGGGTCCACTTGTTCCAGAGCTGAGTTCAAGTCCTGAATATCCTTGTTAATTTTCTGTCTCGTTGATCTGTCTAATACTGACAGTTGGGTGTTAAAATCTTCCACTATTATTGTGTGGGAGTCTAAGTCTCTTTGTAGGTCTCTAAGAACTTGCTTTATGAATCTGGGTGCTCCTATATTGGGTGCATATATATTTAGGATAGTTAGCTCTTCTTGTTGCACTGATCACTTTATCATTACGTAATGCCCTTCTTTGTCTCTTTTGATCTTTGTTTGTTTAAAGTCTGTTTTATCAGAGACTAGGATTGCAACCCCTGCTTTTTTCTGCTTTCCATTTGGTTGGTAAATTTCCTCCATCTCTTTATTTTGAGCCTACATGTGTCTTTGCATGTGAGATGGGTCTCCCGAATATAGCACATTGATGGGTCATGACCCGTTATCAAATTTGCCAGTCTGTGTCTTTTAACTGGGGCATTTAGCCTATTTACATTTAAGGTTAATATTGTTATGTGTGAATTTGATCCTGTCATTATTATGCTAGCTGGTTATTTTGCCCATTAATTGATGCAGTTTCTACAACTTGGTGTGTTTTTGCAATGGCTGGTACTGGTTTTTCCTTTCCATATTTAGTGCTTTCTCCAGGAGCTCTTGTAAGGCAGGTCTGGTGGTGACAAAATCCCTCAGCATTTGCTTTTCTGTAAAGGATTTTATTTCTCCTTCACTTATGAAGCTTAGTTTGGCTGGATATGAAATTCTGGGTTGAAAATCCATTTCTTTAAGAATGTTGACTATTAGCCCTCACTCTCTTCTGGCTTGTAGGGTTTCAGCAGAGAGATCCACTGTTAGTCTGATGGGCTTCCCTTTGTGGGTAACCCAACCTTTCTCTCTGGCTGCCCTTAACATTTTTTCTTTCATTTCAACCTTGGTGAATCTGACGATTATGTGTCTTGGGGTTGCTCTTCTCAAGGAGTATCTTTGTGGTGTTCTCTGTATTTCCTGAATTTGAATGTTGGCCTGTCTTACTAGGTTGGGGAAGTTCTCCTGGGTAGTATCCTGGAGAATCTTTTCCAACTTGGTTCCATTCTCCCCGTCACTTTCAGGTATAGCAATCAAACGTAGGTTTGGTCTTTTCACATAGTCCCATATTTCTTGGAGGCATTGTTTGTTCCTTTTCATTCTTTTTTTCTCTAATCTTGTCTTCATGTTTAATTTCATTAAGTTGATCTTCAGTTTCTGATGTCCTTTTCTTCCACTTGATCGATTTGGCTGTTGATACTTGTGTATGCTTCACGAAGTTCTCATGCTGTGTGTTTCAGTTCCATCAGGTCATTTATCTTCTTCTCTAAACTGGTTATTCTAGTTAGCAATTCCTCTAACCTTTTTTCAAGGTTCTTAGCTTCCTTGCATTGGGTTAGAACATGCTCCTTTAGCTCAAAGGAGTTTGTTATTACCCACCTTCTGAAGCCTACTTCTGTCAATTCATCAAACTCATTCTCCATCCGGTTTTGTTCCCTTGCTGGTGAGGAGTTGTAATCCTTTGGAGCAGAAGAGGCATTCTGGTTTTAGGAATTTTCAGCCTTTTTGCACTGGTTTTTCCTCATCTTCATGGATTTATCTACCTTTGGTTTTTGATGTTGGTGACCTTCGAATGGGGTTTCTGTGTGGACATCCTTTTTGTTAATGTTGATGCTATTCCTTTCTGTTTGCTGGTTTGCCTTCTACCAGTCAGGACCCTCTGCTGCAGGTCTGCTGGAGTTTACTGGAGGTCCACTCCAGGCCCTGTTTGCTTGGGTATCATCAGCGGAGGGTGCAGAACAGCAGAGATTGCTGCCTGCTCCTTCCTCTGTAAGGTTCGTCCCAGGGGGGCATCCGCCATATGCCAGCTGGAGCTCTCCTGTATGAGGTGTCTGTCGAACCCTGCTTGGAGGTGTCTTTCAGTCAAAAGGCACAGGGGTCAGGGACCCACTTGAAGAGGCAGTCTGTCCCTTAGCAGAGCTCAAGCACTGTGCTGGGAGAGCTGCTGTTCTCTTCAGAGCAGGCAGGCAGGAACGTTTAAGTCTGCTGAAGTTGTGCCTACAGCTTCTCCTTCCCCCAGGTGCTCTGTCCCAGGGAGATGGGAGTTTTATCTCTAAGCCCTTGACTGGGGCTGCTGCCTTTCTTTCAGAGATGCCCTGCCCAGAAAGGAGGAATCTAGAGAGGCAGTCTGGCTACAGAGGCTTTGCCAAGCTGCAGTAGGCTCCATAGAGTTTGAACTTCCTGGTGGCTTTGTCTACACTGTGAGGGAAAAACCGCCTACTCAAGCCTCAGTAATGGTGATGTCCCTCTGCCCACCAAGCTCGAGTGTCCTGGGTCGACCCCAGACTGCTCTGCTGCCAGTGAGAATTTCAAGCCCTTGGATCATAGCTTGCTGGGCTCCATGGCGGTGGGATCCACTGAGCTAGACCACTTGGCTTTCTGGCTTCAGCCCCCTTTCCAGGGGAGTGAATGGCTCTGTCTCGCTGCCATTCCAGGTGCCACTGGGGTATGAAAATCTCCTGCAGCTAGCATGGTGTCTGCCCAAACAGCCACCCAGTTTTGTTCTTAAAACCCAGGGCCCGGGTGGTGTAGGCACCCAAGGGAATCTTCTGGTCTATCAGTTGCAAAGACCATGGGAAAAGCATAATATCTGGGTTGGAGTGCACCGTTCCTCATGGCACAGTCCCTCACAGCTTCCCTTGGCTATGAGAGGGAGTTCCCCAACCCCTTGCACTTCCCAGGTGAGGTGATGCCCCACCCTACTTCAGCTCGCTTTCCGTGGGCTGCACCCACTGTCTAACCAGTCCCAATGAGATGAGCCAGGTACCTCAGTTGGAAATGCAGAAATCACCTCCCTTCTGCATTGATCTTGCTGGGGGCTGCAGACCGCAGCTGTTCCTATTTGGCCATCTTGCCAGCCACCGCCTGCTGTGGTTTTTTTGTGTTGTGGTTACCATGAGGCATACACAAAATATCTTATCCTTTTAACAGGCTATTTTATTCTGATAACTTTAATCACATACAAAAACTCTACACTTTCACTCCTTTCCACTTTTTATGATTTTGATGTCACAATTTACATGTTTTGTAATTTGTATTTCTTTACAATTTATTTTAGCTATAGGTGCTTTTAATAATTTTGTCTTTTAACTGTGACGGTAGGGATAAATTAGCTTTAAATACCACCCTTACTGTATTAGAGAATTCTGAATATGACTATATATTATTTTTACCAGTGAGTTTTTTACTTCCATATGTTTTTGTTATTATTATCCTTTTGCTTTAGTTAAAGTGCTCCCTTTAGTAATATTTATAAAATAGATCTAATAATGATTAATTACCATAGCTTTTGTTTGTCTGGGAAAGATTTTATTTCTCCCTCATTTCTGAAGGACAGATTTGCTAGTAATGTAATCTTGATTGGCAATCTTTTCCTTCAACACTTTGAATACATAATGCCATTCTTTCCTGGCATGCAGGATTGCTGCTAAGAGAAAGGCTGAAAACCATATTGGGGCACTCTTGAATGTGATATGGTTCATTCTCTTGCTGCATTCAGTATTCTTTCTTTGTCTCTGATTTTTTGATAATTGGAATATGATATATCTTGGTAAAATCCTCTTTGGGTTGAATTTGATTGATGACATCCAAGCTTCCTGAACCTGGATATTTTTGTGTTTCACCACATTTGGGAAATTTTCAGCCATTATTTTCTTAAATATGCTTTCTGGATCTTGTTCTCTCTCATCTCCTTCTGAAACTCCTATTATGCAAAAGTCAGTACACTTAATGGTGTCCAATAATTCCTATAGGTCTTTTTCATTTTTTATTCTTTTTTCTTTTTTATTCTCTGACTGGATAATTTAAAATATCCAGTCTTCAAGCCCAGTGATTCTTTGCCTTGATCAAGTCTGCTGTTGAAGCTTTCTAGTTAATATTTTGGTTCAGTTATTGTATTCATCATTTCTAGGATTTTAACTATTTTATTGTTTTTATTCCTTTGTCAAGCTTTTCTTTTTGTTCATTAACCATTTTTCAAATGTTATTTATTTTCTATCTGCATTTTCTTGTAGTTTCCTGAACTTCTTTAAGGGGATTATCTTAAATTCTTAGTGGTCTCATAGACTTGCCTATTTCAGGGTCTATTACTGGAGCATTATTAGTTTCTTTTGGTGTCATATTTTCTTGATTTTTAAAATAATCCTTCTGTCTTTGTGTTGGTGCCTGCACATTTGAAGAAATGGCCACCTTTTCTGGCCTTTGCAAGTGTTCTTTCTCAGTAAGAGGTCTTCACTATTTAATATAGCCTGGGATTCTGAATAGGCCAACTGGTAGCAACCTCAGACAGGCAGATGTGGGTGTTGGGTTCTCTAGTTGGGCTGGGCCACTACCTGTGCTCTGACATTAAATGGAACTGCTGGCTGTGCTCCTGTGACAGGTGGTGCTGCTGATTGGGCTCTGCAATTGCCTCTGATTGTCCAGGGTTAGAGGTTGTCTTTCTTGCTAGATGGTACTGTTGTTTGGAATCTGTAGTTGGTCGGGGACATGTGCTGAGCTCTGAGGCTGGGTGAGATTTCTGGGGTTGCTGCTTGATCACTCAGGGTGGGCAGGGCCAGAGGCTATGCTCCACAGATGTGTGTGGACTTGGGCTTGGCTCCTAGTCTAGAGTAGCCTTAAGCAGAACACCAATGGTGGGTTGAGTTGCTGCATAGCTACTGGGTCTGGGCAAGATCAGATGCTCCCTCTGTGGATAATCACAGAGCTGCTATTGTCTTCCTATCTAGGGAATATGCAAAGAGAACCCAAGGCTGGCTGAGTCGCTGCTCAGCTGCTGAGGTTGGCCAGGGCCAGATGCTCCCTGTATGGGCAAGTGCCAGTGTGCACTTGCCTCCCACGCTGAGTAAGGCTTAAAGACAGCATCAGGAATTGTGTTGCTACTTGACCAGTGGGGCTCAGTAGGGCCAGATGTGTCCCTCCTCTTATTTTAGTTATTTTAGTAAACTTATCTAATCCTTAATAAGAGTATAAAATATTTTATATTTCTATGTGACATTTTGTGTTATTATACATGGCATATTTGTTTGTTTTTCTGTCTTTGCTGGTGTATAAAATGCAGTGTATTTTGTTTACTGATCTTATTTTTATGAACATAATGAAGTATAAGTTGAAAGAATCTGTCTGTAGATTAATCCAGATTTCCAATGTGTATTATCATATAACCTGTTGGAAATAGGCATTCTATTTTTTCCTTTCTGGAAATTGTAATTCTTTTTTCACTTTCTTTCCTTTTTTGCAATGATTACTATTCCAGCATATTGTTGAACAGCAATGTTTAATGCAGTTATCTTCATTAAGTTCCTGAGTTTAAACCTCCTACCATGATGTATCATGGTAGCTATGGGTATTTTTAAATAGCTTTCTATCAGATGAAAGAAGTGCTCTTCTGTTGCTAATTCATAAAAGGTTTTCTTTTATTTCTGGATTCACAAGTGTTTTAAATCATAGTTAGATGTTGAAACTTATCTATGTTTTATTAACATCTGTAGAGAATCTTATAGATTTTCTCCTTTAACTTATTAAGGTAATACTTACATAAATATACATATCCCAATGTTGACCTAACCTTTTATTCCTGGGTAAGCTCAATTCAGTCATAATGTATTAGGCTTTTTAAAAAACATTTGATTGGAGTTTATAAAATTTCTAATTGGAATTTTACATTTATGTTTCTGAAAATTTCTTATTAATATTTTTTAAACTGCCTTATTGGCTAAATCCCCCAATTAAAAGGCACAGAGTGGCAAGCTGGATAAAGAAACAAGACCAAATGGTATGCTGTCTTCAAGAGACTAATCTCACACGCAACAACATCCATAGGCTCAAAATAAAGGGATGTAGGAAAATCTACTAAGCAAATGGAAAGCAGGAAAAAGCAGGAGTTGCAATTATAATTTGAGACAAAACAGACTTTAAACCAACAATAATCAAAAAAGACAAAGAAAGGCAATATATGATGGTAAAGGGTTCAGCTCAACAAACATAACTATCCTGAATATATATGCACCCAACATAAAAGCACCCAGATTCATAAAGCAAGTTCTTGGAGACCTTCAAAGAGATTTAGACTTCCACACAATAATAGTGGGAGACTTCAACACCCCACTGACTGTATTAGATAGATTATTGAGGCAGAAAATTAACAAGATATTCAGGACCTGAACTCACACTGGATCAAATGGATCTCATAGACATCTACATAACTCTCCACCCAAAAATAACAGAATATACATTCTTCTTATCACTACATAGCACATACTTTAAAACTGACCACATAATCAGACACAAAACACTTCTTAGCAAATGCAAAAGAACTGAAATAATAACAACCGCTCTCTCAGACCACAGCTCAATATGATTACAGATCAAGACTAACAAAATCACTCAAAACAATACAATTACATGGAAATTGAATAACTACTCCTGATTGACTTTTGGGTAAATAATGAAATTAAGGCAGAAATCAAGAATTTCTTTGAAACTAATGAGAAAAAAGACACAACATACCAGCACCTCTGGGACACAACCAAGGCACTGTTAAGAGGGAACTTTATGGCACTAAACAACCACATCAAAAAGTTAGAAAGATCTCAATTTAAGAACCTATTATCACAACTAAAAGAACTAAAGAACCAAGAGAAAATCAATCCCAAAGTTAGCAGAAGATAAGACATAACAAAATCAGAGCTGAACTGAAGGAGATTGAGATATGAAATACCATTCAAAAGATCAATGAATCCAGAGTTGGATTTTGAAAAAAAATTAATAAAATATATAGACCACTAGCTAGGCTAATAAAGAAGAAAAGAGAAAAAAATCCAAATAAACACAATCAGAAATGACAAAGGGGATATTACACTGAGCCAAAAAAATACAAATAACTATCAGAGACTATTATGAACACCTCTATTCACACAAACTAGAAATTCTAGAAGAAATGGATACATTTATTTAAAGGTGTTAATTTATTTTTCTGTTTTGTTTTTTGTTTCATAAAACCGTTTATCAAGTATGATAGGTATGATTCACATGTAAAAAGCTGTACATATTTAATTTATACAACTCAAAGAGTTTGGTGATAAGTATATACCCATTCAAATCATCACCACCATCAAGACTATAGACATATCCATCATCTCCCATAGTTTCCTCCTACCCCTTTTATTATAATTATTACAATTATTGTGTGTGTGTGTGTGTGTGTGTGTGTGTGTGTGTATGTAGTATGAGCAGAATATAAGATCTACCCTCTTCACAGAATTTAAGAATACAATAGTTTATTGTTAGCTACAGGCACTGTGCTGTATAGTAGATCTCCAGAACTTCTTCATCTTGCACAAATGAAACTTTTGTATACCTTTTGAATATCACCTTCCCGTTTTTCCCTCCCCTCATTCCCTGGCAATCACAGTTATGCTCTATGCTTCTATGACTGATGATTTTAGATTACACATATAAGTGAGATCATTTTTATGTCTGGCTTATTTTACTTAACATAATGTCCTCCATGTTCATCCATGTGTTGGGATTACCTCTTTTTTATTGTTGAGTAATATTTCATTATATGTGTCACTTTTTAAATCCATTTGTCTGTCAGCAAATAGATTGTTTTCATATCTTGGCTACTGTGAACTATGCCACAATAAATATGGAAGTGCAAGTATCTTTTTGAAATCCTGACTTCAATTCTTTTGGATAAATGCACGGAAGTAGGATTGCTGGATTATAAATTATCAATGAGATTACTTATTTTATATAATTTTGTACACTGCAACTTTACTAAATGTATTAGCTCTAACAGTTTTTTGGGGAATCTTTAGGGTTTATCTACATATAAGACTATGTAGCATAGTTCTATTTGTATTTTTTTAAGGAATCTGCATACTGTTTTCCATAGTGGCTATATCAATTTATATTCCCAGCAACAATGTAGTAACACCTGTAATATTTCTTAAGTTAGTAATAACCAGTCTAACAAGTATGAGGTGATCTCTCCTTATACTTTTGATTGAATTTCCCTGATGGTTAGTGATAGTGAGTCACTTTTCATAAACCTCTTGGCTATTAATATTTATATGTCTTTTGGGGAAAATGTTTATTCATGTACTTTGCCCATTCTAAAAACTGGAGTATTTTTGGTTATTGAGTTGTATGAGTGTCTTACATATTTTGGACATTAACTCTTTATCAGGTATATACTTTGAAAATATTCTCCCATTCCACATGTTGCTTTTGATTTAGTTGATTATTTCCTTTGCTGTGCAAAAGCTTTTTAGTTTGATGTAATCTTACTTGTTCATTTTTGCTTTCATTGCCTGTGCTTTTGGTGTCAGGGTGAAAAATCACTGCCAAGATCAATGTCAAGGAGATTTTTCTGTATGCTTTCTTCTAAGAGTTTATAGTTTAAGGCCTTTTGTTTATACCTTTAATTCATTTTGAATTGATTTTTGTGTGTGATGGAAAATATGAGTCCAATATCACTCTGCTGCATGTAAATATCTAGTTTTCCAAACACCATTTGTTAAAGAAACTATCATTTATCCATTTTGTATTCTTGGTAATCTTACTGAAGATTAGTTGACCATATAGCATGGGTTTATTTCTTGGCTCTTAATTCTGTTCCATTGATCTGTATGTCTGTTTTTATGCCAGTACCATATGTTTTTAATTACTATTAGGTTGGTGCAAAAGTCTTTGCAGTCTTTGCTATTACTTTCAATGGCAAAAACCACAATTACTTTCGCACCAACCTAATATAACATAATTTGAAATCAGGTAGTATGATGCTTGTACTTTGTTCTTTTTGCTCAAGTCTTATTTGGCTATTCAGGGTCTTTTGTGGTTCCATGTGAATTTAGATTTTTTTCTAATTCTGTGAAAAATGCCTTTGAATTTTAATAGTGATTGCATTAAATCTATAAATTGATTTGGGTAGTATGAACATTTAAGCAATATTAATTCTATGAACACATGATAGATTTCTATTTATTTGTGTTATATTCCATTTCTTTCACCAGTGTCTTATAGTTTTCAGTGTACAGATCTTTGACCTCATTGGCTACATTTACTTCTAATTTTTTGATGCTATTGTAAATGAATTTGTTTCCTTGATTTCTTTTCAGACAATTTATTGTTAGTGTATAGAAACACTACTAATTTTATATGTTGATTTTGTATCCTACAACTTTGCTAAATTCATTTATTAAGTTCTAACAGGTTTTAGTGGATTCTCTAGGGCTCACTACGTGTCATGTCATCTCCAAACAGACACATTTATGTTTCTTCCTTTCTGATTTGGTTGCTTTTTATTAATTTTCTTTTTTGCCCAATTGCTCTGGCTATAACATCCAATACTATGTGGCAAGAGTGGACACCTTTATCTTGTTCCTAATCTTAAAGGAAAGCTTTCACTACTTCAGTGTTGAGTATAATGTTAGCTATGAGCTTATCAAATGTAAACCAAAAATAAAATTCTAAGCTTCCCAGTCAACTGAATGGACCCCCCCTTCTCAAGAAAGGGGATTCCCAAGTAAACCTGAAGGACTAGTCCAGGCCATGATGGGAAGGTGAGGTTGGACATGCCTCGTTATGTCCTCTTCCCTTTGGAGTTCAGGAACAACTGAGCAGCATTAACATTACAACAGAGGTCTTAAGACTGACAAAACAGACTCTTTGTAGCAATAACATACCAAATCCCAACCGGACTATCATATAGCATCACATGACAGATAGCAGGCCCTGAAAGAATTTAAAATATTTTACCCCAAAGCATATTTCTTTGACATATTTTGAAATAGCCTGGCAAAGCTGCCTCTTGTGGGGGAAATGTAAATTCTCTACAGAATGTAAATTTTCCTTTCCAGGTCTTTGTCTGATCCTGAAGAGACTGATTAGCTGAGAGTCTAGCAATTTTTAAAGATCTGAATATGAAACATTTGCCACCTATTGCCTCTAAGGGTCGCCACCTATGAGACTTCATCTACATGTAAGAACCTTGGTCTCCACAACCCCCTATCCTAATCTAGACACTCTTTTCTATGGATTCCAGGTCTTTTAGATAACTCACAACCATTTGCCAACCAGAAAATCTTCTAATCTACCTATTACTTGGAAGCCCCCACTTCAAGTTGTCCTGCCTTTCTAGACCAAACCAGTGTACACTTTACATATATTGATTGACATCTGTCTGTAATTTCTGTCCCCTTAAAACATAAAATCAAGCTGTAACTCAACCGCCTTGGGCACATGTTCTCAGGACCTGTTGAGACTATGCCTTGGGCTTTGGTCACTCACATTTGGCCCAGAATAAAACTCTTTAAATGTTTTATAGAGTTTGACTCTTTTTGTTGACACATATGTGATCTTTATTATGTTGAGGTACATTCTTTTGTTACCTAGTCTGTTGACTTTTATTATGAAAAGATGCTGAATATTGTCAAATGCTTTCTCTGCATTTGTTAACATAATTATACATTATTTGCCCTTCATTCTGTTAATGTCATATATTATATTTATTTATTTGTGTGTGTTGAAACATTCTTGCATCCCAGAGATAAATCCCACTTGATCATGGGGATACGTTTAATGTTTCTTTTAATGTACTTTGTAATTATTCTTTTTATCATGAATTTGGTTGGCTAATATTTGTTGGAAATGTTTGCATCTATGTTTATCAGGGATATTGGCTTGTAATTTTCTTCTTTTTTGTGGTGTTCTTATATGGTTTTTGTATCAGGGTAACTGTGGCCTCATAAAATGAGTTTGGAATTATTCCCCATCTTTAATTTTTTGCAAGAGTTTGAAAAGTATTGGCATTAATTTTTCTTTCTATATTTCTTTCTTTCTTTGTTTTTTTTTTTTTTGAGACAGAGTCTCACTCTGTCACCCAGGCTGGAGTGCAGTGGCGCCATCTCAGCTCACTGCAAGCTCCGCCTCCCGGGTTCACGCCATTCTCCTGCCTCAGCCTCCCGAGTAGCTGGGACTACACACACCCGCCACCATGCCCGGCTAATTTTTTTGTATTTTTAGTAGAGACAGGGTTTCACCATGTTAGCCAGGATGGTCTCGATCTCCTGACCTCGTGATCCACCCACCTCGGCCTCCCAAAGTGCTGGGATTACAGGCACCCGCCACCACGCCTGGCTAATTTTTTGTATTAATTTTTCTTTAAATATTTTGCAGAATTCACCAGCAGAGCCATCTGGTCATGGAATTTTCTTTGTTGGGAAGATTTTGATTATCAATTGTATTTCTAACTAATTACTGGTCTGGTATTTTTTTAAAAATTATTCTGATTCAGTTTTTATAGGTTGTATGTTTCTAGGAATGTATCCATTTCTGCTAGGTTATCCAATTTGTTGGCCTGTAATTTTTCATAGTGCTGTAGTCTAACCTTGTCTTTGGTTTCTGCTAGGTTATCCAGTTTGTTGGCCTATGATTTTTCATAGTGCCGTAGTCTAACCTTGTCTTTGGTTTCTGCTAGGTTATCCAGTTTGTTGGCCTATGATTTTTCATAGTGCCGTAGTCTAACCTTGTCTTTGGTTTCTGCTAGGTTATCCAGTTTGTTGGCCTATGATTTTTCATAGTGCCGTAGTCTAACCTTGTCTTTGGTTTCTGCTAGGTTATCCAGTCTGTTGGCCTATGATTTTTCATAGTGCCGTAGTCTAACGTTGTCTTTGGTTTCTGCTAGGTTATCCAGTCTGTTGGCCTATGATTTTTCATAGTGCCGTAGTCTAACCTTGCCTTTGGTTTCTGCTAGGTTATCAGGTTTGTTGGCCTATGATTTTTCATAGTGCCATAGTCTAACCTTGTCTTTGGTTTCACTTTTCATGATTTCAGTTACTCGTGATCAATTGTGGCCCAAAGATATTGAATGAAAAATTTCATAAATAAACAATTTGTAAGTTTTAAATTGCACACCATTCTGAGTAGCATGATGAAATCTCTTTCATCCTGCTCTGTTCCATTTGAGACATGAAAAATAGCATATATAGGGTTTGGTACTATACGTGGTTTGTGGCATTCACTGGGGATCTTGGAATGTAACCCCTGTGGATAAGGGAGAACTATGATAGTCTCATGACATTTTATATTTATTTCTGTGGTACCAGTTGTAATGTATCATCTTTTATTTATAATTCTATTTATTTGAGTCAGCTCTTTTTTTCTTGGTTAATCTAGGTAAAGGCTTGTCAATTTTATTTATCTTTTCAAATAAACAACATTTAGTTTTATTGATCTTTTTATTGTTTTTCTATTTCATTTATTTCTGCTCTAATTATTATTTTTTCCTTCCTTCTGCTAAATTTTGGCTTAGTTTTTTCTTTTTCTAATTTCTTGAGGTATAAACTTAGGTTGTTCATCTGAGATCTTTCTTTTTTCTTAATGTAGATATTTATAGCGATAAACTTTTAGAACTGGTTTTGCTACATTCCATAGATTTCACTATTGTTTAAAAATTTTTCATCATCACTGTGGTTTCAATGTATCCCCAGAGTTTATGTGTTGAAAACTTAATCCCCAGTGCAATAATGTTGACAGGTGGGACCCTTAAGAGGTGACAAGGCCATGAGGATCCTGCCCTCATGAGTGGATTAATGCCATTTTTGCAGAAGCAGCTTCCTTCCTCTTTCTTACTCTCTTACCCTTCTACCTTCCTCCATGGAATTACACAACTAGAAGGCCCTCACAGGATGTGACCCCTTGATCTTAGACTTCCCAGCCTCCACGACCATGAGCCAAATAAACCTCTGTTCATTATCGATTACCCAATCTCAGGTATTCTGGTACAGCAGCATAAAGTGGACTAAGACAACCACTGGGTATATGCTCGGTGGGCATGTTACGTATGGCCTTTATTGTGTTGAGCTACATTGCTTCTGTACCTAATTTGTTGAAAGTTGGTTTTGTCATGAAAGGGTGTTGAATGTTGCCAAATGCTTTTTCTGCATCTATTGAGATGATCATATTGTTTTTTCTTTCATTCTGTTAGTGTAATATTTATTGATTTGCATATGTTGAACCATCCTTATGTTCCAAGGATAAAGCTCACTTAATCACGGTAAATGAATCTTTTAATGTGCTGTGAATCTGTTTGACAGTATATTTTGTCTTTCTGTCACTCCTCCTCCTCCAGTCTGTACTGGCAGACTTTGGTAGACAAAGACCTTGACCAGTCAGCCTGGCTAGATACTCTGGAAGTCTCTCAGATCTTTTTTATGGATGTACCTGCTTTACTTTTCTTGTTCCTTCTTGGTGAGAGGAAGTCTTGGGATTTTCTTTTCTCAGTCCTGCAAAGCAGGCTGGCTGCTGAGAGCCTTGCATTTATTTATCCCTAGGGCAATTCCCTAAAATACTCAAGATTGTGCACCTTCTCTCAATCCAGCAGAGTCAAGCTGATTGCTATCTGTGTTCTCACTGCAGAAGTTTGTATGCACATCTGCTGAGGCTCAGGCACCCTCTCTGCAGGGAAGCACGTGCCCCACTGTGATGGACCAAGAGGTTCTAGCCACAGGGATGGTGTGTGGAGGGCTGGGGGCACATAGCAGCTGGTTGGGTAGTCAGCAGGTTGTGAGGTGGGCCTCTAGTAGAGTGCAGGGGCTGGCCAGTAGGTTCTGCTGCTTGTTGTTCAGGTCCATGCACTGGATGCCATAAGCCCCCTCCTCTTTCCCTGCTCCTAGCTGCCCCCAGATGATTCAGCCACATGGTCCCCTCAGTGTTCTGCATTAAGTGAGACAGAAATGGGTTTCCTGGGCAGCATCCCACAAGCCTGGGGAATCTGGACATTCACTTTGCTCTCACGTTCCCCATGGCAAAAATTGTGGGCTGAGGGAGTCTCTCTTGGCACTGAGTTACCTCGGAAGAGCAGTGAGGCGGGTAGAAGGGAACAGTTCTTACCCTCCTCCATGCATCTGTTCTTGGCTTTTTTGCCTGACCAACCAGTTGGAACCTCTCAAGTGGCTTCCTAGACTCCTACAAAAATACTTTTGTTCATGGTAGTTGTTAAAATTAGTGTTTCTGTGGGAGTTTGAGAACTGAAAACTCCATTTCACCATCCTAATCATGTCACTTCTTAAAAGGTATAGTTGTGTGATAGTTTGTATGTATAGTTTCATTATCATTCAGTCCTAAGACACTTTTAATTATCGTGATGACTTTTTCAATGACCACTTAGTTATTTTTGAAGTATGTTTTGAAAGTTTCAAACATATATGAATATTAAATTGTTTTTCTTTTTCTCATTGAATTTAATTATATTGTGATTAGAAATCATCATTTGAATCATACCAGTCTTTGTCCATTTGTGCTGCTATAACAAAATACTACAGACTGGCTCATTTATAAACAATAGAAATGTATTTCTCATAGTTCTGGAGGCTGGGAAGTCCAAGGTCAAGTATTAACAGATTTGGCATATGATGAGGACTGCCCTCTGTTTCAAGATGGCTCCTTGTTGCTGTGTCCCCTGAAGGCGATGAACACTGTGTCCCTCACATGGCAGAAGGGGTGGAAAGGGTAAGTTCACCCCCTTAAATCCTTTTATAAGGCGCTAACCCATTCATATGGGCATCGTCCTCAGGACTTAATCACCTCCTAAAAAGCCCACCTCTTAATAGTGCTGCATTGGGGATTTCGTTTCAACATGAATTTTGGAGAAGACACAACACTACAACCATATCGCAATACCATTTTCTTCAAAGTTTTTGTAAACCATTTTATGTGCTTGAGCCTGATGAGAGTTAATTTATGGTCTGTGTGTGCTTCCAATGCTTTGTGATGGGTGCAGCCTTCTAAGAATATCTATTAAATTGGGTTTGTTAATTTGTAGTTCAAGTATTCTGTATTCTTACTGATTCAAGTCACATTGCAACTTGGCGGCCCACGATTAAGTGTTCAGTCTTTCCTAAGGTCTAGCCCAAGATGTATTTTTCAAAAGAAGAGTAGTTATTCGTAGAGAATGGCAGGGCTCTGCTTCCAAATCCTGAGGGCCTGTGCTGTGATTCACTTACAGGGGCCTGGCAAAGGCTCCTAACAGCATGCCTACCTGTCACTCTCTGTGGGCCACATTTTGATCCATGCTTCAGCCAACCAAACTATAGAGGCCTTTCTAACACTCTGAGCTGCAACATTAAATGCAGGATCTCTGATTAGTGAGGCCATGACATGTGGTTTGAGCCAACCTTATGTCCTTGTACCACCACCTTACACCCTTAATATCATTTGGCATGGATTCTCTGGATTTCTGGTCTGTATAGATTAGAAAAACCAACTAGCTCTTTTGGAGTGTAGTACACTTTCTAATGAGTCATGCATTGTTTCCAACTTTAGGGTCCTGCTGAAACTTGAGCCTAGGTACAGATCTAGAAGCAAAGAGGGATGGTAGGGGTGGGTCCTGCTTAGCATCAGCATTGTCTTGCATGGTGACTGCCTCAGGAGAGAGGCCATTACAGTTTCTTTGGGCAATGCAGGGTTAATCCCCTGAGATGAAGGTGGAGAGGCTATTTCTAACTGACATAGAGAGACTGAGACTGCTTTCACTGGCAAAGACTCATCAGCATTTGAGGCTCAATGTCCCCAGCTTCATCAGTCTTCCCATACATCCCCATTTCAACTTTCTGAATCTCATTTCTTCCCAGTCAATGTCCCCTCACATTGACAGATACCCTGAGGAACAGGTTTGGATTTCCATTGTCGTTCAGCCAGTCACAGAATGAGTTCTCAATTTGGTTTTCAGCAATCTTAGCCCTGTGGCTACAGAAAATAAGGGTCTCTTTCAGGGCACTCATGGAAGCTTTCAGGTTATTTATGCAACACCAAGAAACTCAGAATTCAAATTGCTCCGCTCATATTTCCTTCCGTCACTTTCCTCACTTTTTCTAGCAAGACTGGGAGCAAGCAGCCAATCTCATCTTATTCACTAGGTCGACACACATGTTTGAAAATATCATATACCAGTCAACCCATGGTTAATTATGGGTCGCAAATGGTGAAATTTTGCATATCTGTATTGCTAGATCACAACATGAACTTTCAGTGCTTTCTGTTTTGTTTGTTTGAAGACAGGGTCTTGCTATGTTGTGTAGGCTGGCCTCAAACTCCTAGGCTCAAGTGATTTTCCCACCTCAGCCTCCTGAGTAGCTGGAACTACAGGTGTACACAGTAATCCCAGCTCAGAGAATTTTAGAATTTTAGGGATGACTGAAAAGTTATCCCTAAAATTCTTTTTCTCTAGAAATACTCTTGGTACCAAATCTGTATTAGTGAGAGTTCTCCAGAGTAACAGAACCACTAGGATGTATACACACATACATATATATATACATCCTGTTGTTTCTATATATTTGAGAGAGAAAGATGGAGATAAAGAGAGAAAGGAAGAGGAGAGACAGAGAGATTTAGTATAAAGAATTGGCTTGCATACATCATGGAAGCTCTTTTAGGTCCCAACTCATGGGTGAGTCAGCAATCTGGAGCCCCAGGAGAGCCAATGGTTCATTTACGTTGAAACCAGAAGACCTGAGAACCAGAAGAGCCAACGGTGTCACTCCTGTCCAAAAGTCCGCAGGCTCAAGACATAGAAAGAGCCAGTGGTTCAGTTTGAGTCTGAAGGCCAGCAGCCTGCTCTGAGGCCAGGAAGAGCCAGTGTCCCAGTTAAAAGGCTACCATGCAAGATCGTTCTCTCACTCAGGGGAGGGTCAACCTTTTGTTCTATTCAGGTCTTCAGCTGATTGGATAAGCCCACCCGCATTATGGAGGGCAATCTTCTTTACTCAGTTTACCAATTCAAATATGAATCTTATGTGTAAACACCCTCACAGAAGCATCCTGAATAATACTTCACCAAACCTGAGCAAATCGTGATCCAGTCAAGTGGACCCAAAAAATTAACCATCACAGGGTTACGTCACAGCTGAAGGAAATACTTAATTCTACTCCCCTGGAATTGTAAACAATTCTGTTTCCACCTAACCAAATGTTTATAACTTTACTTTTACATCTCATTGATTTTAAACTTTTAAAATAAATCATCAGAACTGAGAAAGATAAAACAGTAATGCCAAGATGGAGGCTCCTGTCCTCCCTCTGAGTTACTGAAGCATCCACCCCTCCTTCTCTTCTCCTCCCCTCCCTACTCACCTCCTATCTGTACCCTGGATTCCACCTCTCGGCTCAGATGAGCGTGCTGCATGGAACAGGATATGCTCCCGGCGTTCTCTTGGACGGTCAGAGAGATCTCCACATCAAACAGGCCATGCATGTCTCTGTTTGTCCTGGAGTCTGTGGACAAATCCTGTCCTTGTGGACCTTTCCACTTCGCTGTGGGCCGGGGGAACCAGCCCGAGGACTGACAGAGTAGCTGGATGTCTCTATCAACATATCCCACAATGGAAATGAGAGGAACTGAGCCCAGTGCTGGGGAGAAAACAGGGAAGAGTTGAAAGCAAAGATCATATCCCAAAGCCACAGCAATTCTGAGTCAGGTGCATTCAGTCCACTCCCCACCCATTCTCTCTCTTACACACACAAACACTAAAACCACGACCTTTGGCAAAAGCCTTCCCATGGCCTTTGTTCGTTGCCATTTTTTAGCAACTACTGTGTATGCGTGGCTATTCCTAAGCACCAGTCATGATGAAGTAAGACAAAACTGCTTCTATGAGAAACTTATCAGGAGCTCAGCTAAAGTAGAGAGAGTGCTGAGCTGCCAGGTGTAGGAGTAACAGACCAAAGGAACGATGATCCAAATTAAAGTAATAGTGAAGCCTCTAATCAGTTGCTACAAAAGGAAGAGCTAAACCAAGGAAGATGCCAACCCCTCCCTGTCTCATCCTCCCCCATGAAGTGGAATTCCAGTTGAGGGGCAGATGGATCATCACACGTGTGGGGCTGACTCACTAGTGATGGAGTGCTGAACAAAAGGCTTCACAGCTTTATGAATCCTGAGCTCAGGAGGAGGTGTAGGGAGGAGGAATTAGAGTGTAAGATACTGGATACTAAGACAGAGTAGAGGAAAGTGTCTTGGAGTTTGCCTTTTCTGTCACGGGGGAATGGCAGCCAGTGGTGTGGGGGTAAAAGAATTTACCAAGATGGTTGTAGGTAGAGAAAGGCAGATTTATTAGAGAAAGTAGGAAAGTACTTTGCAAGGAAGGCGATAGGCAAGTTAGCATGAGGGAAGCTAACTGCAAGAAAAAAAAGGCTCGGGGATTTTATAGAATGGAGCTTGGGCTGATTGATAATGCCAAGGTAGCAGGGAGCCTAACTTACATTCTTTTGTCAGCTGGGATATTTGATAAATTGAGGTGTTTGATGATAAGCAGGAAGTCTGTGAGTTATGTATGTTATCTGGGCAGGAAGGCCAAATGTTCTGGGCCATATATCCTGGACTGTATGTCCAGGATGACGAAGAAAGGCAGACCTGTAGCTTATCTGCTGTCTCTTTTGTTTAAATTTTCTAGACATGAAGAAAGGCATGTTTATAGTTTATTTCCTTTTTTTTTTTCTTTCTGCTTTCACCTGGTCCTGCCAGCCTGACTCCTTTTCCCTAATTAGGACTCCACATTCTCCTCCTTGATATAAGGCACTTGAAAGTCCTGCCCAAGGCCTGAGATTCTGAGAATTAAAATGCCTGGGCTAGAAATGCAAACATGTAAAGACCAGGACAGCTTAGCCAGGCCTGAGGGCTCACCTGAAACTCTCCTCAGAGACTGCAAAGCATTGGTTGTACTCCAAGTCTGCTATGAGGAGGAGGCCTTCCAGGAAACGCTTTTGGAAATTGCCTATCATCAGGCCTGAAATATCACTCATAGTGGTTTTTAAAAAAATTTAAGTTAGTCAAATTTAGCAGTGGGGAGTCGTAGGCCAATTGTAGTGACACTGCTAAGTTCGGATAATCCACTACCGTCAGAGCAGCCCCACTCACAGGTTTTTAATCAGGACACAGATTATTCACAACTCACTGACTGCACACGGCAACAACTGTAAACAATAAATTTCTGTTTTTTCCTTCTTTCATCTTCTTCTTTTTTTTTTTTTAATAGAGATGAGGTCTTACCATACGCCCAGGCTGGTCTCGAGCTCCGTGACTCAAGCAATCCTTCTGTCTCAGCCTCTCAAGGCGTTGGGATTACAGGCTTGAGCCACTGCACCCAGCCTCGCCAAATACATTTCATTGTGAAGGGTGTGACTATGGAAGTATGGTCAAGTTAACACAGAGCACTGAGCAACTGATTGTCAGGGGAAGTCACAGCTTCCTGGAGCTGACGTTTGCTCCCTGCTGTATCAGATAAACAAAAAATTTGTAGGACAAGTGAGCAGGAATTTGTATTTGTTAATTTAAAAATAAATGGTCATAAGGAAAACTATTTTGACAGTGGGGAAAAAAAGAAATAAAGTATTGATACGAGCAATAATTTGGATAGATCGCAAGAGCATTATGCTGAATTTAAAAAGTCAATCTCAAAAGGTCACCTGTGGTGTGAAGCTGTGTATGTAACATTCTTGAAATTACAGCATCAGGGAGATGGAAAACCCCAGGCAGGGGCTGAGAAGGGGTGGGTGTGACCATGAAGGGGTGACAGAGGGAGATCTTCGTGATGATGGGGTAGTTCTATACCTTGATGTGATGGTGGTTACCTGAATTTAAACATGTGACAAAATACATAGAACTATACACATAAGACAGAAGGAACGTAGAGTATAGAATGCTGCCTTCTAACTAAATGACCTAAAATTTTAAAATTTCCTTATTGAAAAAAACACTTATAAAGTCCAGGATGGTTCTTTGGGACAACTAAGTTATGAAATATGAAACTGACCTGACACCTGTAGCTCCCAGATGGCCTTCTGGTAGTAAGACTGGGAACTAATCCGGCACCCATAGAGGCCAGCATTCAACACAGTAATGTTTTCCAGCCTCAGAGAGATGTGCCCCTCCGCAATAGAATCCTTCACCAGTTTTGTCCTGCCTTGATACTGTGGCATCTGCATAAATGGCTGGTCCTCCCCGTCCCTGTAGAGGTGGACCACGCTAGAGAACTGGCCCCTGAAGAACCGCACTTCCATGGCCTCTGCATTGGTCTTAGGAGACAGGAAACAGGAGAATGCTGCGTCCTCCCCCACCAAGGCCTGGACAGGCTTGTCTGGCCCAAACACCTGCCACTGCCCTGTGGAAAGACATACAAAAGATAAATCATCAAAACCCTTTATAGTGTGACCTACTCAGGGCTCCATTGGGCTGGGCTGGAGATGTGTGTCAGGGGGAAACATTCATCACAATCCTATTTCTAAAGCCAGTGACTTGCATTTGTGTATCTCCTTACGTTTGACAAACCATGTCCACATCAGTTACTTCATTCGGTCTTCAGGAGCACCTGCAGAAATGTGTATTATTAATGTTTTTATTTTTAAGATGAGAAAACCATGTTATCCAGAGGAAAAAGTCTCTTTCTGAATGTAGACCCTTTGATTCCAGGAGATTCTGTTGCCACATTCTCTCCCATCTGCCCATTTGCTTCAATTAAAAAAAAAACCCCAAACATCCCCATTTCCATCGTCCTTGCTAAAAACCAAAGTTGACGTCTTTCTAATGACCCAGAGAAGAGTATGGGCCATAAAGTCTCCAGTTTGCGGCAATTTGTTAAGGTTTCCTTCAAGCACAATATTATATCAATATTTTATGGCTACTATAGAGGAATGTTTCATTTCTGCCCATGGTGCACACAATTATTTGTACTTCCTTAGTTTTTTTGAAAATCTGCTTGTTCTGCCAAGTTCTGAAAGACATGCTATGACACTGAAACAAGATTTTGCAGTCTGTTTTCTGTAAATTTGTTCTTTAGCACATTCACGTATGACTTATATTTTCCATAGCATGTGCCTTTTATGCTTGTGTAGTTATTTTTTCCACTTTATTTTAGCACTGAAAGGTGGTTCACCTAGTGCTTTGTCAACATGTCTTGCCTTCATTTTTCTAAAAAAAAAATTCTTGGTACATGTATGTCCTCACCTCGATTTTGAAACTTTCTTCATTGTCTTACTTCAAGTGTGACAATTACATGTTTTCCGTGAGCCTCCCCTGCACAGCTCTTGGCTCTGTGGGGACACGGCCTGATGCACAGCTCTTGGCTCTGTGGGGACAGGACCTGATGCACAGCTCTTGGCTCTGTGGGGACAGGGCCTGATGCACAGCTCTTGGCTCTGTGGGGACAGGGCCAGATTTTCTTGCTCAGCATAGTACCCACTTGATCGGCACAGAGCCGGTCACACAGAACAGGCTCCACAAACAGTTACGCATGTGAACGGTGAGCCCCATTTCCTTTCTTACTTGCTCATCTGTTTAACAATCATTTGAGTGATTTTCCTGGTGTAAATCACTCTTACTACCCTGTAAGGATTACATTGCTTCTTAGAGACCACAGGCTATGGAGGCCCACTCCCTTCACCTTCTAAGTACCCACCCCCTTTGACTGGCAGTGTCTCTTGATTCATTCACATGTATCCATTTATGGTATATGGATATACCTGTGTGTGCTGTCTGCATGTGCATCAGAGGCAAAGTGGATCCCATGTGTGAATTTCTAGATCAGTGGATACTTTTTCATTTTAGCACTAATTTTTTAGTTTAATTACATTTTATAAATCTTGCTGAAATGTATTTCACTCATGCATCTTTAAGAGTATTATTAAATGAGGCGTGACTTTGCAGCCTGGTGTCTGACCAGCTGCTGACCTGGTGTAGCAGATGTTGAGGCCCTGCTCCTCACCACCCAACCCTGAGTCCCCCTGGAATGGGATGGGCATTTCCCTGCCTGCTGACAGCTCCGCCCCTGGAGCCTGGCCTCTGCCTCTCTGCTGAGGGCTTCCTGCAACCTTTGGAACCTACTTAGCCCTGGCACAAGGCAGCTCAGAAGGTTTGAGATTTTAGCAGTCCCAGGCGGCACATCTCACCCAGTGGGGAAAGGAGACAGTAGATGTTGGAATGACTCTGAGCCACCATCTATAAAGTTCCTCCAAAGGTCCCAGTGGGACTGGGTCCCAGTTGCCACCGCAGCAACCTGCTCATTAGCGCACCCTCTATGGCTTTCCCCCTACTGGCTTCACTCTCTGCACTCCCTCACTTTGTTTCCCAGAATCACCTGCTCAACGAATCACTGGCAGGAAGGCCCTTGTCTTAGGTCAGGTTTGGGGACCCAGCGTATGCCAGCTGGGCTGCTATGGATGCTGCCTTCAGGGCTGTGTGGGGCTCTCGAGGCAAGGAAACATTTTTCAGGGTACCTCCGTTTCTCCGGCCAGCCCTTGCTGCTGTCACCTCTCTTGCCTATAACATCTCCTTTCACTCCTTCCACTTCCTTCCCTTGAAAATAAGAAAGGAACAAGACTGTTGCTGCAACATGCCATGCACCCGTGCAGCTGTGTGCACTCTACATGCACAAGCTCATGCAGTCCTCACCACAGCCCCAGCAGGAATGTGATCGTATCTCCATGTCATCATAAGCAAACCAACACCTAAGGAAGCTGTGAACAATAAAGCTCACAAGAAAATGAAATCAGAGTTTTTAAAAATAAAATCTTTTTGTCTCCAAGATCATTTCCAGGATGTCCTGCTGCCTCACCTGGAAACAGAAGGGAAACAGACGAGGACAAAGAAGCTCGTCAGAAAATAAATGAAAACAAACTGAAACGAGAGCGTCTCCTGTTAGTAACACATATGGGTTTTTGTTTTAGGGAAACATGCTCTATGTTTTGATTGCCCTTATTTCTGTTTTCTTAGCTTCATTTAGCAAAAAAGATATAGGTGGACAGGTGGCAGGATGAACCTTCACAGACAGAAAGTGAACACAGTCAATCGAATCTTCTGTGGCTGGGTACTGACCATCTAGCCACCAGCATTCTACTCCAACCTCAAGTTTCCTCTGTGAATTGTATTCAATCACTCAACATCCTATATACTCGGTTCTGTGTTAACAGTAACTGGAAGGAGAAAGAAGAGTGGATTTCTTCCCAGAGTATGCCAGGTTTCAGCTAATTTCTCACCTCAAGACCTGTACACCTTCCTCCAGCCTCGTGTCTCATACCACAGACATTTCTAACTCAGCATGTCTTTAACTGGATACATTGTCTTTTCCCCAAAAATCCTAACTGTGTCTCTTCCCAGCTGGACATCCATGTCAGCAACCTTGGTGCTCTAATAACCCTGCCTACACCACTCAGCCCATCTGGGACAAACACTGGATTTATTCACCTTAACACGTTAGGTGTGTCCCCGTCTACGATCACGGTGCGTCTTCAACACCCGTGTTTCCATTATTTGGGGGCTACTATAATTGTTTCCACAGCGCCTGATCCTTCCCCAGGCTGAGGCTAGGAGAAGCCAAAGGAATGGAAACGACAAAGATGCCTTCATTCCATTATGCTGCAACCATTGTAGCTAAAGAACTCAAACTGTTAGTTAGTAAGGAGGAAACAAAGATGAGTCTTACCTGATCCCAGCTTGAGGAGACTCAGAACCAAACTGAGCATGAGAGCCATGGATGTGTTCTGTGAATGGACCTCACGGCATGGAAATGGATGACAGGAGAGGTGACGGATGGATTAGAGAGAAGAGGAGAACTGGCCTAGTGCTCAAGGTGCGGAAACCACGGAGAGGCTGTGCGTGAGCGGAGGGCAAACTGCGCTGTTCTGAGAGTCTACTCCATCGAGACACGGCTGTCATGTGCCAGAAGTGTAGGGACTCTAGACTTTGAACCACTGCATAAATGTCTATCTCTTATCAAGGAAGCAAAGATAGAAATAGTGTGGATAAGATTGGAGGTGAACTTTGTCCTGGGCAAAACGATGCCCTGTGTGGGTGAAACAGGAATGTCAGATGCGGAAATACTTTTCACATCCAATCTGGCAGGCAGGGCTGTATGGCCATGGGATCTAGTCCTGAAAGAACCTCATGTTAGCACTGGATAGTTTGGTGTCCAAGTAAATAGGCCATGCTCCATTAGTAGCAGCCTACAGCAGGTGACTTGACATTTCCTGGCACAGTCTGAGGTCATTTTGCTTACCCCTCCATTGTCTGAAGTTCAGGGCCAGGACTGTAATCATGAGGCCAGATAAAAATAACTTTCCAGAACAAAACAGATCCTTAGTGTTAAACATCTGATACATTGGGAAAGGTGCCTGGGCAGGTTCAGACATGAGGAAACTTATTTATTACATAAACGAAGTTCCAGGGCAGCCACAATGAGAGATTTGCAGTCTTTTTAAGCACACGGAAACTCACAAAGTCACCACTTAACTAGATCAGAATGAAAATTTCCACAGATAACCACCAAAATAAACACACTCTAATCATAATGCAATTAAAATTAAAAAGTAATTCAAAAACATAGGAAACTCTATACACTAAGAAATTCTTATGTAACACAATTTAAAACAACTCACGAGACCAAATCACAATAAAAGTTAGCATCTAGAATAGGACAAAATGAAAACACTGCATTTAGTCTAAAATCTAGAACGCCGACAACACCAAATGCTGGTGAGGATGTGGAGCGACAGGAATTCTCATTGATTGCTGACAGGAATGCAGAACGGTACGGTCGTTCTAGAAGACAGTTCAGCAATTTCCTGCAAAATTAAACATACTTTTATCACCTAATCCAGCAACTGCACTGCTTTTTATTCACCTAAATGACTTGAAAACATATGTCCACATGAAAAATTGCACATGAATGTTTATAGCAGCTTTATTCATAATTGCCAAAAATGTATGCAACCAGATATCATTCAATAATGATACATAGAATGTATACACAAACTATGGTACATCTGTACAATGGAATATTACTCTGTGATAAAAAAAAAAGGAAATGAGTTGTTGAATGTTGTAAGCAAGATAGTAGAATAGAAAATTATTGATCTCATGCTGTCTCAGAAATACAGATTTACCAAGGATATATAGACCAAAATACCTTTATATGAAGCTGCCGAGAGGCACTCTATCCTCTCCATTCTAGTGGCAGCTATGCCCCACCCATGGCCATTCGAAGCCTAGGCCCAGTGGAACAGTCATGACCCAGGCTTCTGAACCTACAGGGTGCTCTGGCCCCCAAGGACCAAACAGTCCAACCCAGCAAGGAAGCCAAGCCTGGCCTGGTGAAGCAGTTGTACCCTCTCAAGCATGAGCCAAGCACCTTGCCCCCAGAGAAGCCATGCGCAACAGAATGGCAACAATACCCCCTTGCGTGCATACTAACTGGGGGCCCCAGACTCAGCCCCAGGAAAGCAATGTCTGAGATGGTGGAGCAGCTGTGCTCCCTTGGCACATAATGCGGCCTGGTGCCCCACCTCCAGAAAAGCTATGCCCAAGACAGAACACTGGTCTTATTCCCTCAGCACATAAACCAGCCCTGCATCCCGCCCGAGGAAAGCTATACCTGAGCTGGTGGAGTAGTTGTGCTCTCTTGGTGCCTGAGCTCAGTGTAATCTACTTTGCTACCACCACTGCCACAAATTACTGCAGTACGGGCCACTGAGGCATCCACTTATCACTGACATTGGTTATAGCTGAGAAGCTTCACAGAGGCTACACTACTGTGCCAGCCAGAAGCAGAGCCAGTACACCCTACTCAGCACCCTAGGACCTATCAACAAGTGAAAGTTTTTTCTTAGAAAAGCTACTTTATAAGTTAGGAGAGGCAAATGTTCTACCAGATGCACATATATCAACACAGGGACACAAGAAACATGAAAAAGCAAAGAAGCATGACTCTCCCCAAAAAGGCTGAGGCAGGAAAATCGCTTGAATCTGAGAGGTGGAGGTTGCAGTGAGCCGAGATCGTGCCACTGCACTCCAGCCTGGTTGACAGAGTGAGACTCCATCTCAAAATAATAATAATAATAATAATAATAATAATAATAATAACAACATTTTAAACAGTCAGCCAGATTTGAACTAGAAATACCATTTGACCCAGCCATCCCATTACTGACATACCCAAAGGATTATAAAACATGCTGCTATAAAGACACATGCACACGTATGTTTACTGCGACACTATTCACAATAGCAAAGACTTGGAACCAACCCAAATGTCCAACAATGATAGCTGGATTAAGAAAATGTGGCACATATACACCATGGAATACTATGCAGCCATAAAAAATGATGAGTTCATGTCCTTTGTAGGGACGTGGATGAAGCTGGAAACCATCATTCTCAGCAAACTATCGCAAGGACAAAAAAACCAAACACTGCATGTTCTCACTCATAGGTGGGAATCAAACAATGAGAACACATGGACACAGGAAGGGGAACATCACACACCGGGGCCTGTTGTGGGGTGGGGGGAGGGGGGAGGGATAGCATTAGGATATATACCTAATGTTAAATGACGAGTTACTGGGTGCAGCACACCAACATGGCCCATGTATACATATGTAACAAACTTGCACGTTGTGCACATGTACCCTAAAACTTAAAGTATAATTTAAAAAATAAAAAATAAATAAAAAATAAAAAGTCAGCAAGATTCAAGATAATATAGACAATTGAAAGAAATCAGGAAAAAAATCATGGTATAAATAGAAATTCAGCAAAGAAATAGACATCAAGAAAAATTAAACAGACGTCTTGCCACTAGATTATTCAATGAAGGAAATGAAAAAATACAATAGAGAGCTTCAATGGCAGACTAGATCAAGCTTAAGGACACAAATAAAGTGAAAAGAAAGAATTTTTTCATGCAAACAGTAACAAAAAGAAAGCAGGGGTGACTATATTTATGTCAGATAAAGTAGGCCAGAAGTCAAAAACTGTTACAAGAGACTAAGATTGTCTTTAAGTAATGATAAGCAAATAAGTTAATCAGACTGTAACAATTATAAACATGCAACCAACATCAATGTGCGTAAACATATAAAACAGATATTAGTGGACATGAAAAAAACATAGCAAAACAAAAATACTGGGGAATTTCAATACCCCTTTATTATTATTATTATATTTTAAGTTCTGGGATACATGTGCAGGACGTGCAGGTTTAGGTATACACATGCCATGGTGGTTTGCTGCACCCATCAAACCATCATCAACATTAAGTAATTCTCCTAATGCTACCCCTCCCTCCCCTAGCTCCCTACCCTCCGACAGGCCCCAGTGTGTGATGTTCCCCTCCCTGTGTCCATGTGTTCTCATTGTTCAACTCCCACTTATGAGTGAGAACATGCGGTGTTTGGTTTTCTGTTCTTGTGTTAGTTTGCTGAGAATGATGGTGTCCAGCTTCACCCATGTCTCTGCAAAGGACATGAACTCCTCCTTTTTTATGGCTGCATAGTATTCCATAGTATATATGTGCCACATTTTCTTTATCCAGCCTATCATTGATGGGCATTTGGGTTGGTTCCAAGTCTTTGCTATTGTGAACAGTGCCACAATAAACATACGTGTACAAGTGTCTTTATAGTAGAATGATTTGTAATCCTTTGGGTATATACCCAGTAATGAGATTGCTGGGTCAAATGGTATTTCTGGTTCTAGATCCTTGAGGAATCACCACACTGTCTTCCACAATGGTTGAACTAATTTACACTCCTACCAACAGGCCTAAAAGCATTCCTATTTCTTCACATCCTCTCCAGCATCTGTCATTTCCTGACTTTTTAATGATCACCATTCTCACTGGCACAAGATGGTATCTCATTGTGGTTTTGATTTACATTTCTCTAATGACCAGTGATGATGAGCTTTTTTTCATGTTTGTTGGCCATATAAATGTGTTCTTTTGAGAGGTGTCTGTTCATATCCTTCACACACTTTTTGATCAGATTGTTTTTTTCTTGTAAATTTGTTTAACTTCTTTGTAGATTCTGGATATTAGCCCTTTGTCAGATGGATAGATTGCAAACATTTTCTCGCAATCTGTAGGTTACCTGTGCACTCTGATGATCATTTCTTTTGCTGTGCAGAAGCTCTTTAGTTTAAGTAGATACCATTTGTCAATTTTGGCTTTTGTTGCCATTGCTTTTGGTGTTTTAGTCATGAAGTCTTTGCCCATGCCTATGTCCTGAATAGTATTGCCTAGGTTTTCTTTTAGGGTTTTTATGGTTTTAGGTTTTATGTTTAAGTCTTTAATCCATCTTGAGTTAATTTTTGTAATAAGGTGCAAGGAAGGAATCCAGTTTCAGTTTTCTGCATATGGCTAGCCAATTTTCTAACACCATTTATTAAATAGGGAATCCTTTCCCCACTGCTTGTTTTTCAACAGGTTTGTCAAAGATCAGATGACTGTAGATGTGTGGTGTTATTTCTGAGGACTCTGTTCTGTTCCGTTGGTCTATTTGTCTGTTTTCGTACCAGTACCATGCTGTTTTAGTTACTGTAGCCTTGTAGTATAGTTTGAAGTCATGTAGCATGATGCCTTCAGTTTTGTTCTTTTTGCTGAGGATTGTCTTGGCTATGCGGGCTCTTTTTTAGTTCCATATGAAATTTAAAGTAGTTTTTTCTAATTCTGTGAAGAAAGTCAATGGTAGCTTAATGGGAATAGCATTGAATCTATAAATTACTTTGGGGAGTATGGCCATTTTCACAATATTGATTCTTCCTATCCATGAGCATGGAATGTTTTTTCCATTTGTTTATGTCCTCTCTTATTTCCATGAGCAGTGGTTTGTAGTTCTCCTTGAAGAGGTCCTTCACATTTCTTGTAAGTTGTATTCCTAGGTATTTTATTCTCTCTGTAGTAATTTTGAATGGAAGTTCACTTATGATTTGGCTCTCTGTTTGTCTATTATTAGTGTATAGAAATGCTTGTGATTTTTGCAGATTGATTTTGTATTCTGAGACTTTGCTGATGTTGCTTATCAGCTGAAGGAGATTTGGCGATGAGATGCTGGGGTTTTCTAAATATGCAATCCTATCATCTGCAAACAGAGACAATTTGACTTCCTCTCTTCCTGTTTGAATACCCTTTATTTCTTCCGCTTGCCTGATTGCTGTGGCCAGAACTTCCAATATTATGTTGAATAGGAGTGGTGAGAGAGGGCATCCTTGCCTTGTGCTGGTTTTCAAAGGGAATGCTTCCGGCTTTCACCGATTCAGTATGATATTGGCTGTGGGTTGTTATAAATACCTCTTATTATTTTGAGATACGTTCCATCAATACCTAGTTTATTGGGAGTTGTTAGCACGAAGGGCTATTGAATTTTGTCGAAGGCCTTTTCTGCATCTATTGAGATAATCATGTGGTTTTTGTCATTGGTTCTGTTTATGTGATGGATTACATTTATTGATTTCTGTGTGTTGAACCAGCCTTGCATCCCAGGAATGAAGCAGACTTGATCATGGTGGATTAGCTTTTTGATGTGCTGATGGATTTGGTTTGCCAGTATTTTATTGAGGATTTTCTCATCAATGTTCATCAGGGATATTGGCCAGAAATTTTCCTTTTTTGTTGTGTCTCTGCCAGGTTTTGGTATCAGGATGATGCTGGCCTCATAAAATGAGTTAGAGAGGAGTCCCTCTTTTTCCATTGTTTGGAATAGTTTCAGAAAGAATGATACCAGCTCCTCTTTGTACCTCTGGTAGAATTCGGCTGTGAATCCATCTGGTCTTGGGCTTTTTTTTGTTGGTAGGCTATTAACTACTGCCTCAATTTCAGAACTTGTTATTGGTCTATTTAGGGATTCGACTTCTTTCTGGTTTAGTCTTGGGAGGGTGTATGTGTCCAGGAATTTATCCATTTCTTCTAGATTTTCTAGTTTATTTGCATAGAGGTGTTTATAGTATTCTCTGATGGTAGTTTGTATTTCTGTGGGATCAGTGGTGATATCCCCTTTATCATTTGTTAATATGTCTATCTGATTCTTCTCTCTTTTCTTCTTTATTAGTCTGGCTAGCAGTCTATCTATTTTGATAATCTTTTCAAAAACAACTCCTGGATTCATTGATTTGTTGAAGGGTTTTTCTGTCTCTAGCTCCTTGAGTTCTGCTTTGATCTTAGTTAATTCTTGTCTTCTGCTAGCTTTTGAATTTGTTTGCTCTTGCTTCTCTAGTTCTTTTAATTGCGATGTTAGGGTGTCGGTTTCAGCTCTTTCCTGCTTTCTCCTATGGGCATTTAGTGCTGTAAATTTCCCTCTAAACACTGCTTTAGCTGTGTCCCAGAGATTCTGGTACATTGTGCCTTTTTTATTGGTTTCAAAGAACTTATTTATTTCTGCCTTAATTTTGTTATTTACCCAGTAGTCATTCAGGAGCAGGTTGTTTAGTTTCCACGTAGTTGTGTGGTTTTGAGTGAGTTTCTTAATCCTGAGTTCTAATTGATTGCACTGTGGTCTGAGAGACTGCTTGTTATGATTTCCGTTCTTTTGCATTTGCTGAGGGGTGTTTTACTTCCAATTATGTGATCAGTTTTAGAATAAGTACAATGTGGTGCTGAGAAGAATGTATATTCTGTTGATTTGGTGTGGAGAGTTCTGTAGATGTCTGTTAGGTCTCCATGGTCCAGAGCTGAGTTCAATTCCTGAATATCCTTCTTAATTTTCTGTCTCATTGATCTGCCTAATATTGACAGTGGGGTGTTAATGCCTCCCACTATTATTGTGTGGGAGTCTAAGTCTCCTTGTAGGTCTCTAAAAACTTGCTTTATGAATCTGGGTGCTCCTGTATTGGGTGCATATATGTTTAGGATAGTTATCTTTCCTTGTTGCATTGATCCCTTTACCATTATGTAATGCCCTTTGTTGTCTCTTTTGATCTTTGTTGGTTTAAAATCTATTTTTCAGCGACTAGGATTGCAACACCTGCTTTTTTTTCCTTTCCATTTGCTTGGTAGATCTTCCTCCATCCCTTTATTTTGAGGGTATGTGCGTCTTTGCACGTGAAATGGGTCTCCTGAATACAGCACACAGATGGGTCTTGACCCTTTATCCTATTTGCTAGTCTGTGTCTTTTAATTGGGGCATTTAGCCCATTTACATTTAAGGTCAATATTGTTATGTTTGAATTTGATCCTGTCATTATGATGCTAGCTGGTTATTTTGCCCATTAGTTGATGCAGCTTCTTCATAGTGTTGATGGTCTTTACAATTTGGTATGTTTTTGCAGTGGCTGGTACTGGTTTTTCCTTTACATATTTAGTGCTTCCTTCAGGAGCTCTTGTAAGGCAGGCCTGGTGGTGACAAAATCTCTCAGCATTTGCTTGTCTGTAAAGGATTTTATTTCTCCTTCACTTATGAAGCTTAGTTTGGCTGGATATGAAATTCTGGGTTGAAAATTCTTTTCTTTCAGAATGTTGAATATTGACCCCCACTCTCTTCTGGCTTGTAGAGTTTCTGCCGAGTGATCCACTGTTAGTCTGATGGGCTTCCCTTTGTGGGTAACCTGACCTTTCTCTCTGGCTACCCTTAACATTTTTTCCTACATTTCAACCTTGGTGAATCTGACAATTATGTGTCTTGGGATTGCTCTTCTCAAGGAGTATCTTTGTGGTGTTCTCTGTATTTCCTGAATTTGAATGTTGGCCTGTCTTGCTAGGTTGGGGAAGTTCTCCTGGATAATATTCTGAAGAGTGTTTTCCAACTTGGTTCCATTCCCCCTGTCACTTTCAGGTACACCAATCAAACGTAGGTTTGGTTTTTTCACATAGTCCCATATTTCTTGGAGACTTTGTTCATTTCTTTTCATTCTTTTTTCTCTAATCTGGTCTTCATGCTTTATTTCATTAAGCTGATCTTCAATCTCTGATATCCTTTCTTCCACTTGAGCGATTTGGCTATTGATACTTGTGTATGCTTCATGAAGTTCTCGTGCTGTGTTTTTCAGCTCCATTGGGTCCTTTATGTTCCTCTCTAAACTGGTTGTTCTAGTTAGCCATCGTCTAACCTTTTTTCAAGGTTTTTAGCTTCCTTACATTGGGTTAGAACATGCTCCTTTAGCTTGGAAGAGTTTGTTATTACCCACCTTCTGAAGCCTACTTCTGTCAATTCGTCAAACTCATTCTCCATCCAGTTTTGTTCCCTTGCTGGCGAGGAGTTGTGATCCTTTGGAGGAGAAGAGGCATTCTGGGTTTTGGAATTTTTAGCCTTTTTGCACTGGTTTTTCCTCATCTTCATGGATTTATCTACCTTTAGTCTTTGATGTTGGTGACCTTCAGATGGGGTTCTGTGTGGATGTCCTTTTTGTTGATGTTGATGCTATTCCTTTCTGTTTGTTAGTTTTCCTTCTGACAGTCAGGCTCCTCTGCTGCAGGTCTGCTGAAATTTGCTGGAGGTCCACTCTAGGCCCTGTTTGCCTGGGGATCACAAGTGGAGGCTGCAGAACAGCAAAGATTGCTGCCTGCTCCTTCCTCTGTAAGGTTCGTCCCAGAGGGGCACCCGCCATATGCCAGCCGGAGCTCTCCTGTATGAGGTGTCTGTTGACCCCTGCTGGGAGGTGTCTCCCAATCAGAAGGCACAGGGGTCAGGGACCCAGTTGAAGGGCAGTCTGTCCCTTAGCAGAACTTGAACACTGTGCTGGGAGATCCACTGCTCTCTTCAGAGCCAGCATGCAGGGCTGTTTAAGTCTGCTGAAGCTGTGCCCACAGCCTCCCCTTCCCCCAGGTGCTCTGTCCCAGTGAGATGGGAGTTTTATCTATAAGCCCCTGACTGGTACTGCTGCCTTTTTTCAGAGATCCCCTTCCCAGAGACGAGGACTCTAGAGAGGCAGTCTGGCCACAGCCACTTTGCTGAGCTGTGGTGGGCTTTGCCCAGCTTGAACTTCCCGGTGGCTTTGTTTACACTGAAGGGAAAACTGCCTACTGAAGCCTCAGTAATGGCAGACACCTATCCCCCAACCAAGCTCTATCATCCCAGGTCAACTTCAGATTGCTGTGCTGGCAGAGAGAATTTCAAGCCAGCGGGTCTTAGCTTGCTGGGCTCCATGGGCGTGGGATCCACTGAGCTAGACCACTTGGCTCCCTGGCTTCAGCCCCCTTTCCAGGAGAGTGAATGGTTCTGTCTCACTGGCATTCCAGGTACCACTGGGGTATGAAAAAAAAACTCTTACAGCTAGCTCAGTGTCTGCCCAAGCACCTGCCAAGTTTTGTGCTTGAAACCCTGGGCCCTGGTGGCGTAGGCACCCAGGGAATCTCCTGGTTTGTGCGTTGCGAAGACCTTGGGAAAAGTGTAGTATCTGGGCCAGAGTGTACCGTTCCTCACAGCACAGTCCCTCATGGTTTCCTTTGAGTAAGGGAGGAAGTTCCCCAACTTCTTGCACTTCCTCAGTGAGGCAATGCCCCACCCTGCTTCCACTCACCCTCCACCAGCTGCACCCACTGTCTAATCAGTCCCATTGAGATGAGCCAGGTACCTCAGTTGGAAAAGCAGAAATCGCCTGCCTTCTGCATTGATCTTGCTAGGAGCTGCAGAATGGAGCTCTTCCTACTCGGCCATCTTGCCAGTCACTGACTGGGGCTAGCTGGTTATTTTGCCCATTAGTTGAGGCAGTTTCTTCATAGTGTCGATGGTCTTTACAATTTGGCATGTTTTTGCAGTGGCTGATACTGGTTTTTCCTTTACCTGTTTAGTGCTTCCTTCAGGATCTCTTGTAAGGGAAGACTGGTGGTGACAAAATGTCTCAGCATTTGCTTGTCTGTAAAGGATTTTATTTCTCCTTTGCTTATGAAGCTTAGTTTGGCTGGATATGAAATTCTGGGTTGAAAATTCTTTTCTTTAAGAATGTTGAATATTGGCCCCCACTCTCTTCTGGCTTGTAGGATTTCTGCAGACAGATCCGCTTTTAGTCTGATGGGCTTCCCTTTGTGGGTAACCTGACCTTTCTCTCTGGCTGCCCTTAACATTTTTTCCTTCATTTCAACCTTGGTGAATCTGATGATTATGTATCTTGGGGTTGCTCTTCTTGAGGAGTATCTTTGTGGTGTTCTCTGGTTCAATACCCCTTTTTAAAAATAGATACATGAACCAGACAGAAAATTAACAAGAAAATACTGGATTTGAACTGTACATTAGAGCAAATGGACTTAAACAGATATGTACAGATAGCAGAATGTGTATTTTTCCTAGTGTACATGGAACATTATCCAGGATAAACCAAATATGAAGCCATAAAACAAGTCTTAGCAAACTCAAGAAGATTAAAATTATAATAGTATTGTTTTCAGCCATGACAGTATAAAATTAGAAATCAGTAACAGAAGAAATTTTGGAAAAGTCACAGATATGTGGAAATTAAACAGCATGTTTCTGAAAAATCAATGGATCAAATAAGAATCAAAAGTAAATTAAAAGTGCTCACTTCAGTAGCACATATACAGAAGGAATTTTTAAAATTTTGATATGAATGACAATAAAAATACAATATATCAAAACCCATGGGGTGTAGCAAAAGTAGTTCTAAAGGGGAACTTTATAGTTATAAATGCCTACATTAAAAAAGAAGAAATACCTTAAGCAAAAAATTTAATGTTATGCCCTAAGGAGCTAGAAAAAGAGAAACCTAAACCCAAAGTTAAATGAAGGAAGGGAACAATAATATCAGAGCAGAAATAAATCAAATAAAGAACAGAAAAACCATGTAAAAAAACTAATAAAACCAAGACTTGATTCTTTGAAAAATAATTTTTTTTGAGACAGAGTCTTGCTCTGTTGCCCAGGCTGGAGTGCAGTGGCGTGATCTCAGCTCACTGCAACCTCTGCCTCCTGAGTTCAAGCAATTCTCCTGCCTCCGCTTCCCAAGTAGCTGGGACTGTAGGTGTGCACCACCATGCCTAGAAAATTTTTTTGTATTTTTAGTAGAGACGGGGTTTCACCATGTTGGCCAAGCCAATCTCGAACTCCTGACCTCTCGGGTGATCTGCTGGCCTCGGCCTCCCAAAGTGTTGGGATTACATGCATAAGCCACTGTGCCCAGCCTTGAAAAATAAATAATATCAAATTCCAAGATAGATTAAGGAAAAAAAAAAGACTGGAATAAATAAAATCAGAAATATAAATAGAGACCATCAATACATGCCTCAAAAATAAAAAGCATCATAATAAACAATTATGAAAAAGCATCTGCCAACAAATGGCACAACTTATAAAAGTTAATAAACTACTATAAAACAGTAACTTTTAAGAATAAATTAGGAAGAAATAGAAAGCTTGAACAAACTATTATAATAATAAATAAAGACACTGAAGAAGTAATTAGAAACCTTCCAACAAAAATAAAGCTTGGGATCAGATGGCTTTATGGCTGAATTTTACCAAACATTCAAAGAAGAATTATTACCACTTAACTGTCCCAGAAAATAGAGCTGGGAGAATACTTACAACATACTTTACAAGGCCAGCATCACTTTCACAACTAAGCAAGAAAAAGACACCACAATAGGTGTCTTTAGGCCAAGAAAAAAAAAAAAAACTATAGGCCAATAACTCATATAATGCAAAACTCCTCAGTCAAATATTAGCAAACCAAATTCATCAAACACATCAAAAACAGTATACGTCATGACCAAGTGGGATTTATTCCTGGCATGAAAGGCTGGTTAACATAATCAATGTAACACATCACATTTACAGCACGAAAAACAGAAAACCACATGATTATCTCAATTGACACAGAAAAGTATTTGACAAAATTCCACGTCAATTCTTGATTTAAAAAACTCTTAATGGCCAGGTGCAGTGGCTCACATCTGTAAACTCAGCACTTTGGGAGGCCAAAGTGGGCAGATCACTTGAGGTCAGGAGTTCGAGACCAGCCTGGCCAACAAGGTGAAATCCCATCTCTACTAAAAATACAAAAATTAGCGAGAGGTAATGGTGTGTGCCTGTAGTCCCAGCTACTCAGGAGGCTGAGACAGGAGAGTCACTTGAACCCAGGAGGCAGGGGCTATAGTGAGCCAAGATTGCACCACTGCATTGCAGCCTGGGTGACAGAGTGAGATTCCTTCTCGAAACAAACAAACAAAAAACTCTTAACAATTCATGTATAAAAGTAAAATTCTGGCCGGGAGCAGTGGCTCACGCCTGTAATCCCAGCACTTTGCAAGGCCGAGGCGGGCAGATCATGAGGTCAGGAATTCGAGATGAGCCTGACCAACATGGTGAAACCCCATCTCTACTAAAAATACAAAAATTAACTGGGCGTGGTGGTACACGCCTGTAATCCCAGCACTTTGCAAGGCCGAGGCGGGCAGATCATGAGGTCAGGAATTCGAGATGAGCCTGACCAACATGGTGAAACCCCATCTCTACTAAAAATACAAAAATTAGTTGGGCGTGGTGGCACACACCTGTAATCCCAGCTACTCAGGAGGCTGAGGCAGGAGAATCACTTTAACCCGGGAGGCAGAGGTTGCAGTGAGCCAAGATTGCGCCACTGCACTCTAGCCTGGGTGACAGAGTAAGACTCTATCTCAAAAAAAAAAACTAGATATTGTGGGTCTCTTCTAAGATGGCCAAATAGGAACAACTCCGGTCTGCAGCTCCCAGCGAGATCAACGCAGAAGATGGGTGATTTCTGCATTTCCAACTGAGGTACCTGGCTCAGCTCACTGGGACTGGTTGGACAGTGGGTGCAGCCCATGGAGGGCAAGCTGAAGTAGGGCAGGGCATCACCTCACCTGGGAAGCACAAGGGGCAGGGGATTTCCCTTTCCTAGCCAAGGGAAGCCATGACAGACTATACCTGGAGAAACGGTACACTCCTAGCCAAATACTGCACTTCTCCCATGGTCTTAGCAACTAGCAAACCAGGAGATACCCTCCTGTGCCTGGCTTGGCGGGTCCCACGCTCACAGAGCCTTGCTCAGTGCCAGCACGCAGTCTGAGATCAACCTGCGATGCTGCAGCTTGACAGGGGGAGGAGTGTCCACCATTGCTGAGGCTTGAGTGGCTCACTGTGTAAACAAAGCAGCCGGGAAGCTTGAACTGGACAGATCCCACTGCAGCTCAGCAAGGCCTACTGCCTCTCTAGATTCCACCTCTGAGGGCAGGGCATAGTAGAACAAAAGTCAGTAGGCAGCTTCTACAGACTTAAACGTCCCTGTCTGACAGCTCTGAAGAGAGCAGTGGTTCTCTTAGCATGGCATTTGAGCTCCAAGAACGGACAGACTGCCTCTTCGAGTGGGTCCCTGACCCCCATGTAGCCTGACTGGGAGACACCTCCCAGTAGAGGCCAACAGACACCTCAAACAGGTGGGTGCCCCTCTGGGATGAAGCTTCCAGAGGAAGGATCAGGCAGCAATATTTGCTGTTCTGCAGCCTCCACTGGTGATACCCAGGCAAACAGGGTGTGGAGTGGACCTCCAGCAAACTCCAAACAGACCTGAAGCTGAGGGGCCTGACTGTTAGGAGGAAAACTAACAAACAGAAAGGAATAGCTTCAACATCAACAAAAAGGACATCCACACCAAAACCCCATCTGTAGGTCACCAACATCAAAGACAGAAGGTAGATAAAACCACGAGATGGAGAGAAACCAGAACAGAAAAGTGGAAAATTCCAAAAACCAGAGCATCTCTTCTCCTCCAAAGGATCACAGCTCCTCACCAGCAAGGGAACAAAACTGGATGGAGAATGAGTCTGATGAATTGACAGAAGTAGGCTTCAGAAGGTCAGTAATAACAAACTCCTCCGAGCTAAAGGAGCATGCTCTAACCCATCACAAGGAAGCTAAAAACCTTGAAAAAAGGTTAGACGAATGGCTAACTAGAATAACCAGTGTATAGAAGACCTTAAATGACCTGATGGAGCTGAAAAACACAGCATGAGAACTTTGTGACGCATGCATAAGCTTCAGTAGCCGATTTGATCAAGTGGAAGAAAGCATATCAGTGACTGAAAATCAAATTAATGAAATAAAGCAAGAAGACAAGATCAGAGAAAAAAGAGTGAAAACAAACAAACAAAGCCTCCAAGAAATATGGGACTATGTGAAAAGACCAAATATACATTTGATTGGTGTACCTGAAAGTGACGGGGGGAATGGAACCAAGTTGGAAAACACTCTGCAGGATATTATGCAGGAGAACTTCCCCAACCTAGCAAGACAGGCCAACATTCAAATTCAGGAAATACAGAGAATACCATAAAGATACTCCTTGAGAAGAGCAATCCCAAGACACATAATTGTCAGATTCACCAAGGTTGAAATGTAGGAAAAAATGTTAAGGGCAGCCAGGGAGAAAGGTCGGATTACCCACAAAGGGAAGCCCATCAGACTAACAGTGGATCACTTGGCAGAAACTCTACAAGCCAGAAGAGAGTGGGGGTCAATATTCAACATTCTGAAAGAAAAGAATTTTCAACCCAGAATTTCATATCCAGCCAAACTAAGCTTCATAAGTGGAGGAGAAATAAAATCCTTTACAGACAAGCAAATGCTGAGAGATTTTGTCACCACCAGGCCTGCCTTACAAGAGCTCCTGAAGGAAGCACTAAACATGGAAATGGAAAGGAACAACTGGTACCAGCCACTGCAAAAACATGTCAAATTGTAAAGACCATTGACACTATGAAGAAACTGCATCAACTAATGGGCAAAATAACCAGCTAGCATCATAATGACAGGATCAAATTCAAACATAACAATACTGACCTTAAATGTAAATGGGCTAAATGCCCCAATTAAAAGACACAGACTGGCAAATTGGATAAAGAGTCAAGACCCATCTGTGTGCTGTATTCAGGAGACCCATCTCACGTGCAAAGACGCACATACCCTCAAAATAAAGGGATGGAGGAAGATCTACCAAGCAAATGGAAAGCAAAAAGAAAAGCAGAGGTTGCAATCCTAGTCTCTGATAAAACAGACTTTAAACCAACAAAAATCAAAAGAGACAAAGAAGGCCACCACATAATGGTAAAGGGATCAATTCAACAAGAAGAGCTAACTATGCTAAATATATATGCACCCAATACAGCAGCACCCAGATTCTTAGAGCAAGTCCTTAGAGACCTACAAAGAGACTTAGACTCCCACACAATAATAATGGGAGACTTTAACACCCCACTGTCAATATTAGGTAGATCAATGAGACAGAAGGTTAACAAGTATATGCAGGACTTGAACAGAGCTCTGGACCAAGCTGACCTAATAGACATCTACAGAACTCTCCACCCCAAATCAACAGAATATACATTCTTCTCAGCACCACATTGTACTTATTCTAAAATTGACCACATAATTGGACGTAAAAACACCCCTTTGCAAATGTAAAAGAACAGAAATCATAACAAACAGTCTCTCAGACCACAGTCCAATCAAATTAGAACTCAGGATTAAGAAACTCACTCAAAACCACACAAATTCATGGAAATTGAACAACCTGCTCCTGAATGACTACCGGGTATGAAATAAAGGCAGAAATAAAGATTTTCTTTGAAACCAATGAGAACAAAGACACAACATACCAGAATCTCTAGGACACATTCAAAGCAGTGTATGGAGGGAAATTTATAGCAGTAAATGCCCACAAGAGAAAGCAGGAAAGATCTAAAATTGACACCCTAACATCACAATTAAAAGAACTAGAGAAGCAAGAGCAAACAAATTCAAAAGCTAGCAGAAGACAAGAAATAACTAAGATCAGAGCAGAACTGAAGGAGACAGAGACACAAAAAACCCTTCAAAAAATCAATAAATCCAGGAGCTGGTTTTTTGAAAAGATCAACAAAATACATAGACCACTAGCAAGACTAATAAAAGAGAAAAGACAGAAGAATCAAATAGATGCAATAAAAAATGATAAAGGGGATATCACCACCAATCCCACAGAAATACAAACTATGATCAGAGAATACTAGAAACACCTCTACACGAATAAACTAGAAAATCTAGAAGAAATGGATAAATTCCACATACACCCTCCCAAGACTAAACCAGGAAGAAGTTGAATCTCTGAATAGACCAATAACAGGTTCTGAAATTCAGGCAGTAATTAATAGCTTACCAACCAAAAAAAGCCCAGGACTAGACGGATTCACAGCCAAATTCTACCAGAGGTACAAAGAGGAGCTGATACCATTCCTTCTGAAACTATTCCAAACAATAGAAAAAGAGGGAATCCTCCCTAACTCATTTTATGAGGCCAGTATCATCCTGATACCAAAGCCTGGCAGAGAAACAACAAAAAAGAGAATTTTAGACCAATATCCTCGATGAGCATTGATGCAAAAATCCTCAATAAAATACTGGCAAACCAAATCCAGCAGCACATCAAAAACCTTGTCCACCACAATCATGTCGGCTTCATCCCTGGGATACAAGGCTGGTTCAACATATGCAAATCAACAAACGTAATCCATCACATAAACAGAACCAAAGACAAAAACCACATGATTATCTCAATAGATGCAGAAAAGGCCTTCAACAAAATTCAACAGCCCTTCATGCTAAATACTCTCAATAAACTAGGTATTGATGGAACGTATCTCAAAATAATAAGAGGTATTTATGACAAACCCACAGCCAATATCATACTGAATGGGCAAAAACTGGAAGCATTCCCTTTGAAAACCAGCACAAGCAAGGATGTCCTCTCTCACCACTCCTATTCAACATAGTGTTGGAAGTTCTAGCCTGGGCAATCAGCCAAGAGAAAGAAATAAAGGGTATACAATTACGAAAAGAGGAAGTCAAATTGTCCCTGTTTGCAGGTAACATGATTGTATATTTAGAAAACCCCATCATCTCAGCCCCAAATCTCCTTAAGCTGATAAGCAACTTCAGCAAAGTCTCAGGATACAAAATCAATGTGCAAAAATCACAAGCATTCCTATACACCAATAATAGACAAACAGAGAGCCAAATCACGAGTGACCTCACATTCACAATTACTACAAAGAGAATAAAATACCTAGGAATCTAACTTACAAGGGATGTGAAGGACCTCTTCAAGCAGAACTACAAACCACTGCTCAACGAAATAAAAGAGGACACAAACAAATGGAAGAACATTCCATGCTCATGAACAGGAAGAGTCAATATCATGAAAATGACCATACTGCCCAAGGTAATTTATAGATTCAATGCTATCCCCATCAAGCTACCAATGACTTTCTTCACAGAATTGGAAAAAACTACTTTAAAGTTCATATGGAAGCAAAAAAGAGCCTGCACAGCCAAGACAATCCTAAGCAAAAAGAACAAAGCTGGAGGCATCACGCTACCTGACTTCAAACTATACTACAAGCCTACAGTAACCAAAACAGCATGGTACTGGTTCCAAAACAGACATATAGACCAATGGAACAGAACAGAGGCCTCAGAAATAATACCACACATTTACAACCATCTGATCTTTGACAAACCTGACAAAAACAAGCAATGCGTAAAGGATTCCCTATTTAATAAGTGGTGCTGGGAAAACTGGCTAGTCATATGTAGAAAGCTGAAACTGGATCCCTTCCTTACACTGTATACAAAAATTAACTCAAGATGGAGTAAAGTCTTAAATGTAAGACCTAACACCATAAAAACCCTAGAAGAAAACCTAGGCAATACCATTCAGGACATAAGCATGGGCAAAGACTTCATGACTAAAACACCAAAAGCAATGGCAACAAAAGCCAAAATTGACAAATGGGATCTAATTAAACTAAAGAGCTTCTGCATAGCAAAAGAAACTATCATCAGAGTGAACAGGCAACCTACAGAATGGGAGAAAATTTTTGCAATCTATCCATCCGACAAAGGGATAATATCCAGAATCTACAAAGAATTTAAACAAATTTACAAGAAAAAAAAAACCCCATCAAAACGTGGGCAGAGGATATGAACAGACACTTCTCAAAAGATGACATTTATGCAGCCAACAGACATATGAAAAAATGCTCATCATGACTGGTCATCAGAGAAATGCAAATCAAAACCACAATGAGATACCATCTCATGCCAGTTAGGATGGCGATCATTAAAAAGTCAGGAAACAACAGATGCTGGAGAGGATGCGGAGAAATAGGAATGCTTTTACACTGTTGGGAGTGTAAATTAGTTCAACCATTGTGGAAGACAGTGTGGTGATTCCTCAAGGATCTAGAACTAGAAATACCCTTTGACCCAGTGATCCCATTACTGGGTATATACTCAAAGGATTATAAATCATTCTACTATAAAGACACGTGCACACGTATGTTTACTGTGGCACTATTCACAGTAGCAAAGACTTGGAACACACCCAAATGTCCATCAATGATAGACTGGATTAAGAAAATGTGGCACATATACCTCATGGAATACTATGCAGCCATAAAAAAGGATGAGTTCATGTCCTTTGCAGGGACATGGATGAAGCTGGAAACCATCATTCTAAGCAAACTATCACAAGGACAGAAAACCAAACACTGCATGTTCTCACTCATAGGTGGGAGTTGAGCAATGAGAACACATGGACATGGGGAGGGGAACATCACACAATGGGGCCGGTCGGGGGTGGGGGGCGCTCGGAGAGGGATAGCATTAGGAGATATACCTAATGTAAATGACGAGTTGATGGGTGCAGCAAACCAACATGGCACGTGTATACCTATGTAATAAACCTGCACGTTGTACACATGTACCCTAGAACTTAAAGTATAATAATAGAAAAAACTAAAATTCCTCTACTTAATAAATGTCATTTATAAAAAAGCCCACAGCTAACACTGTAATCAATGGGGTAAAACTAAAAGCTTTTCCCCTATGATCCAGAACAAGACATAAATGTCCACTCTCACCAATTTTATTCAGAATAGCACTAGAAATATTAGCAAGACCAATCAAACAAGAAAAAGAAATAAAAGGCATCCAAATAAAAAAGATGTGAAACTATCTCTATTTGCAGATAGCATGATCCTATGTGTAGAAAATTGCAAAGATTATACACACAAAAAAAGTAGAGCTAATAAATGAATTCAGTAGAGTTTTAGGATACACAATTAACATATAAAAATCAGTGGCAATTATATAGACTAACAAACAAGTATTTGAAAAAGAAATTAAGAAAAAATCCTATTACGATAGCATCAAAAAATACCTAGGAATAAATTTAACAAGGGGATAAATTTAACAAGGTGATGAAAGATTAGTCTTCAGAAATTTTTAAAACATTGATAAGGAAATTGAAGAAGACAAAAATGAAATGAAAGATATTCTGTGTTGATGAATGGGAAGAATTAATATTGTTAAAATGTCCACACTACTCAAAGCAATGTACAGATTTAATGCAATCTCTATCAAAATTCCAATGGCATTGTTTATGGAAATAGAAAAAACAATTCTAAAACCTATATGGAGCCAAAATAACCCAAATAGCAAAAGAATAGTGAGAAAGACAAACAAAGCTGATGGCTTTACACTTCCTAATTTAAAATTGTATTATAAAGCTACAGTAATAAAAACAGTATTGTGCTGGTATAAAAAAAGACATGCAGACCAGTGGAACAGAGAAGAGAGCCCACAAATAAATCCAAACATCTATGGTCAACTAATTTTTGACAATGGCGCAAGAGGACACAATGAGGAACAGCCTCTCCAATAAATGGTGCTGGGAAAACTGGATTTACACATGCAAAGGAATACAATTAGATTCTTATCTTACGCCATGCTCAAAAATCAACCCAAAATGGATAAAATACATAAGTATAAAACCTGACACCATACAACTCCTAGAAGAGAACACAGAGGGAAAGCTCCTCAACGTTGGCCTTGACAATAATTTGGGTATCACCTCAAAAACTCAAGCACAGTAATAAAAATATAAAAATGGTACCACCTCAAACTAAAATGCTTCTGCACACCGAAGGAAACAATCAACAAAGAGAAAAGACAACCTACAAACTTTGAGAAAACAATTGCAACCACATATCTGATAAAGGGTAAAATTTATAAAGAACAATTAAAACACAATAGCAGAAAAATAGCCCAATTAAAAATGGGCAAAGGACTGGAATAGACATTTCACCAAAGAAGCCACACAAAAATGGCCAACAGGTATATAAAAATGTGATCACCGTCACTAATCATAAGGCAAATGCAAATCAAAACCACTATGAGATATCACCTCACCCATATTAGAATAGCTAGGACCTGAAGGACAAAAGATAACAAATGTTGGCAAGGGTATGGAGAACAGGGAACCCCTGCACAATATTTGGTGGGAGTGTAGGTTGATACAGCCATTATGGAAAACATTATAAAGGTTCCTGGCTGGGCACAGTGGCTCACACCTGTAATCCTGGCATTTTGGGAAGCCAAGGCAGGTGGATCACTTGAGCTCAGGAGTTAGAGACCAGCCTGGGCAACATGGCAAAACCCCATCTCTACCAAAAATACAGAGAATTAGCTGGGTGTGGTGTTGCATGCCTGTGGTCCCACCTACTTGGGAGGCTGAGGTGGGAGGATCGTTTGAGCCTGGGAGGCAGAGGTTGCAGTGAGCTGAAATCATGCCACTGCACTCCAGCCTGGGTGACAGAATGAGATCCTATCTAAATAAATAAATAAATAAAGCTTCCTAAAAAATTAAAAATGGAAATGCCATATGATATGGTTTGGCTATGTCCCCACCCAAATCTTATCTTGAATTGTAGTTACTGTAATCCCCACATGTCGTGGTAGGGACCTGGTGGGAGGTAATTGAATCACGGGAGTGGTTACCCCCATGCTGCTGTTTTCCTGATAGTAAGTAAATTTTTACAAGATCTGATGGTTTTATAAAGGGGCTTTTCCCCCTTTTGCTTGGCACTTCTCCTTGCTGCCGCCATGTAAAGAAGGATGTGTTTGCTTCCCCTTCTGCCATGATTGTAAGTTTCCTGAGGCCTCCCCAGCCCTGTGGAACTATGAGTCAATTAAACCTCTTTCCTTTATAAATTACCCAGTCTCGGCTATGTCTTTATTAGCAGGGTGAGAATGGATTAATACACCATATCACCCAGCAGCCCCTCTTCTTTACCACCTTGTAAAGATATTTGCACTCTTATGTTTATTGCAGCATTATTCACAATAGTCAAAATATAGAAACAATGTAAATGCCATAGAAAGACAAGTACATAAATATGATATATATACATAATGGAATATTTTTCCGCCTTAGAAAAGAAGATCCTGCCACTTGTTACAACATGTATGGACCTGGAAGACGTTATGCTAACTGAATAATCCAGACACAGAAAGGAAAATGTGACTGGGTGCAGGGGCTCAGGCCTGTAGTCCCAGGACTTTGGGAGTCTGATGCAAGAGAATTGCTTGAGGCCAGGAGTTCAAGACCAGCCTGGGCAATATAGCAAGACCCTGTCTCTAGAAAAAAAAATTTTTTTTTAATTAGCCAGGTGTAGTGGCACATGCCTGTAGTCCCATAACATCATGTAGTCATAGCTGCTCAGGAAGAAGAGGCAGGAGGATTGTTTGAACCCAGTTTGTTACAATGAGCTGTGATCATGCCACCACACTCCAGCCTGAGCAACAGAGTGTGACTCTATTCAAAAAAAGAGCCAATTTCCAGTATTCATCATGCTAATTAACAAGTCACTAGCGTCACCAATAAAATCCATGAAAAATTAAAAAAAGAAAAACATTACATGATCTCATTTAATCTCAAAAACACAGAAAAAGAGAACCAACTGGTTATCATGGCTGAGGGAGGCGGAGGAAACGCGGAGATGTAGAGGATAAAAGTAGGCGATGTGTAGAATGAATGTCTAGAGGCCTAATGTACAATATAAGAAGTCAAGTAGTAAAATTGTATTGTATTAGGAATTCTTGTTAAATAAGCATATTTTAGCTCCTCTTATTACAAAAATACAAAGTAACTATCTGAAATGATAAATATGTTAATCTGCTTCACTGGAGTACCACTTTACCATCTATATGCATCCCATAATGCCATGTTGTAAACCTCAAATACACATAGTTTATCTTTGAAGAAACATAGAGTAGGATGAAGGACAGAGCAAGATGGCAGAAGAGAACTCTTTAGCTGTTGTCTCACTGCAGAAACATCACTTAGGATGACTAGCAACATACACGAATACCTTCATGAGAGCTAAGGAGACCAGGTGAGAGATCAGAGTATATGGTTGTAACATAATAAGAAAAGATGCATTGGAGAGGGTAGAAGGACAGTTTTAATTACCTGAATCACTTCTCCCCCAACTGCAGGTATCATAGCACAGAGAGAGATACCATCCACTTGGGGGAGAGATGGAAGTGAACATAGGATTCTGCCTTGTCCCCTAACATTTGGCCCCCAACAATAAAAGCAAGCATGAGGCTTACCCCTAAAGCCTCTTAATCCAGGTCAGTAGCCATAGTTTGGGCCTCCTGACCTGCTCCAGTGGCAGGCAAGATCCCATACCCCTTTAAAATTTACTGAATGTCTGGGCTTCATCACTGCCAGCTGACTACAGTGGCGTTTGTTCCAGAAAAACCTCAGAGGCAGAGAGGCAGGCATCAGCAAATACTTTAGGTACACCTAATACTGGACCAGCCAGTAGCCACAGCTGCATTTATGGTAAATGCCCTATATTGGTGTACCATTTTTTAATCTTTTATATCATATTTTTACCGTGTCTTTTCTATGTTTTGATATGTTTAGATACACAAATACTCACCATCATATCACAATTGCCTACAGTATTCAGTGCAGTCACATGCTGTACAGGTTTGCGGCCCCAGTACAGGTTTGCCGCCCAGGACCAACAGGCTGTGTCATACAGCCTGGGTGTGTAGCCGGCTGTGCCATCTCGGTTTGTGTAAGCGTGCTCTATGATGTTCACACAATGATGAAATCATCTCACAACACATTTCTCAGAACGTATTCCTGCCATTACGTGATGCACGACTGTATTTAAAATTGTAAGCCTTTTATAGTAAGGGAGCCCAAGGGCCTATCACCAGATGTATGTTAGCTAAGACAAATAGTCATTCCCTGGCACATTGAACTTTCTCAGGCAGGCACTTGAAGGCGCGCTGGTTTTATCTGAGGGACATGGCCTTATGCTGTTAGAAGCCATGCTAGAGTTTGGTAAAGTCTCTCAGAGCTTGACCAAGGTTGTCATGTAGTGAGAGTTCTGCCATTTTCACCTGCAAAGTCTTCCCCAGATGCTTCTGTCCATCCTCCCAACACTTTTTTCTTCTTTTTTTTTTTTTTTTTACACAGAGTTTTGCTCTTATTGCCCAGGCTGGAGTGCAGTGGCGCAGTCTCGGCTCACTACAACCTCCACCTCCTGGGTTCAAGCAATTCTCCTGCCTCAGCCTCCCGAGTAGCTGGGATTACAGGCCTGCGCCACCACACCTGGCTAATTTTTGTATTTTTTTAGTAGAGACTGGGTTTCTCCACGTTGGTCAGGCTGGTCTCAAACTCCTGACCTCAGGTGATTTGCCTGCCTCGGCCTCCCAAAGTGCTGCGATTAAAGGTGTGAGCCACCGCGCCTGGCCTCTCCTAACACTTTTTATTTCTGTAGTGTTAACACTCCTGTGAACGTTTTGTCTGTTTTTCACCCCAGTCCACACCTCTGCTGTTAGTGAGGAGCTCCTGGTCATCACAGTCACATGTGGACTCCCCTGCTCTGTACCTCCCAGCCTTTCTGCCAACAGCACTGGCCTCACAGTGCTGTCCTGGGGATTGAGTGAGATAGCTATAATGTGGTAAGCCCCACACTTGACACGGGGGGCTCCTAGCAGAGGCTGGCCTCAGGTAGTTAGTGGGGATGTTGGCATGTGCCTTCCCCTGTTTCTGAGTCCTGCCAGCCCTGCCAAGGGACTCTGCCACAAGAAGGCAGAAATTCCGTCTGTCTGCCTTACCAGACTCACGCTACCCAGACTCACAGCTGACTGCTCAACACATATGCTGGCTCAGTCAGTCACAGCCGATAATCCTGTGTATCATGACTGAACTCTCCACGTAGACAGGCATCTCCCTTCTGCTTTCCTTGGTTCCTGGGAAGCTGAATTCGTAGTCAGACGAAATGGAGGGTGGGAAAGGAGGCATACGAAGAGGGTGTTAAGTCCACATAGGTTCTCCTGTGCCAGCCACACAGGAGTGAAGAGGGCTTTGTTTATAAAAGATATAAAAAGCAAACAGACTAAAATATTTAAATCCTACCAACTAGAAGCAACTGCTCAACACTTTGACAAATTTCTTCGTCGCTTTTTTGTCCAAAGGTTCAGAAGTTTCTGTGTGTCTTTGTAAATAGATACCTTGTCTACAGCATATCCAGCTTTTTATCCTGTTCTTTCTTTGCATGTGAGATTTTTCCACATTACTCTCATGGTCGCTGCCTCCCTGTTTTCAGCAAGCCATTGTTTCTCAGAAGCTAACATAATTCCTTGAGAAGTTTATGGCAGATACACTCTTAGGTCCTGTCAAAAGACAAAATTACACAAATTTGTTTTTAAGATCTAATTGGCTTTTATGAATGAGGGAAGCCTCTATTCTTCAACATAGAAGGAGAGCTCCCACCGGGCAACAGCAGAACTGTGGGCTTTGTAAGGTGGGAACGAGGAAACAGAACAATAGAAGAAAATCAGATTGGTTAATATCAGGTTACTTCAGGTTATTTTCTTGTAAGTTAAAGCAGAGGGGACTTCTTCATTATGCTGACTCAGGTAAACTGAGGTCTTTCCAACTGGTTGGTGTGACTTTCCTGTTTTCAGGAAAAAACAGTTTGTTTGGGGATCTACCTGCTTCCTTAGAATTTCTGTCTGTAGTCCCAGCTACTCGGGAGGCTGAAGCTGGAGGATCGCTTGGGGCCAGGAGTTCAGGCAGGTCAGTGCTGGTGAACCAGACCAGTGGGGTCAGTGAAGCCCTAGGCTGACACCATGTATTAGTCAGGATTCTCTGGCGAAAGAGAACCAAGTAGATACAGAGATAGAGACTGATTTATTTAAGGAATTGGCTCACGCAATTATAAAAGCAGCAAGCCTCAAGATCTACAGGGTGAGTCAGCAAGCTGGAGATCCAGGAGAGCAGATGGTTTAGTTCCTGTCTGCAGGCTGAGTGAAATAGCCAATGCCCTAGTTTGAAGGCTGCTAGGCAGGGGGAGTTCCCTCTTACTTGGCAGATCAACCTTTGTGTTCTTTTCAGACCTTCGTCTGAATGGATGAGGCCCACCCACATTAGAAGCAACAATCTGATTTCCTCAGTCCCCCCAATCTCATGCAAAACACCCCACAGAAACACCAGAAGAATGTTGCCCAAAGATCTGGCCCATCAGGTTGACACCAAATTAACCATCACACCCGTCTCCTACTCTGCCCTCATCAGCCAGCCGCCTTTAGGGCCTCCTGGGTGTGGCTTCATGGTTACAAGACTGGAGGAGGCCCAGGCATCACATAGGAGGACGCAGGAAGAGGCAGTACCAGCCAGTTCTTCTCTGCGCTGTTTTGTTTGTTTTTTGCTTTTGGTTTGAGAGACAGGGTCTGATTCTGTCACCCAGGCGGGAGTGCAGTGGTGCAGTCTCGGCTCACTGCAACCTTCACTTCCCAGGCTCAAGTGATTCTTCCACCTCAACTTCCCGAGTATTTGGGACCACGGGCACTTGCCACCATGCTTGGCTATTTTTTTTTTTTTTTTTTTTTTTTTGATATTTTTGGTAGAGAAGGGGTTTCACCATGTTGCCCAGGCTGGTCTTGAATTCCTGAGCTGAAGAGCTCCTCCTGCCTTGGCCTCCCAAAGTAAGCCACCATGCCAGGCCTGGTTTTCTTTTTTAATCTTAAAATCTTTCCCAAAGCTCATATCAGAGTTCCCCACACATCTCAGTGGCCACACAGGTCACCTGGCCTCCTCTAGCTGCAAGCAGGGAAATTGAGTATCTTGGAAAGGAGAATGGGAGTCGCTGTGCTTGTTCATCTTACATCAATTCTGATTGCTCTGGGCATGTTGCTACTCGGAAAAATTCTGGGGCTCTGTTAGTCAAATAGAAGAGAAGTGGGGATGGCTACCGGGGAGCTAGACAACAGCATCAGCCACAGGTGACAAACGGAAATCCCGAACCAGTCCTGCTCTTTCGGCTTTGGGTCAGGGACGAGCATAACTCAGTCACGTGTGTAGAGACAGTCTCTTGGCTTACTTTATCAGGAGCTGATTCTCTGTATTATGCCTGGAGCTTTATATTTTAATTCCCGTATAGCAGCCTTCTTCCTCTTTCTGTGTCTCATGGGGTGGGAGGGTGTCTTGCTGTGGACCGCATGGCCACAGCTGAATTGAAACTTCCCCCAGTGGAGGGTGGAGGTCTTGAAACTGAGCATCCACCTTGGTGGCTCTGTTTTCTACCCAAATCCCAGAGACAAACCAGCCATTCAGCACAGCAGGTCCCCCCGCCACAGTCGAAAGCCTCACACGGCTGGTCCTGGCAGGTGTCCTGGATGTGCTCAGGTGATCCTGTGCCACCTCCCTGACCCGACAACCCATCCACTAACCAAGTGCCCCATGATGTGCCCTGTCTGGGACGGTGCCAGGTGCCACGTCTATGAGATACAGATGAAATATCACGTTTTCAGGATTCAAATTTTCCATCAGATTGTGCTTACGCCTGTGAAGTAAAGTCCCGCAAGCTGAGAGTTTCGGATCTCTAACAAAAGATGCAGTTCAGCTGCCATTCTTGGTACCCCAGCACCCTCCCACCCCCACCAAACACACACACACACACACACACACACACACACACACACACACACACACACACACACCCTGGTTGGCCTGACCTTCAGCATGATCACTGCCTGGCTTCAGGCAGAGCCTCTGTCAGTCGAGTTGCTACTGCCCTCAAGGGCAGTACAACTTCATATGTACACTTCATAGTGTGCTAAGACCCTGCACTTAATACAACATAGTATAATCCCTTCTATGTCTAGAGGCTGTGCTACCACGGAGCTTGTGGTCTGGCTTAAAGTTTTATGACCTCTGAAAAAATTAAATGTACTTGGACATGACAATAGCCAGACAGGTCAATGTAACTAAATAGGTGGCCCATGACAAGCCCTTTTCTAGATAATGATTTAATACGATAAATTAGTTCAATGGGGAAGTTAAATGAGTAAATGGTAATGGGGCAATCAGTTCTTCGTAGGGAACGGAAACTCATGTTCTAAAATAAATTCAAGGGAGATTGTTGTAGTTTGAAAATATTTCCAGAAATTCTTTTATATTCCTGCTTTGAAGAGTTGGAGTTTAGGTCCTTTCCTTGAGTGTGGGCTGGACTTAGTGATTTGCTTCTACTAGAGTAACATACGGCAAAAGCGATGGTGTGCACCTTCAGAGACCAGGGCATAAAAAGCGCCATGGTCCGGTGTCACCCTCTCTCTTGGATCACTTGTCATGCCATGAGGACACTCAAGCAGGCCTGTGGAGGGGCCTGTACTATGAGAAACTGAGGCCTCCCACCAGCAGCCATGGGAACGAGCCAATTTGGAAGCAAATCCTCCAACTCCAACTGGGGTATTTCTCCAAATGACTGCAACCCCAGTCCACACCTTCAGTACAGCCTCGTCAAAGACCTTGAGTCAGAGCCACTCGGTTAATATGCGTTCAAATTCCTAGCCCACAGAAACTGTGAAATAATAAATGTTTGTTGTTTTAAGCCACCGAGTTTTGGGGGCAATTTGTTATATGGTAATAGTTCATTAATTAAAAGATCAAAGGGAAAAATATTTTAAAATTAATTTTAAAAAAAACAGAACTGGGCCTTGGAGGAGAAAGGACCTCTAAACTTTAATGAAGGATTCCTGTATAACCTGAATGTGGGTTTTGCCAGCCCACACAACAAATGAGGCCACATCGGCCACGTCATTGGATGATGCCAGCTTGTGGGCCAGAGTGGAGTGTGGCCATAGGGCATCTTTTCCCCTTTTTGAAGTTTCCTGACTATGGCAAGACTGCCAGTATTCACCAAATATCCACGAGATCTTCTAAGCCCTGGCCTCCTTTGCAGTTAGAACGGAGCTGTGTGACCTGGTTCTGGCCAAAGAGAGGTGGTTGTAAATGACGTAATTGCACTTCTGGGCCTAGCCCTTAAAGCATCCCATGGGGTCTTCCAGCCTTCTCTTCTCTACAGTGGCAATTTTGAAGGCCACACATTCCAGATATTATGGCTGCAAGACAGAAGAGAGCAAACTGACTTACAATGAAGTTTACGTGAAGAACAAATAAACCTTCTTGTCTTAGGCCACTGGGAGGGAGGGTGTATTTGTTACTGCAACCTCGTCTAACTATCCTGACTACACCATTGCCCTTTTCTAGCATTGCTGGGTCTTTGAGGTATTCCATGTGTTCTCCAGGGCCAGTCCAGATTGTGTGTGTCTACACTGCTGTCACCTCCAGTTTAGTAACAGTGCTTTGTACAGAAAGATTATTGCCAAAGTTCTCGGGACCCTGGTGCCCACCACACAGGCAGATATGAACGTAAGCCTTTCTTGTAATTTTCCCTTAGTCCAGTCACAACCAGACCATCATGCTTCAGAAGAGCTACTGTTCAGAGAATAACCTGCCACAGGCTACCTTCCACACCCACAGACCCTGGGCAGTCTCGTGGGGCCCCTACGGGGCACTCCCTGCCAGCTCCTGACCTGCTCCCTCAGTGTTTCTCTGGACTCCGACACAGCCGGACCCAGAGAGAGGGAGGGGTCAACCACTGACCCAGCTACGGCTGCACTTTTCAAGTCCTCAGATCCTGCCCCAACATCTTCCGCTTCCCAGGGAGATAGAGAAAGGTGATCCACTCCCCTCAGGAAGACACGGTACCTCCGGGAGTGTGACCACAGCAACACCAATCATGAATACTCAGATAGTGCATACTGTATGGCGTCATAAGATCTGAGCCTCAAGACTGCCCAGCTGTGAGTCCTGGGACAGTTTTCTTACCCTCTCTGTTCCCCCATCTGTAAAATGGGGATGTATGCAGTGCTGTCATCAATGGGTTATTGACAAGATTCAATATATCAATATGTATGTTCTAAGTGCCTTACATATGCTAATTTAATTTTCACAACTCTGTGAAGTAGGTATTATTATTACCTATATTCCAGATGAGGGAGCAGAGACCAAAGATTACACAACTGCCCAGTCCCATAAGAAACCCAGAGCCCGACACAGATTCAAGAAAATACCTTGGAGCAGGTGCCATTTTTCAAGAACTCTCCGTCCAAATTAGGGAAAGACGGCTCCTTTGATTTTCTCCTTTCCCAAGGTCTTATGAAACTGTGAGTTAATCCATGTGTACAAGAGGACATCCAGTTCTCTCTCTTTTAAAACAAAAATTTCCTCCTCCTGCCAAGTTGGCAGAGGCTTGTAAGGGTGGTGTCCTAACAGCCTCCTGCTTGGTCTTGGCACTCTGTGGCTTGTGAACAACAACCAGAGATGAATATATCTACAGGAGGAGAACAAGCAGCTGGGCTTGAGCCAGCAAGTGCCCAGGCCAGAGCATTTCAAAGATGTCAAAGATCACAGCCTCAAAACTACCAGCTGTGTGTCCTGGGACAATTTGCTTTCCCTCTCTGTTTCCCCTTCTGTAGAACAGGTATATGTATGGGCATATATATATATATATACACACAGTGCCTTCATCAAAGGGCTGTTGAGAAGATTCAATGTATCTATATATATAAAGCATTTAGAAGAGTGCTTGGCACAAAATAAGCCCCATAAAATTTCTCGCTGTTATTATCATTTTAGATGTAAGTGTCAGTCAGAACTCCTGACACAGACATCTCCCTTTCCACAGGACCCAGAAATGAGAACAGTAGGAGGCTGCTTGTTCCTTCCAGACCTTTTCCCAGGGACTGTGGGTTATCCCTGAAGAGCCTCTGGTAACAGGTTTCTCCAGATTCATCCCACGGTCCCTTCCAGCTCAACAGCACCACCTGCCACACAGATTTTACACATCCATGTAAAGCTTGAGGGATGAAAGGAAATTGTTGGTGTTAAAGGGCAAGCAGGAAAGAGAACAGCAATTGATGGCCAATTCAAAAGGTGAATTTCTTTAATAAAGAATGTGTTCCCACAATGGACACAAACTCTACAAAAGGTACCGAAAGACTTGATCTAAGGACAGGACAGGCAGTCCCTGGGAGAGATGGCTCAATTGGGTGACACACATGATAGAAGGGTAAAGAAAATTAAACAACCAGACACTATTTGCTGCCTACAAATTTAGAGAAAAAACAAACCTGCCACAACCCAATCCTGGGGAGGTGAGTGAGTAAAGAGCTTTTACTTATAGTTGGAAGCTTTATAAATTGAAATACTCCTTCTTGAAGTAGTAGTTTAGCAATCTGATGCAATTTAGGATTATTTATGTTTACATATAATTTTTGAATAAATACTATATTCTCGTGGTTCAAAATGCAGGAGTATAAAGACGATATGCACTGAAAATTCTCCTTCCCACCCTTCTCTTCCAGCCAGCCAGGTGCCTCCTCACCAACAGCCCCAGTTAGTGGTTTCTGGTGTGAACTTTCAGGAACATTTTTATGAACATACACAAATATGTACACATTCATTTCACCCTTTCTTATGCAAATTATAACATAGCTTGGCACATTGATTTCTTTATTTCACATACATCTTGGAGATTTTCCCATACCATTTTATAAAGAGGCCCCTCTTCCTTTTTTATGGCTGAAAGTAGTACATTGCATGCTGTTATGGGTTGAACTGTGTTCCCCCAAAATTCGTACGTTGAAGTCCTAACCCCAGATACTTCCTAATGTGACCTTATTTGGAAACAGAGTCATTGCAGATGTATTTAGTTAAGTCGAGGTCATGCTGGAGTGAGTAGTTTAGGGCTCTAATCCAATATAACTGGGCTCCTTAAAAAGGGAGAAATTTGCACACAGGCATGCATGCTGTGAGAAGGCTGTGTGAAGATAAAGGCAGAGATTGGGCGCTGTGTCTACAAGCCAAGTGTAGCAGGACAAGTCGCAGACAAAACTCCTCAGACACCGGATTAAAGAAGGAAGAGGTTGTCATTCGGCCGGGAGCGTCAGCAGACTCACGTCTTAAGAGCCGAGCTCCCCGAAAAAGAAATTCCTAGCCCTTTTAAGGGCTTACAACTCTAAGGGGTTCACGTGAAAGGGTCATAATAGATCAAGTAAGCGTGAGGAACGTGACTGGGGGCTACACACATCAGCTAACAGAACAAAAAGTTTTACAGTGCTTTCTCATACAATGTCTGGAATTTACAGATAACATCAGTAGTTTTGGTCAGGGGTTAATACTATTATTATTATTATTATTATTACTATTATTATTATTATTATTATTTTCACCACCAGGGCCAGGTGGTGGCGCCAAGGTCGTCTAGCTATCTTCTGTTTCTTTCCAACTTTGTGCTTTCTCCCTTTTCTCCTGTCTTATAAACTAGGGAAAAGGGGAGGTTGGGAAGAAGCTGGGAAGGACAACAGGAGAAGTGGTGGTCTCAGTCCAAAGGAACACCAAGGATTTCCATCAAACCACCAGCAGCTAGGTACAAAACGTGGAACAGATTCTCCCTCACAGCCTCAGAAGGAACCAAACTTGCTGACACCTTGATCTCAGACATCTAGCCTCCAAAACTGTGAGACAATAACTTGTTCCTATTTAAGCCACATTGTGTGGGGTACTTTGTTACAGCAGCCCTGGCAAACTAATGCACGTGAATGTACAATAATTTATGTAATCATGTCTTTAGTTTGGACCTTTAGGTTTCCTCCATCTTTTACTTTAGACACGCTATTGTGAATAACCTTTTCACACACCGTTTCATGAGTGTACGACTATACCAGCAGGGTAGACTCATAGAGGAGAATTGCTGCGGCAAAGAGTACGTGCACGTCCATCCACACCGCATGCTGCCTTCCCTGGAGGTGGGGTCCGTCAACACTCCACCAGCGGGGGAGAGTGCTTTCCCCACCACGCTGTCACCACCACAGCGTGGATCAAACTTAGTATCTTTGCCATTCTAATAAAAGAAAAATTGTATTTCCATGTAGTTTGGGCTTGCATTCTTTTTTATTTTGAATCATTTGTATAAGCTTTTCTGTGAGCCCATTTTTCCACTGGGTTGTTCAGGTTTTCAATTTTGGAGAAGCTTTGTGTATCAGGGAAATTTGCCCTTTGTGATATAACATGCAAATATTTTTTCCCAGTTAGTCATTTGATTTTTTTACTTTTCTTGTAGTGGTTTTGCCACACGGAAGTATTTTATTTCTATGTGTATGAATTGATCTGTCTTTACTTTTACAGTTTTTGGATTTTGCGTTATAGTAAAAAGGAAAGAAAGAAAACAAAAACCCTCCCTCAGTCCAATATGAGCAAAGCAATCTCCTGCAGTTTTCTTTTCTTTGTAAAGTTTTATGGAAGTGGGAGCAGCTGCCATGATGGTTGGTGTGTGTGCATTTCACATTTCAGTCTTAGATACACCTGGCGTTCATCCTGGTGTAAGGGCTGTGGTTTGAATCCAACTTCATTTTTTCCCCAATGCTTCCCAGCTGTCCCTGTTCTGTCTTTGCCACTAGTTTGAAATGCTAGCTTTACCAGATGCCCAATACCCATGACTGTTTAGGTTTATTTCTAGACTTTATATGTATGTCTCAGAATTATACCAGCTTAATTATTAACATGCCTTAATAGTGCCTTGCGTCATTCATATTTTTATAGGCATTTTCTAGCTAGAAACAAGCAAGAGTCTGTTAATTTGTCCATGTGAACTTTAGAATCAGTTGTGGGTTGCCAAAGGAGATTCTATTGCTAGCTTTTATCAGGATCATGACAATTATACTTTACAAGAAATGACCGTTCTGATGTCAAGTGTTTCCATTCATGTGAATGGAACATCCAAGAATCTTTCCATAAGTTTAGTTCATCCTCTATGTCCCCAGGAGCACTGTAAATTTTCTTCATATGGGTCTTGCACGTGAGTCATGAATTCCTGGGCATTTGGTCTTTTGTTTGTTTCTATTGTAAATGTAGTCTTTCCTTCCATTATTCCAACTGCAGTTTCTATATAAGGAAACTTGATTTCTATATGTTAATTTTGAAAACACACCTTACAGCATTCTCATTTATTCTAGTTTTTTTAAGTTAATTCTCGTGAGTTTTCCAAAAATGAAATCATATCTGCAAATAAGACAATTACACCTCTGCTTTCCAATGTTTATATTCTGACTTCTTTTTTCTTTGTTTCATCCAGCTGCAATGGGAAATAATAGTAGTGATGAGTAACAACCTTGTCTAGTTCTTTACTCTGATTGTTTCCAGTGTTTACCTATTAAGCTTATTAGTGTTTCTAATTCCCTATTGTTCTTATTTTAAGACTCTTAAAAATGTTCTGTCTATTGAACCAGTGATTCCTCTTGTCAATTATTCCAAGGAAAGTACGATGAACGCGTTCTGCACGCTACTATCTAAAACAGCACTGATTTATTTTTTAAAAAAGACATACTTAGAAAAAACCTCTGTGAGTTATACAGAATAGTTAAGGAGACTGTAGTTTAATGGAATATCACAAAGAGTAAAAACATGAAAAATGCTAATGTATATTATTTGTAAAAATGCTATATAAAAATACAGATATAGCATGATTATGATACTATCTGAAAAACACTCACAAATTGGTGATAGAAAAAAGTTTACTAAGTTTACTAAAGTTTACTAAGTAAGAAAATTTACTAAATTATGGGCTGGGTGTGGTGGCACATGCTTGTAATCCCAGCACTTTGGGAGGCTGAGGCAGGGGGATCATTTGAGCTCAGTAGTTCAAGACCAGCCTGGGCAACATAGTAAGACCTTGTTTCTATTTTTTTTAAAAAAAGGAAAGTTTAGGCCGGGCGCGGTGGCTCATGCCTGTAATCCCAGCACTTTGGGAGGCCGAGGTAGGTGAGTCACCCGAGGTCAGGAGTTTGAGACCAGCCTGGCCAACATGATGAAACCCCATCTCTACTAAAAATACAAAAACTTAGCTGGGCATGGTGATGTGCGCCTGTAATCCCAGCTACTCAGGAGGCTGAGGCAGGAGAATCCCTTGAACCTGGGAGGGGGAGGTTGCAGTGAGCTGAGATCGTGCCACTGCATTCCAGTCTGGGCAACAAGAGCAAAAACTAGTTTACTAAATTAAGAATAATTTTTCTGTTTTCCAGGTTTAACATAATGAACTGATATTATGGTACAGTGGGAGGAGAGATTTTATTTTAAAATAAATTTGCCATTGGGCATGGTGGTTCACACCTGTAATCTCAGTACTTTTGGAAGCCAAGGTGGGAGGATCACTTGAGGCCCAGGAATTTGAGACCAGCCTGGTCAACACAGCAAGACCCTACTGCTGCACAAAAATTAAAAAATTAATCTGAGGCCGGGAGCAGTGGCTCACGGCTGTAATCCCAGCACTTTGGGAGGCCAAGGTGGGCGGATCACCTGAGGTCAGGAGTTTGAGACCAGCCTGGCCAACATGGTGAAATCTTGTCTCTACCAAAATACAAAAATTAGCCTGGTGTGGTGGCGTGTGCCTGTAATCCTAGCTACGTGGGAGGCTGAGACAGGAGAATCGCTTGAACCTGGGAAGCAGAGGTTGCAGTGAGTCGAGGTCGTGCCACTGTACTCCAGCCTGGACGACAGAGTGAGACTCCATCTACAAAAAAAAAAAAATTTAATCTTGATCTAGTGGTTCACACCTATAGTCCTAGCTACTCAGGAGGCTGAAGCAGGAGGATTGCTTGAGCCCAGGAGACTGAGGTTGCAGTGAGCTACGTGATCACACCATGCGCTCCATCCTGGGTGACAGAGCAAGACGCTGTCTCTAAAAAAAACAAAAACAAATAAATCTGTGACCAAATTCAATGGCTAAACATAGAGTTGGAATTAAGCCCTATGGGCTTAGCTCAACATTAATTTGTACTTAAACCACTCCAAAGGCAGGTAGATGAGCCGGCAAAGCAAGAGCAAACCCAGACAACCTCACTGCTGCACCTACTGGCCTCCTAGAGCAGTGCTGTTCAATGGAAATGTACTCTGAGCCATGTATGTGACTTCTGATCTTCTAGATGCATTTAAAGTAAAAAGAAACGGGTAAAATTCATTGCAACCATGTATTTGATCTACCCCAATATAGTCAAAATATTATTTCAGCATGTAATCAACATTAAAAATTATTAATAAGATAGTTTACATTCTCTTTTCCTAAGTCTTAGAAATGTGGTGTGGATTTTACATTTACAGCACATCTCAATTCAGACTACCATAAGCTACATGTGAATAGTGACTGCCCTACTGAACTCAGCTCTGATGTGTAGATATCTCTAAAAGTGTTAGAAAGGCAAGCGTGTGTCTGTGTCTGTCTGTGTCTGTTGTCTGTGTGTGTTATGTAGACACAGGCCAAATGAAAGGTGCCTGCAATATAACAAGGCTCAAGGAGGAAAAGCCGTCATCTAAAATCAAAAGGATCCGACAGGCACGGTGGCTCACGCCTGAATTCTAACACTTTCAGAGGCCAAGACAGACGGATCACTTGAGCCCAGCAGTTCAAGGCCAGCCTGGGCAACATAGTGAGGCCCCATCTCTACAAAAAAGACAAAAATTAGTGGGGCTGTTGTGGCATGCACTTGTAGTCCCAGCTACTTGGGAGGCTGTGGTGGGAGGATCCCTTGAACCTGGGAGATCGGGGCTGCAGGGAGCCACAATCATGCCACCCCAACTCCAGCCTGGGCAACAAAGTGAGAGCTTGTCTCAAAACAAATAAATAATAAGATAAAATAAAAAGCATCTGACTCAAGATGATTTATGTGGGTTTCCCATAATCCCTTCCACACACACACCACCTTTCATTGAGCGAAGTGTTCCAACCCGGATATGAATATTTTTCTATCTTGCTGCCTAGAGGTAAAAACCCAGTCTTTGCCTACCATGAACCTTTAAGGGCAGCTTTAATTCTGGAGGCCTGTGAGGACCACCCAAAGCTCCTTCTAGAGCTGTGCTATCCAGTAAGGTGGCCATTAGCCACATGTGGCTATTTACATTAAATGTAATTAAAAATTCAGATCCTCAGCAGCACTACCCACATTTCAAGTGCTCAACAGCTGCATGTGTCTCACTATCCTTTGCGGGCAGCTCTAGGGGAATCCACTCCCAATCCTCTGCTCGCTCTGGGGCTCTCACCTAAAGCTGCAGACCTGGGCCTGGGGCTCTGCTCCTCCTTAGGAGTCGCTGCTGCCTGCTAACTCGCCCAGACGTTCTTCGAGGTGGGTGGGGTTGTGGCGTGAAGCCCAAATGCCGTCAAGGGTCTTATTGCTACAATGAAACGCCCATTCCCTCTACTTAAGTGAACACAGTGTCTCAGCACCCATATGTATAAAAATGAAAAATAGGCGTCGAGCTGATGCCAAACACCGGCTCACCCCAGCAATATGTAAAATTCATTCAAATAATATAAATAATTTGAGCTGTAAAACAAAATCCATCTCATTACAAGTTGTGCTTCCAAAGCACTTCACTTTTTGTCTAAGAATTAACAGTAAACATTTTGAAATATTTATATAATTTTGCTAATAATCCAGAAAATAACACTAAGAAAAAATGTAATCTACTTTCGTTACGCACATATATGCTAGGATAAACAATAAACAATAAAACAATGCATAGAACTATTTTACACTAGGATAAAATTCAATGAGGCTCATAGAATGAAAATATTTTTACAGTAGAATAAAAAGCCGGTGAGGGACATAAAAGTTCAAGGAAAAAAACCCTAAAAGATGTAAAACTTATGACTGTTAAAAGTGGATAATACCAAATCTTCAGGGATTTAGATTCCATTAGATACACTTGAAAGAATAAAGCAATTTTGTTCTTAATATTAACAGCATGCCAAAAATATACCCTTTGCAATTATTTAAACTTAATATGAAAACTATTTAGATGTTGCTGTTTTTAAAAAAGGCTGACTATAGCCAATAACTTAGTTGTATATTTAAAAATAAGAATATAATTTGATTGCTTGTAACACAAAGGATAAATGCTTGAAGTGATGGACACGCCATTAACCCTGATATGATTATTACGCATTGCATTCCTGTCTGTATCAAGATATCTCACGTACTCGACAAATAGGGACACCTACTATGTACCCACAAAAATTAATTTAAAAAAAAGGTCTTCAAAGTCATTTTAGGCCCTGGGTTTGGAAGCCGACACCGGCGGTGGGGTGGGCAGGGGGCGAGGTCGCTGCCAAGCTGGAGCCCCGGGTGGGAGCGTGGCCCGGTCCCAGGGACGGCTCCAGGGGCGCGCTCCCTCTCCGCATCCCCAGTGCCTAACCGGGGGCGCTTCTGGTGCTGACGACCAGAAAGGGCTGGTGCTCTCGGGCCAGCCCCCAACCAGCTGAGAAGGCAACGGGTCCCCAGCCCAGCGCTGTCCTGCGCCCCTCCCGGATTCCCCCATTTCCCGCCAGGCCCCCACTTCCGGGAACGTCCCCGCACCCACACCTGGCAACTAATCACGTGTTCAGGAACCAGGTAGGCAGGTATTTACTTTATTACCTGTGCCCCTCCCCCAGCCCACCCCAGAAGCTAATGGGCACGGAAACAGGAAACCCCGCCCACGGCCTCCTGGCCGCGCCTGGAGCGCGCGCCCTGCAGCTGGTCCTCAATAAATAGCCGAGGAGGCTCTCCCCTCCCTCACGCCGGCGCCGTCGGCCCGGACCATCGAGTCAGTCCTCCAGCGTCCCAGAGAGGGCGCGGAAGTGCCCCAGGGCCGGCGCGGGTTCTTCCGGCCGTGCGGTCCGCGCTTTTGTCCCGCTGGCGGCCGGGTTCCCGCGGCGCCGCCACAGCCAGTACGTGAGTCCGCGGCCGCCCGCGCTCCCGCCCCCGGCCCTTGCCTGCCACGCCCTTCCCTTTTTGGCCGGGTCTTGGCTGCTCCGCGGGTCTCGGGCGGGATGTGGGAGTAAGCGTGCCCCCTCCCCGCACATGTCTCAGTGGGTGCGTTTCTGGGGAGCGGAGGGGAGGGAAGACCTCGGGCAGGCAGAGGGGTGCAGGGCGCGCCCCTGGAACAGACTGGGCTCTATGTGGGCAACAACTGCGACGTTTGAACGGACCAGCGTCATGTTGGGTCTGCTCAGTGTTCCGAGAAGGGCCAGGACCCCGCTCCGGTGTTCCTCAACTATTCATCCCTGTTTTGGATGGGAGGGGATCCCTAAAAATTAGCGCTTCAAAATACCCACATTTCGTGCTCCCTCTGCAGTTAAGTTTGGTACTCTAGGACTTGAGAGTGATTGCGAGGGCAGAGAGGCTTCTAGGGGTGATCTGATTCGACCTTCTTCCCCTCCGCCCCACCCCCCACCTTTTTTTCTTTTTCTTTTTTTTGGTCGGTGAATGATGATGATAAGCTCCTGCTGCAGGTGTGAATAGAGACCCCGGAGGCGCGTCCTAGCCCTCATCTGGGGAAGCGCACCTGCATACAGACGGGTGCACCGGGAGGAGACGACCTGCCGCGTGTTCCTGCAAGCAGAAAAGGAGTTAACTAGGTAGAGAGAGGAAGGTCGAAGAGTTTCTTAGACCCAGGGGACAGCCTGCGGGAACCCAGGGGTGGGACGGAAAAGATCACTGGGGAATGCCAGGGCTGGGTGTGCTGCTCTAAGACATTTAAAGTAGTTGGCCAGCAGGAGCATTTCTTTGTGAAAGCTCAAGGCTTAAAAAAAATAATAATATGAAATATGTAATACATTCATATGGCTGGGATATTAAAAATATAAAAAGTTACCAGTGAAAGATTTCTTCCCATCCCGCTTAGGTATCTTCCTAGGCCCTACCCTCTTAGGTAACCACTTTTGTTCCTTTGTATCTTTTCCGAATTTCTGCAAATACTGGCAAATATAACTAGTTAGTGCCCCCTTTTTTCACACAGGTGATAGAAATCCTTCTAACTCCTTGATTCTTTCACTTTATCTTACCGGTCTCTACATGTCAGAACACAGAAGTTGTGTTTTGTTTCGTTTTGTTTTACAGAGCTGTGGTAAGTATTGGATGGGCCATTGTTTGGATGTTTTCGATGTTCTGTCCTTTTTTAGATCTATTCGGGGGCATTTGGGTTGTCTCCAATTTGTTGTTACTTCAAACAATGGAATACTCAATACAGTGTATTAGGGTAGGGATTTTTACAGAAGAAACTCAACAGCCGTTAGAAAATTATTTTTTTACATTAACTCAACCAGTTATTGGCAGATTGTTATATATGACAAGTCATTATCAAAATCACTGATGTAGAGTGTTTAAAGAACAAATAAGACTAAGTAGTCCTTCCCTTCTGAGACTTGTCCCTATATTTAGTGTTACACTAGCCTAATAGACTAATTGTGTCAATGACTCCAAGCCAGTCCCTGCCGGGTTTGATTCAGAAAATCAGCCTCCCTTTTAGTATCGCCCTTGCTCACCTCCTCCCCTACGACAACTAGAAATCTCTTCTCCACTACTTGGTATGAGAATGTTCTATTTCAGTTTTTTACTTTAAGGAAAAATCACCTTTCATTCTTATTTCTATATTTAAGCAATAGAACCAACTCACGTTAATCATATACATTCCTAATATTCATAAGACAAATGCAACAGTAGCTAGAACACAAACCATATTCTCTTCTCATCTGCATATCACTTCTCTGTTCCTTAGTCCCATCTTTGTACATTTTGCCCCTCCTAGGTACTCTTTGTTCTGGGTTGGTAAGCATTTTGTGGTCACTTTCTCTTGTCTTGTTTCCTTTCTTTGCTCATCTCCAAATCAAAGACAGTATCCAAGGATTTAAGGTGTAGAATCCACGCGTGAACCTTGAGGTGGTAGATTGTCTTGTGGAATATGGTTGGACTCTGCAAATTGAAAGTCGTTCCGGGCTAGTTGCAGTCTGTTAATAGGAAGGGGTTTTCGGCCAGAGCAGGCCACGGCTCCTCTCTTACGAGTTGTCTCGGCTCTTGAAAAGTGGCTCCTGAGTCTTGGAGGCAGAGACAGCAAGAATGTAGGGCCGGTTCTTAACTGCATTCACTTTTCTAGGCCTTGGCGATAAAGCATGAACAAGAAGCACGGAAGAGTGCCCAGAGGTTGTTGGTCGTATGTAGTTTGGAAGGAGTGGGTGGCGTTCTATGTCTGACGCTTTTGACTGATGTAACCAGGCTATTAAAGACTCATGCTGCGTGTTGAAAACTGGTTAGAAAGGGCTTGTCCATTCAGCCTTTAGAACTTTTAAGAAATTCAGAAGTTTCTGGGTCTTTATATGGAAGAGTTGTGTTTTGGGGGTAATTCATTACTTGTGTCATCAGGGACACATGACTTAGCTACCAAATCAGTCTTGATTGGATTATAGTGACCTACTCCTGGAACTCCAGGACTCAGTCCTGTCTTGCCTCAATCCATTCTCCCACTGCAACTAGTGTGAGTGATCTTTCTTTTTTTTTGAGACAGAGTCTCGCTCTGTCACCGAGGCTGGAGTGCAATGGCGCTATCTTGGCTCACTGCAACCTCTGCCTCCCAGGTTCAAGCGATTCTTGTGCCTCAGCCTCCCAAGTCGAGTAGCTGGAACTACTGGTGTGCACCACCACATCTGGCTAATTTTTGTATTTTTAGTAGAGACGGATTCACCTCATTGGCCAGGCTGGTTTTGAACTCCTAGCCTCAAGTGATCTGTGTGCCTCAGCCTCCCAAAGTGCTGAGATTACAGGCATGAACCACTGCACCTTGCCTGATCTTTTTAAAATTTTTTTCTTTTTTTTCTTTTCTTTCTTTTTTTTTTTTTTTTGAGACAGAGTTTCGCTCTTCTTGCCCAGGCTGAAGTGCAATGGCACGATCTCAGCTTACTGCAACCTCCACCTTCTGGATTCAGGCAGTTCTCCTGCTTCAGCCTCCCAAGTAGCTGGGATTACAGGTGCCCACCACCATGCCCAGCTAATTTTTTTTTTTTTTTTTTTTTTTTTAGTAGAGGCGGGGTTTCACCATGTTGGCCAGGCTGGTCTCAAACTCCTGACCTCAGGTGACCCACCTGCCTCGGCCTCCGAAAGAGCTGGGATTATAGGCATGAGCCACTGTGCCTGGCCTAAAGTTTTTTTCTTATGAACTTCCATATACCCATCACTTGGTTTCAGCAATTATCAGGATTCTGCTGTTTAACTTTTCCCTTTTTAGTTTTTCTTGATTGAAATATTTTAAATTCCAGATTCCATGCCATTTCACTGCAGACTTCAGTCTGAATTTTAAAAAAAAAAGGTCTGGGTGCGGTGGTTCACGCCTGTAATCCCAGCACTTTGGGAGGCCGAGACGGGTGGATCCCCTGAGGTCAGGCATTGGAGAAAGGCCTGCCAACATGGCAAAACCCCATCTCTACTAAAAATATAAAAATTAGCTGAGCATGGTGGCACATACCTGTAATCCCAGCTACTCGGGAGGCTGAGGCAGGAGAATCGCCTGAACCTGGGTGGTGGAGGCTGCAGTGAGCTGAGACGTGCCATTGCACTCCAGCCTGGGCAACAGAGCAAGAGTCAGTCTCAAAAAAACAACAACAACAAAAAAAAGTTCTAATATAGCCACAATGCCATTATTATACCAGCCTAAATTAGCTCTGATTCCTTGATATTATCTAACAGAGGTGGGCACACTGCTGGGCTTGTGGACTGTTTTTGTATGGCCTACAAACTAAGAATGATTTTTACACTTTTAAAGGAATGCTTAAACAAAAATAGTACTCAGCAGTTCTGTGTGGCCCACAAAGCCTAAAATATATGCTACCTGGTTCTTACAGAAAATGTTTGCCAACTCCAGTTTAATAAAATAAGTAATTTTTCCAAAACGCATATCCAGGTTTGCTACTCCTTTGCCCGAAGCTCCCGAGGATCAAGTCTGGACTCCTTATGGTTGCAGCCCTTGTCTTTGTCTACCTGTCTGATTTTCCCTTTGCCTGCCCCAGATGTCTTCAGGGGGTTGAACACCAGTTCCTCTGTACCTGCTCTTCCCTTGGCACTCTTCTCTTCCTGAAGCTATTCCTGTAGTCCATCCCCCCTTTCCCACCCTCCATGTCCTGTATTTGCCTCTCTTTTTTTTTTTTTTTTTCACATTGTCTTGCTCTGTCACCCAGGCTGGAGTGCAGTGGCATGATCTCAGCTCACTGCAGGCTCGCCTCCCAGGTTCATGCCATTCTCCTGCCTCAGCCTCCCTAGTAGCTGAAGCTACAGGCGCCCACCACCATGCCCGGCCAATTTTTTGTATTTTTAGTAGAGATGGGGTTTCACGGTGTTAGCCAGGATGGTCTCGATCTCCTGATCTCATGATCTGCCCGCCTCAGCCTCCCAAAGTGCTGGGATTACAGGCGTGAACCACCGTGCCTGGCCGCCTCTGTCATTTTTATCATATGGTTATTTTCCTACCAGACTCTCCTACTAGTCTGCAGGCGCCTTGATGGCAGGGCCTTGTCATATCCATGTCTTTGGATAGGAATAGCCCGGGGCCTGGAAAACAAACAGGATGCAGATAATAGTCTAAGTTCCTTGGGCAACACTTAGCCTCAGAAATAACTGATACCCTAGAATGCATCTCCAGTATTGTTTATAAGGATAACTTAATTATCCTTATGTGTTACATTCTTTGTATTGTCTTTATGTTTTAGCAGCATTTACTCTAGTGCTGTCTTGGTGCTTTTCTGCCTGTGTTTTTGATGGATCTTAGTATTGATTAACATAGATTTCATTTCAAGCCATCTATTTTCATTGAAGATGCATGTTTATGTTAATCCATTTTGATTTCACTCAAGAAGAGGATTGGATGAACTACATCAGGTGACGGGACATCATGCGCCCCAACCCAAACAGAGGGGTTCTAAGCAGAGCCAGAACAGGGAGGCCCCTGGCCTTCACCTAGGTTAGAGAGGTAAGTGGCAAAGTGTCTGTGATTTTAGGCAGACCAGGCCAGTCAGCAGCCAGTCTAACATGGAATCCCAGAGGACAGGAAGAAAACTAATAATCCATCCACTTGTCAAAGAAACAAAGGAGGACAGATCAGGCTGAGAATCAGTGAGTGGGGTGGCAGTGAGGGTTGACAGTTGCACAGGCGGCTGGTGCAGAAGGCTTTAGGTGCCACCGTAAGTAGCCTGGGAGAACTTGGCACTGCCCAGTGACTAGGTGTGCATTTTACAAAAATTCTTCACAGTGGTTGGAGAAAGAATTGGGCAGGGATAAGAGTGAAGGTCTAGAAACGATGACAGTCGTGCAGAAGAGAATTTAGAAGGCTTAAACTAAGGCCTTAGCAGTAAGAAGGAGGTGGGGGTTGGGGTGGGAGCTTCAGAACTACTTAGGCAATAGAATCAGCGGTCCTAGGGGCTGTTTCAGATGTGGCCAAGGGAAGTAGCCCATTTCTGATTTAGGCAAAAGTGTGGGTGGCAAGGTGGATATGAGGTTCTGAAATTGAGAGGGATCTTGGGCAGAGATGAGGACCTGAGACGGTGTGTGGGAGTGCCGGGAGCCATGAGGGCTCCCAGGGGAGTATGTGGAGCCAGGAGAGGAATGTCTCAAGGTGGAAGGAGGGGCAGAAACATCCAGGGGCAGCAGCCCGGAGGGCAAGCAGCAGCCTGAAGACGCTAATGCAGTGTGGTCTGCGTGGAAGAAATGAGGCATGAGGGGAGTGGGATGTGAAGACCACTTTTTCCAGATACAACAGGCAGTAGGATGGCAAAGCAGTACCTGGAGGGGAAGGTGTAGAAGAGGAAACAAATTTGCTTTCTGATATTTTAAAAACTTTGTTTGGTAATAATTTTAAATGCACAGAAAAAATTCAAGAATACGAACAGTAAAAAGATTCCCATCACTCAGATTTACCTGCAGTTAACATTTGACTTCATTTTGTCCTCTTGCTCTCTCTTTCATACATGCAAGTATTTTTCTAAACCATTTGTAGGTAAGTTATATACATCATGGCCCTTTATCCCTAAATACTTCAGCGTATATTTCCTAAGGATTGGGATAGTCTCATAGATAACTACAGTACAGTTTTCAAATTGAGTAAATTGGAGGTTGATACTGCTTTTACCTAGTCTACCATCCATATTCCAACTTTTTCAGCTGAAGTAATTGTTTTCTATAACAATTTTCCCCTCCGCTACAGATCCAATCAAGGTCAGGAATGTAATATAGTGGTCAAGTCTCTTTAGCCTTCTTTAATCTGGAACATTTGTACAGCTCTTCTTTGTCTTTTATGAAAATGAGGTATTTGAAAAATACAGTCCCCGCTCTTCTCTCCACCCTCTGTTTTAGTAGAAAACATTGTTCGTTTTGGGTTTACCTGGTGATTCAGTTCATGTAATGCATTCTCATAGGTGATGTGTCCTTCTCCCTACTAAAAGCATATTATGTCTATCTGCCCCTCTGGAGGTGTTAAATTAGAACACCTGGCCAAGGCATTGTCTCTCCACTCTTGAATTTTTCCCCCTTGTAAATAATTTAAGCATTATAAATATTTAAGACCATGCAGATATCCTGCTCCTTGTCAGAATTTCCTCCTAGACGTAGAATTCACTGATGATTCTCTCCTGATCCAGTCTTTACTCTGATAGTTGCAGAGTGCTGACTTTTCCAATTCTGGTATTCCTTCTACATTTATCAACCAGCACTCACATTCTGCTGTAAGCAAGAGGCCTCCCTTTCTCCCCTGTTTGTACCTGTGTAGACTCATGAAATCCTATCTTCAGTGGTTTATAATGTATCACTATACTTAGTTATTACGGTGCTTGAACACTGGATGTTCAAGCTGGGTCTTGCAGCGTGTCCCTACCCTTTTTTTGAGCCTCTCTTGCTGGTATAGCCTGATGCTCATCTTGTATGTTTCCTGCTTTCAGCCTGCAATCAGCCATTTCTTTGAGGAACTCTGGTTCCTTTTAGTACATAATGGTAATAGAGACCCAGAATGGGGTACTAGATGTTCTCATTACCACTGGAGTGTTTTGTTTTTTGGGCTTTCAGCAAACAGAACTAGGAAATCAGGAAATATATTCAAATATATGCATACAGCCATACAGACTTGAATATACATGCATGCACATGTATGTGATTTAGAAATCATAAGTTCACACCAGTACTGCAAATTCATCCCAAGGTTCATTTTCGCCTTCCTCTCTTGCTTATTTTTATGTCCCTTTCTCTAGGAGAGCCCTGAGCCCAACAAAATCAACACATTTACTCAGGTTCTTAATACATCTAAAGTTGTTTCAGAATCGCTTTGTTCATACCTCTACAGAAAACCTGCTAACAGTTGAATTGTTTGTACCTCTTCCCACTGCCCCGCCTCCAGCTTTCCCCAGACTGAATGTACTTATGTAGTCAAATACGTTTCTAAGTTGCCTGGATTACTTCTGTGTTTCTTTTTTGTTCTCTTCCTGCGATTGTGGTATTCATGTGAAATGCAAATAGGTTGTTTTGTTTTAGCAGTTTTTCCCCTTTCCCATCCTCACTGATGTTTAATTTTATTCTTTGAATATGTAGAATATTATGTATTTTGTATAGTAAAAACTATTAAAAAGGCTATATACTTGGAGTCTCTCTCTTTCCCCCATCCCTTCTGCTCCATTCTCCACACTCCTCCCTTGTAGGCGATGAACCTCATTGTTCTCTGGTTTATCGTTGCTATAAAGAGAAACACATGTGCTTGTTTTCCTGTTTTCTTTCCTACACGAAACGTAGCATGTATATTACTCTTTTTCACTTTGACCTTTTGACTTTAGGATATACAGATTGCTCCATATCAATTCAGAAGCGCTCCTCGTCCTTTTTCAGTACTCCGTTGTGTATATGCGCCAGTTTATTTAACCAGTCTTCTGTGCTTGGAGATTTATGTAGGTTTCCAGATTTTGCAGTTACAAATAATGCTATAATGAGTCACTCTGTGCATGTATGTTTTTTATATTGTTGGAGGTGTATCTTCATTATAAATTCCTAAACTAGGACTTCTGGGTAAATGCATATGTAGTTTTGATAGATATTGGCAAATTCCCCTTAAAAGGGGCTGTGCCAGTTTGCATTCCCAGCAGTGTATGAGAGTGCCTGTTTCCTCCACAGCCTTATCAACAGTGTATTGTCAAGCTTTGAACATTTGCTAATATGACAGGTGAGAAGTGGTGTTTTACAGTAGTTCTTATTTATCTTTCTCTTATTATGAATCAAGTCGAATGTTTAAGGACCATTTAAAAGAATTGTTTGTTCATCTTTTTACCTGTTTTCCTGTGTGATTTGTAGTTTATTTTTCTTCAATTTTTGAAAATATATCAGTCTCTTGTTGCATATGAGTCATCATTAGAAAGCTTCCTCTATACTCAGGCCATAGAGGCATTTACCCATGTTTTCTAGCATTTGTACAGCTTTTTTATATTTAGAGCTCTATTCCATATGGAGTTTATTCATGTGTGTGTGGTGTGAAGAATGGGATCTACTTGTATCTTTTTTTTTTTTTTTTTGTGAGACAGAGTCTTGCTTTGTCACCAGGCTGGAGTGCAGTGGAACGATCTCGGCTCACTGCAACCTCTGCCTCCCAGGTTCAAGTGATTCTCCTCCCTCAGCCTCCCAAGTAGCTGGGATTAGAGGTGTGTGCCATCACGCCCAGCTAATTTTTGTATTTTTACTAGAGACGGCTTAACCATGTTGGCCAGGATGGTCTTGATCTCTTGACCTCATGATCCGCCCGCCTCAGCTTCTCAAAGTGGTGGGATTACAGGTGTGAGCCACCGCACGCAGCCCTAATTTTATCTTTTTCCATATGGCTTCATAGTTGTTACAACACTATTAAAAGGACCATCTTTTCTCTGGTAATTTCAGATATCATCTGTTTCATTAATTTCTGTGTCTACCTGGGACAATGTCTGGACTTCCTGTTCTATTCCATTTGCCTGTCTGTGTACCAGGACCATACTATTTTAATTATAGAGGTTTAATAATATATTTTAATATGCAGGTTGCCTTCTTCCTCATCTCTGCAGTAACTGTCTTCATGGTTTCATAGCCTTCTCCCTGATACCCCTCCCCAGGTACTAATTTTTTCTCTTTAGTTTTGTCTGTCCTCTGCTGATTTTGTCTAACTTTTCATAATAAAAAAAAGTTTCGCCTAACTTTTGTCCTACTTATGAATTTTTCTGTCTTCTATTCTTCAGAGATTTCTTCTGCCCTCTTGTTTGTTTTTCCATGACTGGGTGACATTGTTTAAAAACTGATTGGTGTTGCCCATGGTTCTGTGCATCATTTCACCTTGCCCTATGCTAAGCTGTTATGCAAGAATAGAAAAGCTCATTGTTCCATTGAAAATCCGGGGTTCTAGCATTTTAACATTAGTTCCACAGGGGCAGAAATTTTGTCATATTCATTGTTGTATCCCTAGTACTTAAAAACCGATACATGGCACATGGTACCTATCACACAGTATGTTGTCAGTAAATGTTTGTCAAGTGAATGTTGTTCGTTGTTATTCCAGTTTGTTTTTGTTTTTTTTTTTAAGAGAGTGAATAGGTGTCCTTTTCATTTTCTTGGTGTAGTGTCACATTTGAAGACGAGCACTGAGGATGAGGAACCAACTGAAGAATATGAAAATGTTGGAAATGCAGAATCTAAGTGGCCAAAAGTGGAGGATCCTATGCCTGAATCTAAGGTTGGTGACACATGTGTTTGGGATAGCAAGGTAGAGAATCAACAGAAAAAGCCTGTGGAAAACAGAATGAAGGAAGACAAAAGCAGCATCAGGGAAGCAATCAGCAAAGCCAAGAGTACAGCAAATATAAAGACAGAACAGGAAGGTGAGGCATCTGAGAAGAGCTTGCATCTGAGCCCACAGCATATCACACACCAGACTATGCCTATAGGGCAGAGAGGCAGTGAGCAAGGCAAACGTGTGGGGAACATTAATGGAACCTCCTACCCTAGTCTACAGCAGAAAACCAATGCTGTTAAGAAATTACATAAATGTGATGAATGTGGGAAATCCTTCAAATATAATTCCCGCCTTGTTCAACATAAAATTATGCACACTGGGGAAAAGCGCTATGAATGTGATGACTGTGGAGGGACTTTCCGGAGCAGCTCGAGCCTTCGGGTCCACAAACGGATCCACACTGGGGAGAAGCCGTACAAGTGTGAGGAATGTGGGAAAGCCTACATGTCCTACTCCAGCCTTATAAACCACAAAAGCACCCATTCTGGGGAGAAGAACTGTAAATGTGATGAATGTGGAAAATCCTTCAATTATAGCTCTGTTCTGGACCAGCATAAAAGGATCCACACTGGGGAGAAGCCCTATGAATGTGGTGAGTGTGGGAAGGCCTTCAGGAACAGCTCTGGGCTCAGAGTCCACAAAAGGATCCACACGGGGGAGAAGCCCTATGAATGCGACATCTGTGGGAAAACCTTCAGTAACAGCTCTGGCCTTAGGGTCCACAAAAGGATCCACACGGGTGAGAAACCTTACGAATGTGATGAGTGTGGGAAGGCCTTCATTACTTGTAGAACACTTCTCAACCATAAAAGCATCCACTTTGGAGATAAACCCTATAAATGTGATGAGTGTGAGAAATCTTTTAATTATAGCTCTCTTCTCATTCAGCATAAAGTCATCCACACTGGAGAGAAACCTTATGAATGTGATGAATGTGGGAAGGCTTTCAGGAACAGCTCAGGCCTCATAGTGCATAAAAGGATTCACACAGGAGAGAAACCTTACAAGTGTGAAGTCTGTGGCAAAGCATTCAGCTATAGCTCAGGCCTCGCAGTCCATAAAAGCATTCACCCTGGGAAGAAAGCCCATGAATGTAAGGAGTGTGGGAAATCCTTTAGTTATAACTCACTACTTCTTCAACACAGAACTATTCATACCGGAGAGAGACCTTATGTATGTGATGTGTGTGGGAAAACGTTCAGAAACAATGCAGGCCTCAAAGTCCACAGGAGGCTCCATACTGGGGAAAAACCATATAAGTGTGATGTGTGTGGGAAAGCCTATATCTCACGCTCTAGCCTTAAAAATCACAAAGGAATCCACCTTGGGGAGAAGCCCTATAAATGTAGCTATTGTGAGAAATCCTTCAACTACAGCTCTGCCCTTGAACAGCATAAAAGGATTCATACCAGGGAAAAACCCTTTGGGTGTGATGAGTGTGGTAAAGCTTTCAGAAATAATTCTGGCCTTAAAGTACATAAACGAATCCACACTGGGGAACGACCTTACAAATGTGAAGAATGTGGGAAAGCATACATCTCTCTCTCGAGCCTTATAAATCATAAAAGTGTACACCCTGGGGAGAAGCCCTTTAAGTGTGACGAGTGTGAGAAGGCCTTCATCACATACCGAACCCTTATAAACCACAAAAAAGTTCATCTTGGGGAGAAGCCCTACAAATGTGATGTGTGTGAGAAATCTTTTAATTACACATCGCTCCTTTCTCAGCACAGAAGGGTCCACACTAGAGAGAAACCCTATGAATGTGACAGGTGTGAGAAGGTCTTCAGAAACAACTCAAGCCTTAAAGTTCATAAAAGAATCCATACTGGGGAGAGGCCATATGAATGTGATGTGTGTGGAAAAGCCTACATCTCACACTCAAGCCTTATTAACCATAAAAGTACCCACCCTGGCAAGACACCCCATACATGTGATGAATGTGGAAAAGCTTTTTTCTCAAGCAGAACTCTTATAAGCCATAAAAGAGTCCATCTTGGGGAGAAACCCTTCAAGTGTGTTGAGTGTGGGAAATCTTTCAGTTACAGCTCTCTCCTTTCTCAGCACAAGAGGATCCACACAGGGGAGAAACCCTATGTGTGTGATAGGTGTGGGAAGGCCTTCAGGAACAGCTCAGGCCTCACAGTGCATAAGAGGATCCACACAGGTGAGAAACCCTATGAATGTGATGAGTGTGGGAAGGCATACATCTCACACTCAAGTCTTATCAATCATAAAAGCGTCCACCAGGGGAAGCAGCCCTATAATTGTGAGTGTGGGAAATCCTTCAATTATAGATCAGTCCTTGACCAGCACAAAAGGATCCACACTGGAAAGAAGCCATACCGATGTAATGAGTGTGGTAAGGCTTTTAATATCAGATCAAATCTCACCAAGCATAAAAGAACCCATATTGGAGAGGAATCTTTAAATGTGATATATGTGGGAACTTACAGTGGCACATCCCAGAAGAGAACCTATGAGGGAGGGAATGCCCTGGATGGGGGCAGGATGAGGATGCCTCTGTAGCAGGCAGAGCTTACCAAGTCTCTCCGAACTCAAATGGAAGAAATACCTTATGAATGTAAGAATGTAGGGGGTCATGGCTTGTAATTTACACAGTGTAAATGAAACCATCCTAGAGGATTATGAGGAATCCTTTCTATGTGATTTTCAATCATAGCGAGCAAGAAAGGCTCCAGTGTCAAGGTAGTTCAGCTCTTACAGGATATAAAACAGTCCATACTTGAGAGAAAAACTTAGATCTGAGTGATGGAATGTGAAGCAAATCTTCAAAATCAGTAGACATTTCTGGACATAAAACAGATGAGGAAAGGACTTCAATTAGAAGTTTCGTAATCACCATCAGAAAGTTCATGTTTGGTAAATTCTGTTACTAGAAATGTAGGAAATTCAGGTATAGCTTTGAATCCCAGTTACACATTGGTCAGTGGGAAAACTAAGGGCCTCCAACAGGCAAATTCAGGGAGGATAGGTTTCAGGGAATATACATTTATTCAATATTAGTGGTCTTTAAGTGTAAACTTGATGTAATTGGTTTGGGAGGGGGCAGTGATGATGACTTCTGAAACAAAATTTGGATTTCCTTTTAGGAAAAGTAGAAAGCATAGACTTAGAAGTCTAACAGGAGATAGGAGAGAGTCACTCATAAAAAATGCAAATTGATGAACGTACTATTGTGATACATTAGTTGAATGGATGAAACTTTTTTAAAGTTTCAGATGAACTCCCATAATGAATGATGAATTTGTGATGAGGGATAACCTGGAAGTGGTATTCACACATTGTGCTACAATAAAAGGTTCTACCGTGGAGAGGATTTTGACACATTCAGTAACTAATGGAACACACCGTCAACATGAATTTGCACCTTACATGACAGAAGTGATTCAGGGATTCCTATGAATAGAAATGCTGAGAAGGAACGCATTTTATTGCAGAAGCTAAAAAGCTAAAGTACCAGTCATCTAGAGAGAAGGAAATTAATGTTTCTTAATAATCCTGTTAAATGTTTGATTGTTTTTGGAATGTGTTATTGTAAAGATGTCATGCAGGACATGTATATGTTGTCTGTTGTAAAATGTTAACGAATACTTTGTTCAGGGCTCACTCTCTCTTTGTCATGAAAGCCAGCTCCTTGTGGCGAGGTAAAGTGGAATTCCAATAAAGAAATTCCTTAAATCAAAACGGGCTGTGAGTTTAGATGGAGGATACCCAAGAGCCATTTGTGTGTCAGATCTTTGTGGGGTAAGTTATACCAGATCCAAACCAGAGAGGGTAGTGGACTCATCGAACAGGGCTGGCAGCTCAGCTGGTTTCACCAGAAGTTAGAAGGTGCCTCCCTCCGAGGAGCACAGGATAGATTTTGAGGGGACCACAGTGGAGCCATGTGATCCTCATTACTGGGCCAGATCCTAACTCAGGGGAGCAGGTAGGTTGTGTGAGTGATCAGTCACCACACACAGCTCTGTCAGGAACATGTAGAATTGAACATAAAATACTGCTGTGTATGAAGCTGTTAACTAGGTAACTCAAAGGGTAAAAATAGACTCTTCTGATAATTGAGTAACCTGTCTGAGAATACTGTGAGTGGGCCAATCAGCAAAGGCTGAATTTGAAGTCTGGTCTCTGGTTTCAAAACCCATTGTCTTTACAAGAGAACAATCTCAGCCATGTAGTTTCCCTTCTCCTTCTGGGACTCCTATCTTTGTAGCCAGATAGTTTCCATGCTCTTTCTAGGAGTATATTTCTTTCCCTTTGTATCCAAACCCCTACCAGTAAGTTTTGATGGCTGCGGTGGGGAAGGGTGGAGTTGAGGGAGGAAAGGGAGATGGAGCATTTCTACCACTGCTCCACTTGGACTGTTCTGATCATACTTGCTCTCTATCCTTTGCACATGACACTGGCAAGCCTGACCCTATACACAGACTTGGACTGATTTATTCAGGAAATACTTGAGGATCTACTAGGCACTGTCCCTGCCCCAGGTACTGGGTGGGAGAGGATGGCAGCAGGAGTAGATTCTGGTAGATGAGGATGAATAAAGGGAGAAAGGCTGTGAGCACAACCACCCTAATGGATGTCTGAATTAAGACTGCAGGTGCTCAGAGGACAGCGACTAGGACCAACCAAGAGGGAGGAATTGGTGACATCTGGGCAGGACGTTGAATTGGGTTTTCTGAGAGAGGAGTAGGAACTAGGATGACCTGAGTAAAGGCAGCTACGGAAGTGCCCAGGCATCCTCTAGCAAGGCTGGTCTCTGGCAGGGCTGATGTGTGGGCAGGAAGGAGGGTGCCATGGAGTACTCGTTCCCCGTAGTCGTGGGGACATGGATTGGGCTTCCTTTTGCTGAAGATGAGACCAGCTCTGGTTGTTTTTAACCTGAGGTTTCCATGTGCTCCTCACACAGGAGAGCTCCTGTACTTGAGCTCCAGCTGAACCTAATGCACTGTCTACTTTTGGGGAAGATGCAGGCTAAATAACAAAGGAGAGGATGGCCACAGCTCAGGTGGGGATTCTGAGTGCCTCAGCCCCACCAAGCACCAGACAAGCTCCTGCGGCCCCCATCTACTCGCATGCTCTGGAAATGGGCCCAGGTCCTCAAGTGTACCTACAGCCAGATACAAGCCATTCAGGCTGATCCCAGACGTGTTGGGGTCTCCGTTGCAGCACAGACCCAATGAACTGGTGCGGCTGAGCCTGCTCAGACCAGGGATGGAACATGGTTTAGGCACCACCCCCAGTTCCTTCCAGAGAACGATATGCAAATGGGAAAAATAAAGGGGGAGGGAAAAGCGGGGAGGAGAAAGAGAAAAGAAAAGCCTGAAAAAACAATGAGTATGGAATAGCCTTCCATAGGAGTGCACGTCTCTATTAGCAAATTTGTCTGAAGGTGAAAGCCTGGAAAATAATTTCATGTTTTGTGTATGAAGACACTGGGCGTGAAATGGTACTGAACACCAATCCTGCAATGCAGGGGAATTTTCCTTCGTGGGATTCAAAAATGAGAGGATCACCACCAGGACAACACCTGAAGATGGTGTTAGCTGAAGGCAGACATTGGGGACCTGAAGTCTGTCTGCATCAAGACCTTGAGGAATTGGCCACAGCTGTACCCAGGGAGTCCCTGGGCTGGGGAGACCCTTCATTTCTCTTCTCCAGCTTCAGCTAAGGGCCTAGAGACATGGAGAAGGAAGCAGAATACAGTACTTCAATTGTCTTCCTACTGAGGAGCCATTCTCATTTAGACCTGGCGGTTCTTCTCAGGTCTGGATAGTGTCATTGTGCGAAGGAAGCCGTTTGCATGAAACCTGTGTAGAGTCAGTGAAGTATAGTGGCCGAGGACATGGTCTCTCTACCGGGAGGCCTGAGTTCAAATAAGGACTTTCACTTATTTCCAGATGACTTTAGGCAAGTAACTAAACTTGTGTGTCCTCACGTGTCTTTTTTTTTTTTTTTTTTTTTTTAAGACGGTCTCGTTCTGTCGCCCAGGCTGGAGTGCAGGGGCATTAGCTCACTGCAATCTCCACCTCCTGAGCTGAAGCAATTCTCATGCCTCAGCCTCCAGAGTAGCTGGGATTGCAGGCATGCGCCACCATGCCAGGCTAACTTTGGTATTTTTGGTAGAGAAAGGGTTTCATCGTTGGCTGGGTTGGTCTTGAACTCCTGACCTCAAGTAATCTGCCCAGCCTCAGATTCCCAAGGTGCTGAGATTACAGGCCTGAACCACCACAGGCTACCATACCGGGCCCTCACCTGTCTTTTGTAAAGATAATAGTAGCAACCTCAGGTTGTAATGAGGGTTGGAAACATTAATAGTGTTAAGGTCCTTAGAAGGCTGCCTAGAATGAGAAGTATTTGCATAAGAATGTATGGAATAAGTCTGATGAGTAAGTGTGGTGGCCCTGTCCAAAGACAGCATCTAGATGCTTGGGCAGTGGAGGACAACTCTTACCTGGAAGTCAAGGAAATCCCTGAAGGACCACCCCCTACTCAGACAAAACTTGAGAAGAAACATGAGAAAAGTGATTTTTTGGATGTTCCTGAGTGGTATCTTGCTTCTAAATAAGCAATGCATTGTCTCTAAACAAACATGTTTTGTCTTTGTCGGGCTGCAAAAGTGCTCAGCAGGAGGAGTCTCCAGCTGAGGCCAGTAACCACACATGTTGGGGGTTGAGGGCTGCCTCACACTTGCCTCTCTGGCCTGGGCAGCCTGCTCACTCACGTGGTACACATTTTGTTTCCCCTGTGTTTTCCCAGCAATACTCAGATGTGCTGGAGATTACTGTAGGAAGGGTTGGTGAGAGCCAGACTTTCACCGTCTTAACCATGGCTATTTCTGGTGAGTGTCCCTTAAGATCTCAGAGGATAAGTAGTGGTCCTGGGGTGGGCAGGGCAAAGCCCCAGAGAGGAGCAGGTGAAGTTCCTCTGGTCTTGGGTGCAAACCATGGGGCCATATTCCATTCAGTGCAATAATATGAATTTATTTCCTGTTCTATCATTTTCCCATCTGTAAAATGAGGGAAAAGACCTGTTTACAAGATTATTTTAAGGCTTAATAAAAACGCTCTGTATTTTATAAAAATTTTGTACAAACATTGTTAAATTGACTATCTTTTGAAAAGTTGAAGGAGATAAGAATGAGAGCAAAAGTTGATGAAACAGCAAACACAATAAAGAACAACAACAAAGTCAAGGTTGGTGCTTTGAAAAGACTGAAAATTGGTAAACCTCTGATGTGACTGAAAAAGAAAAGCACAAATAATCAAAGTCAGGAATGAAAATTGGGAAATCACAACAGATTCCATGGCTTATTTAGAAGTATATTTTTTAACTTCCAAACGTGGGAATTTCCTAGTTATGTTTTTGTTATTGTTGTTACAAGACATGGTCCATATGACTGCTGTCCTTTGAAATGTGTTGAGATTTGCTTTATGGCCCAGCATATGTTTAACCTTAGTGAAGATTTGTGGGCACTTGAAAAGAATGCATGTTCTGCAGATGCCGCGTGCAGTCATCTACATAAAGCCATTGGATTGTAATACGTTGTTCATATCTTCTCTGCTCTTAATGAAGTTTTATTTGCTTGTTCTATTAATGAGACAATTGTTGAGTTATCTCTACTTAGATATAGCTCTGTGAACTTTGCTTTATATATTTGAGGCCACACAAATATAAAATTGTTATATGAATTGAAATTTTATGAAGTAAACCTTTTATCCCTAGTAATGCCTTTTACTAAAAGTCTCTTTTTTTCTGGTATTAATAACATCGGCTTCTTTTTTGGTTACTGTTATATGGCATTTCTCTTTCTTTCCTTTTACTTTCACGCTTTCTGTGTTTTTATGTTTTAGATGTACCTCTTGGAAATAGCATATAGTTTGTTTTAATCCAGTCTGATAACTTACTTTAACAGGATCATTTAGCCCTTTAATTTGTAGTTATGAATGATTCTATTCATACTCTATTTTTCCATCTTTTGGTTTGGAAGTTATATACTTTTTCTCTTCTTTTAGTGGCCTAGGAATTAAAAGGTGGATTCTTGACTTACCAAAGCCTAATGTTAATTGATACTTTTATCTTCGTCCTAGACAATGCAAAGTTCCTAAAATACTTCTTACCTTCTATCCTATATGCGTTGTTTTGGTTAATTATAATTATATATACATATAAATGTACATAGATATATATTAAAATGTTATTATTGTTTTCTATACCAAACGTTTAATTACTATTTATTTATTTATTTATTTATTTATTTATTTATTTATTTTGGAGACAGAGTTTTGCTTTGTCACCCAGGCTGGAGTGCAGTGGCAAAATCTCGGCTCACTGCAATGGCTACCTCCCAGATTCAAGCAATTCTCCTACCTCAGCCTCCCCAGTAGTTGGGACTATAGGCACACACCACCATGCCTGGCTAATTGTTGTATTTTTAGTAGAGTCGGGGGTTTCACTGTGTTGGCCAGGCTGGTCTTGAACTCCTGACCTCAGGTGATCCACCTGCCTTGGCCTCCCAAATTGCTGGGATTACAGGCATGAGCCACCATGCCCAACCTTTTCATTTCCTTTCATTCTTCTCCACCTCTGCAGTTTTTTATTTGGGGACATTTTCCTTCTCTCTAAAAAACTTTCTTTAGAATACTCTGTCCTGTTAGAGGTAAAACTTCACAATTTTTATTTGCCTAAAAATAACTTCATTCTTGAAAACGATTTTTTGTGGGAATAGAATTCTAGGTTAGACCTCATGTTCTTTTGTCACATTGGACGCATTAAGCCACTGAAGTGTGATTTCCACTCTGGCTGTTCATCTGCCAGTTTAATGTATTCTTTTTAAAATAGCTTCTTTTAAGTTTTTTTAATCTTCGGTTTATTCCAGTTTAACTGTGTTTTATTTTGGTGTGGATTTTTTTTAAGTGATCCTTTTTTATATACTCTGGGCTTTTAAATTTGTGTATTTATCTTTCATGAGTTTTGGTAAATTCTCAGCCATTGTGTGCTCAGATATTAGCTCTATACCATTCTTTTTTCATTTCCTTCTAGGACTCCAAATAAAGCCTTCTCACTGTATCTCCTGTGCCTCTTAAGTGCTCGTTTCCATCCTTTTGTCCCCTACTCCTTACCCAGGCTTCATTCTGGATCTAATTTACCTTCCAGTTCACTAAGTTTCTCTTTAGCTATGTAATCTGGCTTAAATATGAGCCCATTGAGTGCTCAATTTAAGTTTTTCTGTTTCTCAGTAATAGACTTTTCATTTGCTTCCTTTTTTCTGGAGATGGAGTATCACTCTGTCGCCCAAGGTTGGAGTACAGTGGCAAAATCTGGGCTCACAGCAACCTCTGCCTTCCAGGTTCAAGCAATTCTTATGCCTCCCATGTAACTGGGATTACAGGTGTGCACCACCATGCCTGGCTAATTTTTGTATTTTTAGTAGAGAGGGGTTGTGCCATGTTGCCAGGCTGGTCTCAAACTCCTGACCTCAAGTGATCTGCCCACCCCAGCTTCCCAAAGCTCTAGGATTACAGGCATGAGCCACAGCACTGGACCTTCTTCCTTTTTCATAGTATGCCAGATTCTCAAATGTAGCTTTATTTTCCTTGAACATAGTAGCATTTTTAGTTTAAAAGCTGTGTCTGATAGCATCTGTGGCAGTGCTTTCTCTGATGTTGACTCTGAGTGTGTCACCTATTCTCTGCATTAGATTTCTTCCATCTGAACACTTGAGTGGTTTCTGATTTTCAGGTTAGAATCTGACTGATACACTGCTGTCTGCATGCTCTTAATCTGGGCCTTACAATTTTCTACAGAATCCTTTCACAGCCCACAGCCCCCAGCCCCTCTTTGTATTTTGTTAACTTTCAGTAAAAGGGAACTTGGTTCAAGAACTGTAAAAGTTGTTATCTGAACCCAAAATTCTAAAGGGAATCCAAACTGGGAAAGAAAAAAATCCTCCCCTCAAGTTCCTAGCCTTAGTAAAGAGTGTGTGTGTATATACACGTATATATATATACGTGTATATACACGTATATACGTATATATATGTGTGTATATATACACGTGTATATACACGTATATATATGTGTATATACGTATATATGTGTATGTACATATATATACGTATATATGTGTGTACGTATATATACGTATATATGTGTGTACGTATATATACGTATATATGTGTGTGTATGTACGTATATATGTGTACATACACGTGTGTATGTACGTATATATGTGTACATACACGTATATATATACGTATATGTGTGTACATACACGTATATATATACGTATATGTGTGTACATACACGTATATATATACGTATATGTGTGTACATACACGTATATATACGTATATGTGTGTACATACACGTATATATACGTATATGTGTGTACATACACGTATATATACGTATATGTGTGTACATACACGTATATATATACGTATATATGTGTACATACACGTATATATATACGTATATATGTGTACATACACGTATATATATACGTATATATGTGTACATACACGTATATATATACGTGTATATATATATGTGTGTGTGTATATATATATGGATATAGCACACTGCCATGCTTTCCATTTTGTTTCAGTTGGTCTCTTATCCAGCAAGTTCATTTTCCTTCCACAAAACAATATCTGGGATACAAGAGGTTAGCTATTTGCTAATAGTTAAGACGTTTTGGGGCCATTTCAATTCAGTATTTTTAATGTTTCATTCAGAAATCATTTGAATAACTAAGAAGTTATTTCTTAGACCCTGTCCTCAGAATACACCATTGCAACAAAAATCAAAAAAACCTCAGCACAAATCATGGAGTTCCTAGGTTCCAGCGTCCTTCTTTTTCAGGACGCTTTTTTCCTCTAAAAACAAAGATTGACTCAAGCATGTAACAACAGAAATACTGTGATAGCAATACTATGCTAACATTTTTATTTATTCCTGTGATCTTAACACCTTCCTCCCCAACCCCAACACACACACACACACACACACACACACAAATTGTTTTAGCTACTTCTTTTTTTTTTTTTTTGAGGCAGATTCTCGCTCTGTTGCCCAGGCTAGATAGAGTGCAGTGGCGGGATCTTGGCTTACTGCAACCTCCACCTCCAGGGTTCAAGCGATTCTCCTGCCTCAGCCTCCTGAGTAGCTGGGATTACAGGCGCCTGCCACCATGCCCGGCTCGTTTTTGTATTTTCAGTAGAGATGGGGTTTCACTGTGTTGGCCAGGCTGGTCTAGAACTCCTGACCTTATGATCCACCTGCCTCAGCCTCCCAAAATGCTGGGATTACAGATGTGAGCCACCATGCCCGGCCATTTTAGCTGCTTCTATGGGAAGAGTTACATTTCCCAGTTCAATTCTCATCTCTACCCACACCTAGAATCCTGCAAGTTATCTAGTTTATCTTGTTTGGAAACTGGCTGATTGACATCCAGTGGGGCTTTGAGGGGCGTCTTCAAAGCCTTCCCCATCCCCAGCTCCTCAACTCCCTCTGAAGCTGACTGCCCCTTTTCATGGCCAGTGCGTTTAGGAGAAGCCAGGGATCTGCCCCTGAACATAGTAGGCCTTGGCTAAGACCACTGTCCACTGTGCCCAAGCAGTCAGGCACATGGGACAGTGGACAAACACCATGGCTAGAACATCTTCACGGAACACGCCCTGATGATGCAATGGCCTTGTGGCACTTACTGTGGAGGCCTCCACCTGGGGATCCTCGGCTCGCCTCTCTGGCCTTCCTGACATTCTTTAGGCAGTCCCACAACTAGTATTTTAGGTGGGCTGGGGGCTGGTGGAAAGGGACCACAAGCATATACCCATTGTAAGGTTAGTTCTTCCTTAATTAACCAGGGATTCAAAATCTTACCAGAAGCAAAATGGTGGGTGGGGCAGAGAAAAAACAAATTCAGCACATCACTGTGAAGCTGTCCTTGGCGCTGGGAGTTCTTAAGGGGGTAGGAGGCAACCAGATCTGGAACATTTATTTATTGTCAGCACACAACCATTTTATTTTTTATTTATTGTAACTTTTATTTTAGGTTCAGGAGTACATGTGCAGGTTTGTTATGTAGGTAAACTGTGTGTCACAGGGATTTGGTGTTCAAATTGTTTCATCACCCAGGTAATAAGCATAGTACCCAATAGGAATTTTTTCTGATACTCTTCCTCCTCCTGCCCTTCACCCTCAAGTAGGCCTCAGTGTCTGTTTTTCCCCTCTTTGTATCCATGTGTTCTCATTGTTTAGCTCCCACTTGTAAGTGAAAACATGCGGTATTTGGTTTTTCTGTTGCAACATTAGTTCTCTTAGGATAATGGCCTCCAGTTCCACTGATGTTGCTGCAAAGGATGTGATCTCCTTTTTTATGGCTGCATAGTATTCCATGAACACAACCATTTTAAACTAAGGGATTAGGTGACTGTTATGAAAGAAACTAAGTAATTTGTGCTTTAAGGAATTCATACAAACAGGCTGTCATGGTTCCTGAACCAGCCTCAGTATCACCAGGGCAGCATGTGAGAGGAAGTTGAGGCAGTATCTTGGCACTGTTTTTAGCCACTGCTCTATACCAGGCCTTTATGTGAGTGCTTTTGCTTCTAAACATACGCTTTTGGTTTTTAACAAAAGGAATCTGACTGTATATACGTGATATTGGCACATTTGCATTTAGACAGTAGCTCACCTTTCTGTAAAAGTCCACATACATCTTTCTGCATTCTTTCTAAGGGTTTCCTAGTATACTCATTGTATAGTTATACCATACTTTACTTAACCCCCTCATGATAAATGTTTTGGTGGTTTCCAGTTTTTGTTAGTATCAACAGTGTTGCAGTAAAATACATTTTTCTCTCCTGTATGTTATCCTACAAATACATTTCTAAAGGCAGAATTGCTGAGTTAAGATTTGCTTTTAAATTTTTGCTAGATACTGGAAAATTGCTCTCCAAAAATATTGTAACAATTTATACTTTTGACAATAGTGTATGAAACTTTGTTTCTCCACACCTTCACAAACACTAGGTATTATCAACATTTTTCACCTTTTACCAAACCGATGGTTAACAAATGCTCTTTTTAAAAAAAATTTATTTTGAAACAATCTAAACTTGCCAAAGAAGTATAGTATAAAACTTTTTCCTTCCTGAACCATTTGAGAATAAGCTGCTGATATGATGCCCCATCACCTCAGAATACTTCTGAGTGTGTATTTCCTACAAGAACCTCCTACATCATCAGCATACAACCATGAAAATTAGGGAATCAACATCAATTCATTACTACTACCTAATGCTCAGACCCCATGCAAGTTTCTTTCATTTTCCTAATGTCCTTTAGAGCAAAGATTTCAGTTTAGAATTGTGCATTGTAGGTGTTGCATCTTTTTAGTCTCCTTCAATCTAGAATGGTGCCTCAGCCCTTCCTCAACTTTCATGACTTTTCAAAATTGCCCTACTCACCTCGCTTGGGCAGTGACACCCTCACTCCCTGCATGGTCCCCTCTTCACCTTGCTTGGGCACTGAGACCCATGCCAGGCCATGCTCCACCACCACATGGGCCTCCTTGACTCCCTCCTCACCCTGCTTGGGCTCCAACACCTAGCTTCAGGACAATGAAGTTCTGTCCCCCCACAACAGAATCCCATCTTGTTTGGTTTTGTGTAACGGGAGCTGAATTGTTAAGGAAGGGAAGGGAATTCTTTTTTTCATCTCTTAGTAGAAATTTAAGATTTTCTATACACAGGTCCAGTTAAGTTTATTCCTAGCTTCAATAAATGTTTAAAGGAGAGTCAACATCCTCAACAACTTTACATCAAGTGCATTGGCAAATGTAAGGTTTTTTTCTTGAGGGAAACTTTAACAGAGCCCAAGAACAGGACCCTGTACTTGAAGGTGCACCAGCTGAAACAGGAGGCTCGGAGGAGGGCGGCTGTCCCTTCTCATGAACATCCCTTCAAGAGAAGCCAGACATTTGACAGAAATTGAAAAGGAGACTGTTGGAGATTATATTTCTTCTTCAGGGCCTGGATGCTGGTTTTCAGTTACGTAGTCTTCTCCCCAAGGCAAATTCATCCCGGAAGAGTCTTGTGGGGAAAATTCCAGTAAGTTGAACACTTAATTATCATAAATTTCAATGGGAGAAATTGTTATACATTCCAGAGCCTCTGAATTAACATACCTTTATGCCCAAATCCTTTACATCCCAATAGATAGACTGAGTTAATCTCTGCTAAAAGTTAACTCAGGGATTAGGAGCTTCCCTTCAATGGTTAGCCTAAAAAACAGCTGTTTGCTACCTGGCTGCTTTCCCCACCCTCACTGCCGACATCTGTCATTCAGCTTCTTCCTACCGAGTGTGAGGTGCCACACTCTTCAGTTGCTGCTCACAGTCAAGCCTTACAGCTCAAAGCTCAGATAAGTAGACCTTTAATGCAAAACAAACCCACAAAACAGAAGAAATTTGATAGATAAACATAGTGCTAGTGATGATGTCACACGCAGTAAATAAGCCATTGTATGGAAAAGCAGAAAAGATGGGGAGGACGCAGGTAGAGTCACTGCTGTTGGATTCATCTTCAGAGATGGGCCACACGGTGGTCTCGTTTCGTGGCCCTCAGCCACTCACCAATGCTTTGCAAGCTGTTTCACGCTTACTAAATTAATTCTTCACCCAGCAGATGGCCTGAAATAGTGGGATAAGCCTGAGTTAGCAGAAGCTTCATTGCTCTGGGAAGCAGGCGGTAGGTGGCAGGGCTATGTCTGTGGACACTGAGGGACCTGGCTCTCAGGTGGCCACACATGTATCTGCAGAAAAATGTGGGTTTTATAGCTATTCAAATTCATTTCTGGAGATTCTCATTTGATAGCACAGGAATGTTATGCAATGTTAATAAGTATAGCTTTTTTATCAACTTGAATAAAATATTCTTACAGGAAATTAATTGAATGCTGTGGCAGTCCCTACTTACTGCCTCTGCAAAGAGTAGCCCATAGATCTGCAACCCACCTCTGTTGTCACTATCCAGCCCCCGTGGCTCTGGAATGACAACACAGAACGCTTTCCAAGGCAGCATGGCCCTTACCTCAGTTTACATTTGCACGACAAGACTGGTTTCGCCATGTAGGCTGCTTTGTGGCTTGACCTCTGATGTGGGTTCACTTGTGCCCCCTAAAAATATATGTTCAAGTCCTAACCCCCAGTACATACAAATGTGACCTTATTCGGAAATTGCATCTTTACAAAGGTAATCAAATTAAGATGAGGTCACACTGGATTTGAGGGGCCCTGAATGCAAAGACTTGTCCTTATGAGGAGTGAGAGATTGAGAGACCCACAGGGGAGAACACTGTGTGAAGACTGAGGTAGGGATTAGAGTTGTGTTACTACAAGGAAAAGAATGTCAGGGATTGCTGGGAGCCACCAGAAGCTGAAAGAGGCAAGAAAAGATTTGCCTCTAGAGCCTTCAGAGGGCAATGGCCCTGCTAACAACTTGATCTCAGGCTTCTGTCTTCCAAGTCTGTGAGAAAATAAATTTCTGTTACTTAAGCTTCTCAGTTTGTAGAATGAATAGTCATGGGTCACTTAACGTGGATACGTTGTGAGAAATGCATCGTTAGGCCCTTGTGTGAACATCATAGAGGGCACACTCACAAACCTAGCCAGGAGAGCCTACTACACAGCTAGGCTGCACAGCATGGCCTAATGCGCTGGGGCTGCAAACCAGTGCAGCATGTGACTGCACTCTGAATACTGTAGGCAACTGTAACACGATAAGTATTTGTGTATCTAAACATAGAAAAGGTACAGTAAAAATAATGGTGTTATAATTGTATGGGGTACAGTCAGAAACGCAGCCTGCTGCTGACCGAAATGTTATGTGGTATGTGACTCCTTTGTTACGGCTGCCCTAGGAAATTAATACAGGCTGCAAGAGCCAAACAACCTTAATTAATTTATTTATTTTTTTAGAATTTCAAATAAAGTTTCATACTGCACTTGAGATAGTGGTGAGAACATCCATTTGGTAATGAAACTGTCACATAAATGATCGGCTCAGTTGAAACTGGCTGAGGAAAACTGCACAAGAAGTTTATTGTCAAAAACATTTATTTCTTCAAGTACAAATAGTAAGTATTAACCATTTCGGATGGTTTGCATGTGCTAGGTTTTACTTACGTTAACTCATTTTTACCTCACGACAGTTACCTTGGTAAGAAATTATTATCCACATTGATATCTAAATATCAATCCACAGAGGAAGAAAATTGCTTAAGACCAAAGTCATAGTTATTAAATGCCAGGGTCACAATATGCCATCTGCAAGCTGGAGAATCAGAGAAGCTGGTGGCATGGCCTGATCCAAGTTGGAAGGCCTGAGAAACAAGGAAGCACATGGTGTAACTAAGTTCAAGGCTAAAGGCTTGAGAGCCCCAGAGGGCCACTGGTGCAAGTGTCAGAGTCCAAAGGCCAAAGGACCTAGAGTTGTGTGGTACAAGGGCATGAGGAGAAGGGTGTCACAGCTCCGGAAGAGAGAATTCACCCTTCTTCCACCTTTTTGTTCCATCTGGGCCCTCAGGTGATTGGATAGTGCCTGCCTACATTGAGGGTTGATCTTCCCTACTCAGTCCACTGAGCAGGTATTCTCAAGTCTTCATCCTTGAACTCAGTTCCACCATGTGCTTGTTTCTCAGGCCTTCCAACTTAGACCAAGCCATGCTACCATTTCTTTCTTAGAGTTCTGAAGGCTGGCAAGTCCAAGATCAAGGTGCAGGCAGATCTGGTGTCTGAGGAAAGCCCACCTGCTTCTGGTTTGCAGATGGCAGTCTTTGTGTGGTAGTCTCACATGGCAGAGAGAGAGAGCAAGCTTTTGTGTCTCTCTTTATAATGCCACTGCCGTGATCTGAATGTGTCCCCTGAAATTCACTCATAAAACAGTCTCCTCCAAAAACATGGTCCTTCTCAGAAACAGTGCTTCCCCAGCCATCTAGGCATCCCTCAATCCTGTCAAGTTGACACCTAAAACTATCACAGAGACACTCTACAAGTAACTGGTAAACCCACCAGAAGATCAGGGTCCAGATGTAGAAAGCAGGTGCTGATGAGTTTTTAAATATCTTGGGGTCTCCTAGTGGGCTGCTATAGCAAGTTACCACGGACTGGGTGGGTGGCTTAAACAACACACATTGCTTTCTTACTGTTCTGAAGGCTGGCAAGTCCAAGATCAAGGTGCAGGCACATCTGGTGTCTGATGAGGGTCCACCCGCTTTCTGATTTGCTGAGGACAGTCTTCTTGTGGTATACTCACATGGCAGAGAGAAAGCTCTTGTGTCTCTTTTTATAAGGCCACTGCGATGGTCTGAATGTGTCTCCCAACATTCATGTGTTAGAAACTTGGTCCCCACCAGCTATATGGAGGCTGAGGTGGAAGGATTGCTTGAACCCAGGAGTTTGAGGCTGCAGTGATCTATGATCATGCCACTATACTCCAGCCTAGGCAACAGAACAAGGCCCCATCAATCAGTCAGTCAATACATAAATAAGTCCATCCATCTATCCCTAATGCAACAGCTGTGAGAGAACAAATATCTGTTCTATATAAATTACCCAGTCTCGGGTATTCTATTATAGCAGCACAAAATGGACTAAGACAGCCACTAATCCCACTCATGAGGGCCCTACCATCATGGCCTAATTAGTTACTTCCCAAAGTTCCCACTTCCTGTTACCATCACAAAGGGGTTAGGATCTCAGCATAGAAACTTTGGGGGGAGACGAGCATTCAGTCCATAACATGGAGCGTCTTAGCTTGGGTTGCTATAACAAATACCATGCCAGCCGGGCGCAGTGGCTCACGCCTGTAATCCCAGCACTTTGGGAGGCCTAGGCGGGTGGATCACGAGGTCAGGAGATCGAGACCATCCTGGCTAACACGGTGAAACCCCGTCTCTATTAAAAATACAAAACTTAGCCAGGTGTGGTGGCGCATGCCTGTAATCCCAGCTACTCAGGAGGCTGAGGCAGGAGAATCGCTTGAACCCGGGAGGCAGAGGTTGCAGTGAGCCGAGATCGTGCCACTGCATTCCAGCCTGGGCAATAGAGCGAGACTCCATCTCAAAAAAAAAAAAAAAAATACCGTGTCATAGAGCGGTGGAGAAATTTATTTCTCAGTTCTGGGGGTTAGAAGTCTGAGATCGTGGTGCCAGCATGGTCACGTTATGGTGAGGGTCATCTTACAAGTTGCAGATGGCTGCCCTCTTACTGTATCCTCACATGGCAGAAAATCAGCAAGCTAGCTCTCTGTTCTCTCTCTTTTTTTTTTTTTTTTTTTTGAGACAGAGTTTCGCTGTGTCGCCCAGGCTGGAGTGCAGTGGCGCAATCTCAGCTCACTGAAAGCTCCGCCTCCCAGGTTTACACCATTCTCCTGCCCCAGCCTCCTGAGTAGCTGGGACTACAGGCACCCGCTGCCACCATTCTCCTGCCTCAGCCTCCTGAGTAGCTGGGACTACAGGCACCCGCTGCCACACCCGGTTAATTTTTTGTATTTTAGTGGAGATGGGGTTTCACCGTGTTAGCCAGGATGGTCTCGATCTCTTGACCTCGTGATCCACCCACCTCGGCCTCCCAAAGTGCTGGGATTACAGGTGTGAGCCATCTCTGTTCTCTTAGGCAGTCATTCCATTCATGAGGGCTCCACTCTCCTGACCTAATTACCTCCCAAAGGCCCCACCTCCAAATAGAGAAATAGATTTCAACATTAATTTTGGGGTGACAGTCCATTCGTAACGGAATGAACCAGGAGACTGCTGACCAGAACATGGAAAGTGCAGCCTTGTAAACAGTCCCTGTGCTCGAGCCTGGCTGATTGTCAGACACAACAACCAAACCCTCACCTTGACCCCCACCCCCAGCCACACTGGAACCTGAACTGAGAGGCCACCCTTTCCCTGCAGGACCAGCTCCTAGAAAAGCGGTTCTCAAACTTAAGCAAGTGTCAGAATCACCTGAAGGGCTTGTTAAAACACAGGCTGCTGGGCCCCAGAGTTTCTGATTCAGGAAGTTTGGGTGGCTGAGAATTTGCATGGTTACAAGTTCCTGGGTGATGCAGATTGTGTGTGTCTGGAGATAACATTTTGAGAACTGCTGTTTCAGAAGTTCTCCACATTAAAGTCTACCAGTCCTGACTGGTACCTAAGGGGTCATGAGGTAGTCAGTGCACAAGATAGAAAGTGAAAACACTGTCTTAGAATTTAAAACAATACTTCCTAACACCAATAGGTAGCTTTTGATAAAGGAATTATCAAGCATGGCTGTATTCATTTCTTATTGCTGCTGTAACAGATTACTACAATTTGGTGGCTTAAAACAATGTAAATTTATTATCCTAGAGTTTTGGAAATCAGAAATGGAAGCCCAGGCGCAGTGGCTCATGCCTGTAATCTCAGAACTTTGGGAGACCAAGGCAGGAGGATTGCTGGGGCACAGGAGTTTCGGACCAGCCTGGGCAACATAGTGAAACCCCATCTCTACAAAAAATCCAAAAATTAGCCAGGCATGCTGGTGCACGCCTGTAGTCCCGGCTACCTGGGAGGCTGAGGTGGAAGGTTCACTTGAGCCCAGGAAGGTTGAGGCTGCAGTGAGCCATGATTACGCCACTGCACTCCAGCCTGGGTGACAGAACAAGACTGTCTCAAAGAAAAAAAAAAATTAGAAATGAATCTCACTGGGCTAAAATCAAGGAGCCAGCAAGAGTTGTGTTTTTTGTTTTTTGTTCTGAGATGGAGTCTTGCTCTGTCACCCAGGCTGGAGTGCAATGGTGCGATCTCAGCTCACTGCAACGTCTGCCTCCCAGGTGCAAGCGATTCTCCTGCCTCAGCCTCCCGAGTAGCTGGGATTACAGGCGTGAGCCACCACTCCCGGCTAGTTTTTGTATTTTTAGTTGAGACAGGGTTTCACCATGTTGGCCAGGCTGGTCTCGAACTCCAGACCTCAGGTGATCTGCCTGCCCCAGCCTCCCAAAGTGCTGGGATTACAGGTGTGGGCCACCACACCTGGCCAAGGAGTTGTGTTTTTATGGAGGTTCTAGAAGCGAACCCATTCCTTGTCTTTTCTAGAGACTGCCTACATCCCTTGGCTTATCCTCCTACCCCCATCTTCAAAGCCAGCAGTGGGTGGTCAAGCCTTTCTCATACTGCATCACCCTGAAACTGACTCTCCTGCCTCCTTCCTTCACCTACAAGGACCCTTGTAATTACATTGGGCCCTCTGGGATAATCCAGAATAACATTCCAAGATCCTAAACAGCCATAAAGTTCCTTCTGCCATGCAATACATATTCGCAGGTTCCAGGGAGTAGGATGTGGACATCTTTCGGGGGCCATTATTCTGGCTACCACAGTGGTGAAGACCACTAGCTACCTGCTAGACTCTGTATTCCCCTATCTGTGGACACATAACTAGACTACACTTTCCAGGCTTTGCAGTTGGGTGAGGCTGTGTGACTCAGGCCTCTCCAAAGGAAGGTGAGCATAACCATCTGTTACTTACATGCTAGGCCCACGACTATGTCCTCTTCATGCGCCTCCATTTTCTTTCCCCTTTCTTAGGACGTTAGGTGATGGCAAAGCCTAGGTGCCTATCTTACTTTGTTTTCTGTTGCTTATAACAGAATACCTGAAACTGGACAGTTTATAAAGAAAAAGAATTTATTTCTTACAGCTCTAGAGGCTGTCAAGTCCAAGGTCAAGGGGTCACATGTCATGAGTACCTTCTTGCTGGTGGGGACGCTACGGTCTCGGGGTGGTACAGGGCATCATATGGTGAGGGGTTCAGTGTGCTTCCTCAGGTCTCTTTCTCTTCTTAAGAAGCCACCAGTCCCACTCCTGTGATAATCCATTAATCCATTAACCCTGAATGATGAGTCCATTCATGAGGACAGAGCCCTCGTGACCCAGTGATCATCTCTTAAAAGCCCATTTCTCAATACCGCCACATTGGCAATTAAGTTGCAGGATGAGTTTTGGAGGCGACAGACATTCAAACCAAAGCAGTGCCTGAATGACCAAAAAGAAAGGAACCACCCGCTGACCTGAACACTCATCCTGGACTATCCAGTGAGCAACAATTAGATTTCGATAGGGGAGAGGTTATACTGTGGAGCCTTTGCATTTGGGCTCTGCTTCTTACGGTATTTAGTTGATCCTAACTAATATATAAGCAAGCATATTTCTTCATAGGCCCTTGACTCCCAATATCCATTTCTCAGAAGACCTAAGCTTGTACTGGCCCAACAAGACTGAGGCCACCTGAGATAAGCAACCACAGTTTTTTTCCTCTCCCCTTCAATCATGTATTGGCAACAGGTTCAGGGCAGGTACAACACAGACCTGCAGATGCCTGCTTCCTTTGTCCCTTTGGGCGGGCATTCTTTCCCGCTGCCTTTTGTGATTCAGGACCCATCCTTCAACTCTACTGCCCTCACCGCCTTCGCCCACTTTGTCCCGTAGGGCTCCTTAGCTTCCACTTTCAAACTTGCTGGGCTTGGCCTCAGTGTTGTCAGGCTTCCCTTCACTCTGCTGTACTGTCTCACGGTTCCTCTATTCCTCTGCGTCCTTCACTGTCAAACTTCATGGAAGAGGAGCTGACCTCGTGGGCCCCACTTTTCTCCTGCCGCCGCCCTCCCGTCCTTTTTCCAGCATCCACTCAAGTTTCTACTTTTGCTTATCCAGCTGATATTTACTGAGCCCCTCCTTGGTGCTGGGGATAAGGCAAGAGTGAGAGGGTCCGTTTTGCGCTTCCATCCAGCAGAGACCGTTAGACAGGTCCTTATGAGGTCGGCATCCACACTGATGGGGAAGCCCCGGGGAGGGGGAGGGGGAGGGAGGAGGAGGGAAGCAAGGAGGGGAACGCAGGGAGCAGAGCCTGACCTGGTCATGGGGGTCTGGGAAAGGCAGAGGCATTGTTAGAGCCGGCAGCTGAGGGCCGAGGCCGAGTAGGGGTCAGGCCGGCACAGGACGAAAAGGAAGAAAGTTCCGGGTGGAGAAAGACCGACCTGGAAGGCACCAGCACGTGCACGTGGCAACTGAGGTCAAGGACGTGCCTGGGAGAGAGGAGGAAAGTGCCCTGCGGCCCGGGTAGGGTGCGGAGGTCGGGAATGGAGAACTGTCGTTGGGCAGGTCCGGGTACCCGTAGCCAGAACCACCCGGGCGTGCGCTGCTCGGCCAGGCCCTGCCCCCCGGCGTCCCCGCCCCCTGCTGGGCCTCTCTCCGCAGCCGCGAGAGCCGCGCTTGACGCACAGGCCGGTTCCAATTTACAAAAACACCGCGGCCTGAGGCCGGAGAATCCCTTCCACCCGGGAGGCGGGGGCTGCGGTGAGCCGAGAGGGCGCCATCGCACTCCAGCCTGGGCAAAAAGAGCGAAACTCCGTCTCAAAAAAAAAAAAAAAACATGGCCGAAACCAGGAAGCTGCGCGATGGCGCCACGGCCCCTCTTCTCCCGGCCTGTGTCCGGAAGGTTTCCCTCCGAGGCGCCCTGGCTCCCGCAAGCGGAGGAGAGGGCGGGACGTGTCGGGGCCGCGAGCTCGGAGGCCCTGGGTCCGCTTTGCTCTCCCGCCATCCCAGGGGCGGGGCTGACCCACGGCCTCCCCGCAGAGGTCCCCGCGGTGGAAGCGGCGGGCTGTGAGAACCGCAGAAGAACGCTGGGCGCGCAGCGACCCCGTCCACCCCCGCGAGGAGAGACTTCCACAGCAGCAGCGTTTCCACAGCCCAAAGCCTTGTTTCTAGGGTGGCTGCAGCCCCAGTAAGTTCCTGCCGGGGAAGCTCACGGCTGTCAAAAGAACTCTTCGCTCCAGCGGGCGCACGAAGGGGAGGAGGGCAGGAGGCCGCCGCTGCCGCCCGCACAGGTCATCTGATCACGTCACCCGCCCTAGTCTGCTTTCGTGAATCTCCACTGTGTTCAACCCCCACCCGCCGTCTCTCCCTCCCTGCCCGTTCACTGTAACCTTAAAGACCCAGCTACCTCTACGCAAATGGAAGTTGAGTTCGGTTCACGCTGGACCCTCTTCCCTGTGGCAAGCTACTGAAGGAGACCTGCTGTTACTGCTTTAGCTGCTGTTCCGCTTAATCTCAGACAGCTGGAAGGTAGTATTCCGCCCGCGCCCAGCCACCCAAGTAAATTAGAATGATGACTGACTGAGACCCTAATGGTGGTGGCTTAGGCAAGATGAAAGTCTGAAATGGAGGCCCAGGGCTGCCACGATGGTTCTGTAGTCATCAGGGAGGGAGCTCCTTTTATCTTGTTACCTACTCCCCTCTTGTGCCCCTTCCTTCCCGTGATCTAAGAAGGTTGCCCCAGATCCCGCCATCTGGCCTGCGTTCAATCAGCAGAAGCTTCCTGGAGGAGCAGGAGGAGGCACTGTGCTCGCATCACATACCAGTGGCCAGAAGTTGGCTTCAGGGAAGCTCAGGAAATAGGATCCGAGAAGCCATGAGACCTCCCCAAACTCTGCAGTAACAGAGTCAACAAGACAATGGCTTAAAGATGGAGAGACCAGTTGATCGGTCACACAAGTTGTTCCCACACTAATTCTTGTGTCAGAAGGGGAGGCTGACTACCAGGACCACTGGCCCCACTTCCAGCCCCTCCATTCTGAGTACACTTCAGAGGGCTCTGGCAGGGTGAGGGGGTCTTGGTGGTGCCACAGAGAGTAAAGGTCTAGCACACCCATTGTGGAGACATTTCATGGGGACAACCCAGTGACTTCACTTGAAGCAAAATGGGATTTTCCAACCTTGAGATTCTTATTTTCTTTGGTATGCATGTGGAAGAAGTATGAAGGTGGGGGTTGGGAGGGAGAGCAAATGAGCTGTGTGTATGAGGAGCTGGGGCCTGGCTCTTGACAATATCACCCATCCCCACCCCAGGCTTTCCTTGGGGCAGAAAGACTATGGCCGGGGCTTTCAGTGTCGGCTCCGAGGTATAGAGGTATAACCAGTGCTTTTGGCTAAGTCACATCACTAATGAGCTTCTCTTTCCACCTTGGCAAACCAATTCTTCTGTAAAATGGTCTTCAAAGTTTCTTTTTTAAAGCAGAGAAACTTATTTTCCAGATAAAAATTTAGATAGAACTATCGGGGGAACCTGATAAGGGCCAGATATCGGGGGAACCCACCCCCAATATTTCAACGTAGGTTCTTTCTATTTTCCATAAATGTTGGCCGGCTGAGAAATAAAGAGTACAAAGAGAGGAATTTTACAGCTGGGCCACCAGGGGTGACATCACATATTGGTAGGACCGTGATGCCCACCTGAGCCGTAAAACCAGCAGGTTTTTATTAAGGATTTCAAAAGGGGAGGGAGTGTACGAACAGGGAGTAGGAACAAAGATCATATGCTTCAAAGGGCAAAAGGCAGAACAAAGATCACATGCTTCTGAGGAAACAGGACAAAGGGCAAAAGGCAGAACTCCTGATAAGGGTCTATGTTCAGTGGTGCACGTACTGTCTTGATAAACATCTTAACAGAAAACAGGGTCTAAGAGCAGAGAACCGGTCTGACCAAAAATTTACCAGGATGGAGTTTCCCAATCCTAATAAGGCTGAGGGTACTGCAGGAGACCAGGACGTATCTCAGTCCTTATCGCTACCGCATAGGACAGACACTCCCAGAGCAGCCATTTATAGACCTACCCCCAGGAATGCATTCCTTTCCCAGGGTCTTAATCATTAATATTCCTTGCTAAGAAAAGAATTCAGCGATATCTTCCCTACTTGCACGTCCGTTTATAGGCTCTCTGCAAGAAGAAAAATATGGCTCTTTTTGCCTGACCCCGCAGGCAGTCAGACCTTATGGTTGTCTTCCCTTGTTCCCTAAAAATTGCTGTTATTCTGTTCTTTTTCAAGGTGCACTGATTTCATATTGTTCAAACACGTTTTATAATCAATTTGTACAGTTAACACAATTATCATAGTGGTCCTGAGGTGACATACATGCTCAGCTTACGAAGATAACAGGATTAAGAGATTAAAGTAAAGACAGGCATAAGAAATTATAAAAGCATTATTTGGGAACTGATAAATGTCCATATTAAAATCTTCACAATTTATGTTCTTCTGCCACAGCTCCAGCTGGTCCCTCCATTCGGGGTCCCTGACTTCCCGCAACATAGAACCCTCAGATAGATGAAGGTGGAGCTTCTCGGGTAGAGACTGGAGGATTGGGGTGTTGCCCACCGGGCCTTACGGACTCTCCTGAGTGATGAGTCACCTCCAAAGAGCTAGGTGTCAACTCCAAAACACCCTGTGTCCCTTTCTTCCGTTTAGTAATCGAAGCCTTACCACCAGAGGTTTGGCAGGGCACGTTGAAGGGGTGGGTTGCCCCTCCACACCTGTGGGTGTTTCTCGTTAGGTGGAACGAGAGACTTGGAAAAGAAAAAGACACAGAGACAAAGTATAGAGAAAGAAATAAGGGGACCCGGGGAACCAGCGTTCAGCATATGGAGGATCCCGCCAGCCTCTGAGCTCCCTTAGTATTTATTGATCATTTGTGGGTGTTTCTCCGAGAGGGGAATGTGTCAGGGTCACAAGACAATAGTGGGGAGAGAGTCAGCAGACAAACACGTGAACAAAGGTCTTTGCATCATAGACAATGTAAAGAATCAAGTGCTGTGCTTTTAGATATGCATACACATAAACATCTCAATGCTTTACAAAGCAGTATTGCTGCCCGCATGTCCCACCTCCAGCCCTAAGGCAGTTTTTCCCTATCTCGGTAGATGGAACGTACAATTGGGTTTTATACCAAGACATTCCATTGCCCAGGGACGGTCAGGAAACAGATGCCTTCCTCTTGTCTCAACTGCAAGAGGCATGCCTTCCTCTTATACTAATCCTCCTCAGCACAGACCCTTTACGGGTGTCGGGCTGGGGGACGGTCATGTCTTTCCCTTCCCACGAGGCCATATTTCAGACTATCACACGGGGAGAAACCTTGGACAACACCTGGCTTTCCTAGGCAGAGGTCCCTGCGGCCTTCCGCAGTGTTTGTGTCCCTGGGTACTTGAGATTAGGGAGTGGTGATGACTCTTAAGGAGCATGCTGCCTTCAAGCATCTGTTTAACAAAGCACACCCTGCACAGCCCTTAATCCATTTAACCCTGAGTTGACACAGCACACGTTTCAGGGAGCACAGGGTTGGGGGTAAGGTCACAGATTAACAGAATCTCAAGGCAGAAGAATTTTTCTTAGTACAGAACAGAATGGAGTCTCCTACATCTACTTCTTTCTACACAGACACAGTAACAATCTGATCTCTCTTTCTTTTCCCCACAGCATGTGCCCAGCTTCCTTTCAAGTCTCTGGCCAATGCGATGTGAGCAGAAGTGAAGGGGCAACTTTCAGGTGATGACTTGGAAAAGAAAGCTTAGTCCTCTGCTTCTCCTGTCACCCGAAAGAGAAACAGAGGCTTGTCTTGTTGAAGCCAGTGTGTTTGGTGTCTTTTTGTATAGTGGCTTAGCCAGTGGCCTAACTAGAAGACCAAGGCTCAAAGGAACACATTTTGAGCTTCTCCACAGTTTGAGAACCTCTACATTACCTACACCAAGCCTTCCCCAGCACTCAATTTATGGAAAACTGTTTCTCTTCTCATGACACGTGTCCTCATGTTGCTTTGGCCTGTTTTAAAGCTTTCTCAACTCCATCTCAATAAAGAAATCTGCAGCTTTGTTGGATGAGAGGATCTAAAAAGTTCGTTCTTCCAATCGGTCATAAATGTAGACACTAATTTGTAAACTGACACAGGAACACACAGCAAATTAGTAGAAAATCCAATTCCTGTTCGCTTTTCTCCTTGCATTGTTTCCTGCCAATGCTCACCATTTCTTTATCCTTTCCACTCTTCCTTGCTCCTCCTTCCCTTTAATTTTTCTCTGTTGTGCCTAAATAAGCTTTCCATGCATGGCACTCCATGGGCTCTGATAACAGACTCAACAAGACAATGACTTAAAGATGGAGTGACCAGCTGATCAGTCACACAAGTTGTTCCAGTGTAATCATTTTCACAGGTGTCTCAGTTTGGATGATAAATTATATGAACACTCTACTTAAAGAACAAAGACCTTTATTTATGTCTGTCTTGCTTCAAAGTCCAAGGTGAGCATGCCTGCCTGGCAGCTCTGCCTCAATTCCTTTTAAATCATTGCTTTGTCATACTTCAGCACACTGCTGTCATCTGTATGGTTGAGCTGGACTGCTGCCATGTTGAGTCACCAGTGACTTTTTGATTCTTTAATTCCCAGTTTGACTGGCATTCCTCTCTGTGTGTGTATTTAGTTCTATGCAGTTTTATCACATGTAGGCTTGTGTAACCACTGCCACAGCCAAGATACAGAACAGCCAAGTTTGTTTTTGTTCACTGTCATCTCTCCAAAACCTAGTGCAATGCCTGACAAGAAGACACTCAGTACATACTTGTTGATGGGGGAATGAATGAATGAATGGTGTGCTAGTTGGGGTTTTAAGATGCAAAACCCAAGCAGTGTAAGTGAGGTGCATGTGGTGTCTAGAGGTAGGACCAGCAGGATAGCTGTGCCGTCTATCTCTGGGCCAGGCAACTGCTGCAGTCCTACCATGTCCCCAGCAGATGGGCAGGGGAAAGGCAGGGCCCAGTCTTTACAGGGGCAGGTCCTGGAGTTGCACACCTCACTTCCCCTCATATCCTACAGGCCAGAACTTAGGTGCAGGTACACACCAAGCTGCATAGGAGGCCGAGGTAGATGGTATTACTTGCCTGCAATTCTTCCTTCCCTCTTTTCTCTTAGTAATGTTCACCAAAGTGGAGAGTACTTTTCCACAACTCATGCAGGGCTTTGGCCAATGGAATGTGGGCAGAAGCGAGTTTGTTAGTTCTGAGCTGAGGCCTTAGGAGGCCTCTTGTGTCTCTGCTCGTCCTCTGGCCCTGTTGCCACCCCAGGTGGTCACTGGTCCAGAGGATGAGAGACAAGTGAAGCAGCCCTGACTCGGCTCACAGCTTGAAGCAGAGCGGCCTCCACCAGCCTGCAAGAAAAATAAATGACTTTTTTGATACGCCACTGAGTTTGAGGTTGCCTACCATGAGCTCAGCCTTAACTGAGTGAGTTCTACTAGTAACGAAGGGGAGAATGAACATTTGTGGACTTCGAGCATTCTGCAGTATGAGAGGGGCCCCTCTCTGGATGGAGCAGGGAAGACCTGACCTGTAGAGACTCCTTAGGGGTCCAGAGCAAAGCCCAGGCGGCTTAGTTAGACGGCATGCTCTCCTGGGACTCTCATGGGCAGACGGACTGGAGATCAGCTGAACTGGGGCCAGCTGGAAACACCTCTGTCTGGAGATATCTTGGGGATAAAGGGAAGTTTGGGGTGGGAAGAATGATAATGGAAAGCTGCGTCCAAACAAATAAAACTGTCGAATTAACAAGTTGAAGAAGAGTTTTCCCAGTGAGTCGAGAACTGGTGCTAATAATAGAAGCCTCAAACAGCTGTGCATTTTGCCATATTAAATAGTTCATTTGTGTCTGTCTGTTGCCAATACAGCTGTAGAGAATGATGCTGCTCCAATTGGATCCAATACAGTATTTGGAATGCATGGAAAAGATCACTGATGCCTTTACCTGATGCCTTACCTCTGAAGGATATTTCTCCACATAATCGGCCCTCGGTTTTGTGCTGAATGCAGCTGTTGAAGGAAGCAGCTCTCTGTATTACTTGCTGATTATCCTGCCAACAGGAATTTGGGTGTGCGGAAATGGCATCAAATTCTTTCCACTGGGAAAGTGCTAGCAACAAACAAGAGGTTAAAAAGCTTTTGAAAGCACAGCAATTTGGGTGTGAATATCCATTCTGAGGTGGATGAATTAGTTCCTGATAAAGTATTGGCTGCTTATTTGAAACTGGTTGAGGAAAAGAAAACATGGCTTTAAAAAGCTCTTCAAATACAAATGTATCCTCAATTTTATCTGCTTTTTACTGATATTTATCTGTCTGCCTTCTATTATGAAAATTTTCAACACTGAAAAATGTCAAAAGAAACCACAAATGCTTTTCATCTAGATTCAATGGTTGTTAACGTTTTACCATATTTGGTTTTTCTCCTCTCTCTGTCTCCCCACAAACACATGATACACACCATTTTTGGAAATAAGTTGTCAGTATGGCATCATGATCCGTAAGTGCTTCAATATGAATCTCCTAAGAATAAAGAAAATCTCCTATATAACCACAATACCACTATCATACCTAGGAAACTTAACAGTGATTCTACAATCACAACTAATATCCAAGTCATTTTAAAATTTTTGCAATTGTCCCTTAAATGTTTGTATGCAGTTTCCCCCGAGATCTAATCAAGGCTTATGGATTCCATCTGGAGGCTAATCTGGACAATCTCCCCCACCTTAACTTCTGTTTGGTTTTGATTTACAACATTGACTTGAGGAATCTGGGCCAGCTGTCTTAGAGAAGGTCACACATCCCTGGCTTGCCCGATTGTTTCCTGATGGTATCCTTTAACTTTTACTTTTAAGCCCTTATAATGGAAGTTAGGTTTTAAGTTTGAATAAACTTTTTTCTTTTATTTATTTATTTATTTATTTGGCTATAAAGAATACTTTACAGGTATTCCATGAGGAGGTCCTCACACTGGGTTTTTGCCAGCAGCGATGCTCAGGGGGATGACCTGTTGAGAAAGTAATTATTATATGTCCATGAGAAGGTACCTTTGCCTGGAACATCAACTGAGGCAAAGTTGACATGCTATTGATTTGCAGGGTGGGGGTGCAATGCTGTGAAAGAAAGAGGGGAAAAATGCATTGAGGGGGAAAAATACAAGATGGTCTGCTGCTGAATTGGCCACTGCTTGATAAACAGCACAGCTGGCCGCTTGGCTATGTGAGACATCTTTGGAGGTGCTGTGTAGCTCTGTTGCACCGCAGAGGAGTCCTACAAGGCAAAGCTCACGTGGTGGGAAAGCACTTGTGCTTCAAGATTGTGTTGCTAGCTGCCTCGACACAGCCACTGGGAAAGCCAGTTCACCCGGGGCTCCTGCTGGACCTGGGCACAGGAGTTGCTGCAGCTCCTGCCCTGGCAGGTGGAATGACATGGCCTTGCCAAAGACACCGGTGCCTGTCATTATAGGAGGTAAGGTGACAAGGTGGAAGCTGGAACTTTGCGGCCATCACTGGAGCTGCTTTACCTAGGATCAGGGCAAGTGGGTCCCCAGGGGCAGGCAGGGTCAAATGGATGTGCTGGGTGGGTATAAATTGGATCCAACATTTTTTTCCGTTTTAAATTACTGAATGATTTGTGGGGTGTACTTTGCCCCTGTAGGAATATTCTATTGCCCTGCCACGTTTATGTAATGGTTTCAGTATCCATTGATTATTCTTGCCTGTACCATTTATTACAGCAGGAGATGCAAGATATGAGGGTTAGTTATGTTCGTTACCACTAGGGTGTCATTGTACGCTTTTTCAGGAACACAACTAGGATGCTTTATTTACATATGTAATGAATATATATATATAATAAAAATACATATATAATGAAATAGTATGAGTTTGTATTGCTATCGAAATTTAACATAACAGTGTTTACTTTTTTTTATATTTTATCTTTTTCCTCTTATACTGAAAAATTCCCAGTTCCTAATAATATTGATATATAGATACAGTCAGAGTAATATGTTCAAGTTACCCAAATTAACCTTTTTGTTTATTGTTGGTTTGGATCAATTTTATATAGAGTTGGTCATTTATTTCTCTTAAGGTACAATTTTAAGGCATTTTCCTTTATAAATTACTTTTATTTCTGAATATATAGAGAATAAATGGTTCAAAAATCAACATTGTGTAAAAACGTTTGATCAGAGAAGTCTCACTCCCGTGCACATCCCCACCACCCTGCCCCAGTCTCCCTACAAGGATAGGTCATCAAGTTGATTCGTTTTTGGTTTTTCCTCTCCTGTGTTTCTTTTTGCAAACATGAGCAAGTACATATATACATTTTAATTTATCCTTCTTTCTTACACAAAATGTGGCACACTATACACTCTGTTCTGTCTTGCTTCTCTCTCTTAATAATGTATGTTCAAGGCATCATTCCACATTGGTTCACAGACACCTTAAATACCAATTTTTTTTTTTAGATGGAGTCTTGCTGTATTGCCCAGGCTGGAGTGCAGTGGCACGATCTCAGTTCACTACAACCTCCACCTCCTGGGTTCAAGCAATTCTCCTGCCTCAGCTTCCCGAGTAGCTGGGATTACAGGTGCCCACCACCATGCCCGACTCATTTTTTGTATTTTTAGTAGAGACGGGGTTTCACCATGTTGGTCAGGCTGGTCTCGAACACCCACCTCAGGTGATCTGCCCGCCTCAGCCTCCAAAAGTGCTGGGATTACAGGTACGAGCCACTGCGCCCGGCTTTAAATACCAAAATTTATCAATTGTTTATCATATGTCAAATGTATTAGGGTAAGCTAGACAATGCTCCCGTAGCACAAAAAAAAAAAAAAAAAAAAACTCAAACCTCAGTGGCTTTACAAATAAAAGGCTGATCGCTTGCTCACGTAAGGTCCTTTGTGGATTGGACAACCCTCCTTTATCTTGTAATTGCATCACCTACAACATGTATCTATATGGTGGCTTATTGGCTAGAGCCGTCACATGGACTCAAACTGGTGGCAAATGTAGTGTTATGTTCATGAAGAGGAAACTGAGAGGGGATTTGGTGGGTACTACTAGCACTATCTCAGCCACGCAAGGCTTTATATAGGCCTCACAGCAGCTCTGTAAATTAGGTAATCTTATTGTTCCCATTTTACAGCTAAGCACATTGAGGCTCCAAGTGTTTTATATGCCTTTCAGAGTCATAGTGTTCCTGTATAACAGGGTTCATTTCAAACGTAGGTTTCTCTGCCTTTAAAGCCTGTACTTATACCCAATTCCGTGGTCAGTCATTACTGTCCACTAATAAAGAATGGCAAATCCATTTCATCCATGCATGAATGCAAATCTCCAACGTAAGAGATCAGTACAATTGGTACAGAACAATAAATATTCAGACTTAAGATTCATAAGCTGTTTTCTACAAAAAAGTGCAGCATTAAAATTAAATCCCCGGACCAATGAAGACTAAAACATTACAGGACACAATGTTTCAGTCAATTGGACAATAAAACAGTTTTATTTATAATCTCTCAATCAAGAGCTAATTGTTATAGGAATTTTTTAAAGCTCAAAGTGAAACTGTAAACATTTTTTCTTCCTCTTCCTAAGTAAGAGCATCGTATACTCAGCACATGAGAGAAGTTATAAATCTTTCAAAACCATTTGGGGTGGTTCTGAGGACTTATGTCAAGTAATCTTCAAGGATTTCAGTCTTCCCTTTAAAGGAAGAAATAAACAAAAAAATCACATGGCCATTTGGACAGTGCCTCTTGCCCCACATTATCACTTATTGCCTAAGACTCCAGGCAACAATGTGTCCAGTGTATGCTTTTAGAAAGTGATTACAACCAACTAAAACTGGGAACCCCAAATTAAAGGAAGCATTGCCGTCTGTATGCTGGGACTGTAGACTCAGTGACAACGTAGGGTGGTTCCAGAAGAGTGATTTTCCCTCACCTGTGAGTGTGAAACTAACACCTGGCTGTTGACCCAACATCGTTTTCACAAAGAACACCCTGCAAGTTTCATTATCATATCAGGTGCTTCAGGCATTCTGGACTGTGACTACAGTTCAGGAGGACCATCAGCCAGTGTACACACACACACAAGTTTTATGAGACTAAATTCAGGCAATACACTCTGATCCCCACCCTACCCCACCCGCCTACCAGACTCTTGCCTTTCCATCAAAGCCCACTCTCTGCCCCACATAGGCCAGGTCTGTCCATCCCCTCAGGATCAGGACCTTTGGCCCTGGTTTTTCCTGTTATTCTTCTTTTTCCCACCCTACAACCCATCCCTCAACAGAAGGTCAGTTATTGTGTGGAATTGCTCACACACCGATGTTGTCATGAAGCGCTGCACTCTTCCCTGCCTTCCTCCTGTTCAGGCTGTTCCTTTAACCTTTGGCTAGAGGCAAGGATGAACGTCACCTCCTGGACAAGACTTCTCCAAGTCTTTGGCAACCAGGACCGTGGGCTGGGCTCCAGGTCCTTGCAGGGCCTCCTTCCAAAGAACCGAGTCTTTCTTCACTGGTTCTCTCCTCTCTCTCTGTGCCTGGCCACAATTCCTTCTGAGGCCTTATCACCCTTTGTTAACACTTGCTCATCCAGACTCTTCTGCCAGGGCCATCTGGGTCTTTTAAATTGGCATTATAGTTTAAAAAAAGTCAAATCAAACTGGTATTTAACAAAAACATTACAGGCGGTGGCTCACGCCTGTAATCCCAGCACTTTGGGAGGCCAAGGCGGGCAGATCACGAGGTCAGGAGATCGAGACAATCCTGACAAACATGGTGAAACCCCGTCTCTACTAAAAATACAAAAAATTAGCTGGGCGTGATGGCAGGCGCCTGTAGTCCCAGCTACTCGGGAGGCTGAGGCAGGAGAATGGCGTGAACCCGGGAGGCGGAGCTTGCAGTGAGCCGAGATCGCGCCACTGCACTCCAGCCTGGGGACAGAGCGAGACTCCATCTCAAAATAAATAAATAAATAAATAAATAAATAAATAAATAAATAAATAAATAAAATAAAAAAATAAAAACAACAACAAAAAACTCCTAATCATTGTTAATGTGGAAATGGTTGCCACTGGAATAAATTTGAAATTGTGTATTTAAAAAAATCTAACCAGTATTTAAGTTCTGCTATGTGCGCCTAACACTGTTAGGAGCACACAGTTAAGACACAAGTTCTTGCATTCAAGAATCATACTGGAAGACAAGATTTAAGTAAATGAAAGCCATTTAAGGGTGACCCAAAAAAGAAAATGAGTCTGGAATGATTAACAAAATCATATAATGACACTGTGTTTCCTCATCTGTGGAATCACAGAGGATTTGATCAGGTTATCCATAAAGTTCCCTCTTTTATTCCAAATAAATGACACTAGATATTTCAAATTTTATTATTTTTATATATAACATATAATTTATATTATACTATCTAATATAATATAAAATATAATTATATAATATTATATATAATTATAATATAATATATAATTATAATATAAAATATAATTATATATTATATATAATATATATATATAATTTATATAATATATATATTATATATATAATTTATATATAATATATAATATATATAATTTACATATAATAAATATATAATTATAATATATAATATAATAAAATAATAATATAAATTATGTTATATAATAAAATAATATAATAACAGTACTATGTGCCAGACACCATGGCTGACAACTCTTCCAACTTTCATAAAACCATGAGGTGGCCATTATAAATCTTCCATGTGGCAGGTGGGGAAACAGGCACAGAGAGGTTAAGAATTTGCCCATGGGCACACAGCATTGTGGTACAGTTGGCATTTGAACCCAAGGGAGATAACCAGTGTGCCATGGCATTTCTGTGTAGCCCTAACCTCATTCTTTCCCATATTTACTTTTCAAAGTGTATTTCCTTGCTTCTTTAATGGGAAAACAATGTATCCTTCTTGGGATGCCTATTTTTCTATTTTCCATTAACCCACAAACGGCCTTCTCAGTTCAAACTTGTACAATTTGCAACCAAGTTTCTAACATTGTCTTGGCTGTGACTCTTCTCTAGGGATTTGGTTTACTGGAATCTACAAATTTTACTCCGATTTTAGCCGAAAGTCCTGCCTCATTCACTGTATCGCTTATCTTTTTAAATTTTCTCAAAACGTGGTAGGCAAAATCTTCATCTTGTAGCTCGCTTTTTTTCTACCCCTTTTAACATTTTGATTCCACAGCCTCCCTGGGAGGACCTCCTCATAGTGCTTCACTGAAACCTGAGTTTCTTCCACGGCTGCTCCTGTCTACTTCATCCCTGCAGCTGCTGCACATCCACCCAAGTCCTCTCAAGACACTGCTGTGGGACTGAGAAATAGGAAAAGGAGGAAAGCCAGGGACAGCTGTGCCACAGTGAATTCCAGCGTAGGGCAACGAAAGCTCATCCTGACAGCGTACTGCACTTTCGAGGAGAGTGGCATTTGAGCTGGGAATAAAGTCCGAGGTCATCAGGAAGTGAAGGGAGAGCTACCGCCCTGGCTGAGAGAGGGAGATGAGTCTGGGGTCTGTGTGTCCCTCAGGCCAGCCATCCCTGACCTCTACCCTGGAACAAACTGCCTGTGGTGTTCTCTATAGTGCCAAAGCCCAGAAAACAACAAATCATGATTTTTTTACTCGGAATATTCTCACCTGGGTTCCAGCTGAGTAGATCTGAGCCATTTCATATATTACATCCAGTTCCTCACTGAAATTCCAATTGTTTTTCACCCACTCGAGAAGGCAAGTCAGCTTGCTGTGCCCACAGACATGACCTCAAATGGGTTTGATTTATTTAGGCAGGTCAGTCATCTGGAAAGTTCAGCCCTTAACAGTTCCTAGGAATTAATCAGTGGTGTGACACAACGCAGCTGTGATTGCCACAAACCAGCGACAACTGGGTAGTGGCAGGCACGGTACTAAATTATTAACCCCCAGAAGTCTGTGCCCCACCCCCCGGCTTTTTTTTAAACTTGCCTTGAATGCCACCTAATGAGTGCTTGCTGGGGCGTGAAACAGTCTTGAACCTACATTCTTGCATTGTTTTGGAAGGCGTCCTGTGTTGATACTGAGTGGGGGCCTCATACAGACCACATTTTGTCACAAAATAAGGTAGAAAAGAGTGAATCATACACCTGGAAAAAGATCAGAGAACTGTGCTTTGAAAGATTAATAGATGTGTTTCCCTTTTTATGACTAATGAAGATTATTACTGACAATTATTTAAAATGTTTCCAATAATTACAATGGTTGTTCTAGTTTAAAACTCATTTCACAAAAGATAAAGAATTATACAGGTCTAATTAAGGTTTGGGAGTAATAGTTAAAACTGGTTTTCCCAAAGTACTTTTCAACTATTCCTGCACAAGGAGATGAGTAAAGAATTTGCTCAGGGTCTGTGATGAGCTGGACCCTGGAATGAAGACCAGAATCCAAGCTCCTGACCTCAGACCCAGCTTAGATGATAAGCAGCATAAATACTCATACTGGAGTTTGGTTGTTCTTGAAGAGAGATTTATGATCCCCAAACCAGGAGTTCCTTTCTCCCCTGGTTGCTTTCAAGACCTTGTGGTGACCCACATACTCCCAGGAGGCAATCCTGATTAATTTTACTGCCTCCAAACCGGTCTTTGTGTCAGCACTTCTGAATTGACTTCAGTCTTTTGTTTCTTTGTTATTTCTTAACAGTGAATTTCCTTTCTCCATGTGACCTGAAATATCTTGAAGGCAAAAGACGCTTCTATTTATGACCGTGCTTCCTTGACCTTCCTCTCCCACCCTTCTCCCTCCATACCCCTCTTCCTGCCTCCCTGCCGCCCCTCCCCTTCCACACACAAGTGGAGGCCCAGTGCAGGAAAACCTCAGCCTCCTGGCATCAGGAAGGTTTCAAATTCTCACTGGTAATGGACACACACCCTCTGGAGGAGCTGGGCTGAAAAATTACTGGCCTGGACAAATGCTCCTGATTTAAATGTAAATTCAGACTTAAAAAATAGACCTGGTGATGTTCAGAACTTACAATATCGTTTAAACAGACTGGCTTTCTCTGTGAAGATCACTCTTTAGGAGCCCTGAAAAGGAGAGGCCAGGTGGGAAACGGGAACTATGGGAACTGCTTCCTCAGGGAGGGGAGTGCAGGGCTCTCCGCCAAGTGCCCCCTGGAAGCTCAATGCCCAGCAGCGCCAGGCGCCTTCCGATTGTATCTGCGAACCTAAAGCCCTCAGATGTTTATGCAGCTCTTTGCAGTTTTAAAAGGGTTCCCACACACATGGTTTCACCTGTTCCTCATGAGTGCCTTGCCAAGGGTGAAGGACAGATTTCATTATCCTCGCTTTATGAAGAGGAAACTGGATCCTTGGAGTCCACGGAAATGAGAGGAGCCAGGATCTGAGCCCACACATAAATAGTCATTGAATTGAACTAATACAGAAATATATGATTATTTTAAGGTAAACAGAATGTTTGTCCTTAAGAAGCTCATAATCTAATTGTGGAGAAATGTTCAAAATATTTTTTATTTACTTATTTTTGAGATGGTGTCTTGCTGTGTCACCCAGGCTGGAGTGCAGTGGCACGTACTCGACTCACTGCAACCTCCGCCTCCCGGGTTCAAGCGATTCTCCTGCCTCAGCCTCCCTACTAGCTGGGATTACAGGTATGCGCCACCACGCCTGGCTAATTTTTGTATTTTTAGTAGAGATGGGGTTTTACCATATTGGCCAGGCTGGTCTCAAACTCCTGACCTCAGGGGATCCGTCTGCCTCGGCCTCCCAGAGTGCTGGGATTACAGGCATGAGCCACCGCACCCGGCTCCAAAATAAACATAATTAAAATAACCATACAAGGAATAAATAAGGCAAGACCAGACATCCTTCATTGTGAAATGAGGCGAGAAAGTGCTGTGATTTTTTAGGGGACTTAGGTAACTGTTACCCCATGATTGAACGGAACTGAAATTTCTGTATTTTCCACCCCAACTCCATTCCACGTTCCTGCTGAATATTCTGGGTTTTGCTAGAATTCCTTATGACACATAAAAAGTCTTTAGCTCTACGCTTTAGCCATGGCGATGTCTGGGTCTGTCACGTCATCTTCAGTCCTGTATTTGCAGTGCAACTCAGGGCCAAAACAAAAAAGAATTTTTTTTTTTTTTTTAAATTTAAAAAGTCACAGGGAACATGAAAAGGGGGAAGAGGGAAATTTGTCTTCAGTGTTGCAAGAAAGTCCACCCTCTCCTTCTAGGGGTGGAACTTAGTGGATCTAATGAATCACACATGAAAAGAGACGTAAAAGAGGAAGGAGTTTCAGGAGGGTATTGGCCAGGTCAAAGGAGAGGGTGGAGGAAAAGAGCCCCGAAATAACCGCGAGACAAGCTTTCGGAGGCTTTTGACTAACTGGATGTGGGAATGTTGTGGAAGACTTCTGGCCTGCCATTTCCTGAGAACGGGACTGCTGAGAGAGGAGCTGGGAGGAGCACTGCAAATTTCACTTTGGACACGTGAGTCAGAGGTATCTGTGAGGGGACCGAGTTGGGAGGGCAAGCAGGGAATTGGACATGTGGGCCTGGAGCACAGAGAAGGGACTTGAGCATGCATATTTGGGTGTTGCCATGGTTCCAATGTTCCCTCCAAAACTTATGTTGAAACTTAATCCCCAGAGTGGCAGCATGGAGAGGTGGGGCCTTTAAGAGGTGATTGGATCATGAAGGCTCTATTCCCACTAATGAATGGATTCATCATGGGAGAACTGTCGGCTTTATAAGAGAGGAAGAGAGACCTGCGCTAGCACCTTAGCACGCTCAGCCCCCTTGCCATGTCATGCCCTGAACCCCTCAGGACTCTGCAGAGAGCTCCTACCATCAAGAGGGCTCTCACCAAATGCAGCCCCTCAACTTTGGACTTAGCCTCCAGAGCTGTAAGAAATAAATTCCCTTTCCTTATAAATTACCCAGTTTCAGATATTCCTTGTTTTTAATTTTTTTTTTTTTGAGACAGAGTCTCACTCTGTCGCCTAGGCTGGAGTGCAGTGGTGCGATCTCAGCTCACTGCAACCACCGCCCCCCCGGGTTCAAGCGATTCTCCTGCCTCGGCCTCTGGGGTAGCTGGGATTACAGGCACCTGCCACCACGCCTGGCTAATTTTTATATTTTTAGTAGGGACAGGGTTTCACCATCTTGGTCAGATTGGTCTTCAACTCCTGACCTCATGACCCACCCGCCTCAGCCTCCCAAAGTGCTGAGATTACAAGCGTGAGCCACTGCACCCGACCCCAGTTTCAGATATTCTGTTATAAGCAATAGAAACAGACTAAGTATCTTTGACATGGAGTGGATACTGGAAGCCATGTGACTTCTGTGGGATCATCTGGAAAGAAAGTGTAAAATGAGAAGAGACAAGGGCCCGGGAAAGAGCCCTAGGGAACTCCGCATTTGTACAGCAAGTACTGGGTAAAGGGAGAAAAGGGAGAAGCCTGCTAGGATGCTGAGGAGGAGCAGCCAGAGGAGGGGGAACCCAGGAGGGCGTGCTGGTGTGGGAGTCAGGAGAAGTGTGTCAGAAGGGAGCGGTTGACAATGTCAGAAGCTGCCAAGAGGCACAATAAGATTGAGGGAACAAGTGAGTGTGGTTGTTTCTTTATGGGCCAGAATTTTAAATACCAGGATGAAGGGCACCTAACAAATAGCAAATACACAAAGTAACTTTTGTACCTACCAGACTTCAGACTAAAATCGGTACAAAGAATACTCGCCAGGGTAAGGAGAAGCCCAGGAAATTACAAGAGATATCTAGTTTCTGAAATGAATTACAATGATCATCTGAACAAACAGGGTGAAAAAATACACACCTGAAAAAATGTGTGAAAATGGCCAACAAAACATTGAAAATCAGGGTTACTGGGGAAGACTTTTACTGCCAGTTATTAAAATTTACTATCAGCTGTATTGACTGGAACAGCTGCCAGAATAGGTAATTCAACAGCCAGGATGGGAAGCCCTGATACATGAGTTTGGTGGGGACTGTAGGTAGCCCCTCTGGCTACCTTCTTTCTAGTTGAATAGGTTACATACCTAACTCCCTTGCAATTAGGTTCACCTACTCAGGTGCCCTCGAGTTAGACTTGAAAGGCAGAAAACAGCGGAGGCCATTTTACTGCTGCTTCTGATGGAGATGCGAGGCTTCCATAGGAAAGAGAGAGGTCCACCGGTGTAAAGAGCCCGACAACCATATTCTCCAGATGTTCAGTCCCTCTTGGCCACCCCAAACCAAATGACAGTCCGAGAGACTCTGCCCATGGAGACTCCACCTGCTGGTCCTCCAGGTGGAGTAACTGATAACAAAAATCTCTAGCTTACTCCTAAGTGTTTATTCTGAAGGCAGAGTATGTACAGCAAGACCAGACTTTTGGCCCAGCTAGCGGTGACTACCGCAATGTCAAAAGAGCACATAAACAGACTTAAAAAGCAAATGACAAACTGGGAAAATTGCTGTAACACAGGTAACAAAGGGCTGATATTCTATAAAGAGTTCTTGCAAATGAATAAGACAAAGATGAATCCAAGTGGGCAAAAGATATGCATAGGCAATCTGCAAAAGTGATGCATAAAAACAGGTTCAACATTACTAGCAATTAGTGGAATAAAACTTAAAACAACAATGCAAAACCATTGTTCTATCATATTAACAAAGATGACAAAAAATGGTGTGACAGTGCAGGGTGTGGAGAAAACTTGGTGTCAAAGCTGTGCCATCTTTCTATGTATCTTTCATATTAAACAAACGCCTTCAACAATGAGCACACCTTTCGACACGAGTTCCCACACTTTCTCCTAAAAAAAAAAAAATGACATGCACACAGATTTAGCTACAAGTAATTTTGCAAAAGTGAAAAGTTGAAAACAACCCAAATGTACAAAAATAGGGGAGATAATTATGGTACATTTGTATAATAGTATGCCACTTGGTCATTAAAAATGCCATAGAAGTATATTTTTCATAGACTTATTTCTAGCTGCTGGTTTTACAGGTGGTTTTTGCTTTTTTATTTTATCATTTATATTTTCCTATAATTATTGCATATTTTTTAATAATAATTTTTTAAAGCTGGCGATTATATGGTGAAAACGAGAGAAGGGCATTAGTAAATTCTGAAGCAACTGAAATTAAATTGTAACTGCTCATTAATAAATAAACATCATTACATACTAACATTTACCTTAAATAAACTAGATTTCATTTTTCTACTATGGGAGGAAAGACCTAAAATACAAATTGACTCGAATTATAGAAAATAAAGTTACAATTCAGGAATATCTGTCTTTGGACTGTGAAATTTGTACCTGTTATGTATGTGTGTGTGTGTGCCTGTGTGTGTGTGTGCGTGTGTATAAAAAATATTTGGAAAGATATCCACTAGTTTAAAAGTGGTTCCTTTCAGCAGGGTGGGATGAGAGGGGGGCAGGAGACAAATTTTTGTTTACACAACTCTGTATGACTTGTTATAACAAGCACGAAAAATCGAAGGTCACTTAAAATGGTTATAATTATGAAAATACTTAGAAATATGTAAAGTCTCTATGGTATGATTAGAAATCATAATGCAAAATATGTATACTGTGCTTATAACTATGTTCATATATTTCCATGTGACAGAAGCCTGAAGGGGAATACTCTACGATGAAAGTAGCTTTTCAAGTTCATTCATTGGTTCATTTATTCCACAAATGTGTGCTGAGCTGCTACCATGGGCCAGGCAACTGTTGCAGCCACCGGGATATAGCAGGCAATCAAAAATCAAATGCGCCTCCACTCAGGGAACTTAAATTCTAGTAGTGGGAGACAGACAATACATGGTAAACACAGCGAGTATTTTAGGAAGTGGTGAGCGTCCTGGGAAAAGTGGAGCAGGCCAAGGGAGACTAGCAGTGCTCTGGGTCAGGGGCAGGTTTAAACAGGTTGGTCAGGAAAGGCCTCACTGAGGTGACATGGGAGGAAAGACTTGAAAGAGCTGAAGGGTTCAGTCCTGGAAATGCCTGGAAGGGGTGTTTTACAAATAGACAACAGCCGGTGCAGAGGCCAATGCAGCTAACAGAGGAAGGGTAGAGCAGGTCAGACAGCTAGGCAGGCCAGTGGGTTGTCCGGCTCTGCGGCCATTGGAAGGACTTTGGCGTTTTATTTCAAGTAAACTGAGGAGCCGCTGTGCAGTTTGGAGCACAGAAACGACAGGATCCCTGTGGCTGCTGCACGGAAACCCAGCGACTGGGAGGGTAGGGAGGGCAGGGAGACCTAGGTGTTCAGGTGAGGGATGAAGGGGGGTGTGGACATGTTGAGGTGTTGCATCCTAGACACAGACTGAAGGTAGGGTCAACAGGGTTTCCAGTCAGATTGTGTAGAGCGGGTGAGAGAGTGAAGCTGGCTCTTCTGGTTCTGGCCTGAGTAAATGGAGCCGCCATTAATGCCGATGGGAAAGACAGGTGGGCGGAGAAGGTTTGAAGGTGGGGGAAGAAAGGGTCTTATTTTCTTCTTCCTTGCAATAATATATTCCAAGCAATATAATTAAGCAATATATATTTTCCCTTTAAGAAAATTCCAAAAATTATATCGTTCCAAATAAAAAAAATCATTTCAAGAGTCCTGACGCAGCAACCATTACATTCCCAGTAATGGAAATGTTAAGTCAGTCCGTGCTCTGGAGAAATCCCACGACGGAACACAGGCCAGGAGACCGGGCCTAGATTCCGGTTTTCGAAGCGTGGGGGCAAAAACGGAGGCTGCAAATCCATCCCCAGTCCGGCAAGATTCTCGAACATGTCGGGAGAGGGCTGCACAGGAACTTCAGAAACGAGTAGCGGCTCCCTTGGATTCAGCGTGAGGGGGAAACCGCGGGGCAGATTTGGAACTCGGAGTCCGACGTCTGAAGGAGCGGGGGGGCTGCTTCCGAGGAGCCCGGGGCACGACGGGAAGGGCCGCGCCGGCCAGGCAGCCCTCCCCCCGACAGCCTCGGGCAGGCCGTTCCCGCGCGGGCGACGGCGGGCCCGGCCGCAGGTACCAACAGCACCTGTCAGAGGGCAGCGCGGGCGCACCCTGCAAGGGCCCTGCCTCGTCCAGAGAGGCAGCGAGAAGCAGCAGCGATGAACGAAACAAAACCTTCCTCCACTATTGCTACACAGAGCTCGCGTCCGAGGAAGCGGGAACACACAGGCCCCGGTGCTTTCCGAAAGGCTTCTCGCCAGGACCCGCGACCAGCGTGGGGGGCGGGGGGTGCCACCCTTTTTGAGAAGCCAGGTCAAGCAGGCAGTCGCTGGGCGACCTTTGGGCGGAGGGAGAGGGCAGGGCTGCACCGCACAGGTTCCGCCCCCTACCTCAGCGTCCTCGCCCCTCCCAAGCTCCGCCCAGCACCCCAAGGGCCAACCCCCCCGCGACGCATGCGTGCTTCTTCCCGCGCGGCTCCACCTGCCGCGCGCTTCCGCTGCTGGCCAGTCTCTTCTGCCCCTCCCCCTCCTGTACGGCCGCTACTCTGCGCCCGGCTTCCTTCTCACAACCTGGTTCTGCCCACACCTGTTCTTCAGCCCTGTGAACAGTGGCTGTAGAACAATCTCAGGCCCTGCAGACCCACCTCCCTCGCTCCCGTGGTGGCGGTGGTGACGGGCTGGGGACGTGGGGTAGAAAAACGGGCAGGATGTGGGAGGCCGCGTTGCCGGGGCCCACTTCCGGAGGACGGGCGGAAATGGCTGCGGTGGATGGTGGGAGGGGGGAAGGAGTGCGAGGGGAGGGCCGGGCCGCGGGGGGTCGAGGGGGTGGGGCCTGGGCCGGCGCTGGGGATCGGGCCTGGGGCCTGGATTGCGACCCGGGGCGGGCCGCGGCTCCTAGCCGAGACGGGGCGGGCGGGAACCAGGTAACGACCCGGCGCAGTTAGAGCGAGGCTCGTCCGCAGGGCGGACGGGTGGGGGTCGGAGTCCAGGAAGGGTCGCAGTGTCACCCTCTTGTCTTGTGAACACGGGGCACGGGGTTCCGGGGAGAAGGGTGGGAGGAGTTAAATTCTTGGAGGGGGTGGAGGTCATGTGGACGCCACGCCCCTACAGGAAGGAAAGGAGAGTGTGTGTGGATGGATGTGTGTTGAGAGAGAGAGAGAGAATGGATGTGTGTGTGTTTACGAATAAACTTGGAGGGGAGGGGGCAACAGGGGTGGGTTTTCGGGCTGAGAAATGGGAACACTGTGGGGCTGCTGCAAGCAGGACTTGGGCCTTAAACATTCCAGGAGAGTGTTCTCGGGAGTAGCCCCGGGAAGGACTTTAACAGAGGTTGGGAATTATATCTCTGGCACAGTTTTGCAAGCAGAGGGGGAGCTTAGTTAAAGGAGCAAAGAATGCAAGTGGAAGATGCCAGCATCTCGGTCTGGAAAGGATTTATTAACTAGTTGAAGAGGGCTGGTGGATTAAAACACTCAGCACCCTAAGAAGCTTGGGAGATTGGATTATTATGTTGCGCTTTAGACAGGAGGGCAGGAGAAAGGGCGTTCTTTTCTCGATTTCTTAGAAGACAGTCTCCGGTTACTTTTCTGTGGTGAGAATGGGTACGATCCATCTTTTATCCTGAATCATGTATGTTTGTACATATATATAATATGTTTATATTATATGTGTTTATATATATTAACACTATTGATGAGGTGACTGTGTTCTGGCGTGTGATACGTGAGTTAAGTAGGTGCTTTGTATAACCTTGCGGAGTGTTTAACGAAGGTGTTTTGATGATAGAGCCTAGTATGGACTCTTAGGTGGGTAGTGGAAATTAGAAGGTTTTAGGACTCTATTTGGGTATCTAGATTAGAGAGTGTTATAATGTTTACATGTTCTGCAGGTTAACACAGAAATCTGCCTCCTGGGCCATGCCGCTTCTAAGGCCTGTTTCTTCTCATGAGCCCCAGCACAAGACAGATGGGCCAGTTCTCACAGTGGATAACTTCCCCTGCCTGAGCAAGAGATGGGATAGTATCTGGGATCTGTCCATCACCAGACTCTGAGCTTAATAAGGCAGCTGAATGAAGGGAGGTAACGGACCCCTGAGAGGGGCACTGAAGTCTGCAGTGGGGGGGGAGGGGCCTGGACACACCCCTTCCCCCCCAGACTCCTCCCCGTCAGGGTCAGCTCAGCCATGGACTTTGGACCTGGATAAGAAGAGAGAAGCTGCACTTTGGTGGATCTGATTTGGGATTCTCAGTTTTGAAAATGGAGTGCTGAATGGGGATTTGATGATCTCCTGGAGAGCAACTGAGACAAGAGAAGAAAGGTAAGGCTCCTGTCTCATTTCCCATTTAATGTCTTGCTGTGCCTGTGCAGAAGGTGTTGAGCTGGCGAGTTCGCGGAGGCTACTATTCAGGAAATCTTATCCAGATGGGTACACTGGAAGTTACACCTCTCCATTACTCTGTCCGGGTATAGACTTGTTCCCAACCTCCCCTTACCCAAGCTGGATGAGTGCCTTGTAAGGGATTGTGAGCAATGGCAGTTGTGAGGTTAGGCCAAGGAGAACATGATAATAATTGAGGCTTCTGAAGGGAGGTTGGATTAGATTACCTTTAAAGGCCCTTCCAACACTGAGATAATAGGATTCCAAGGCAGTCTGGGTTAAGACTGGAATGGATTACCTAGGCAGAGGCAGCTGCTCTGTTTTGGGGAGCTAACTGAAAAGGACTGCTGGTGGGGGGAGAAGGCGGGAATGGTCTAGATAACCTCCTAAGTTGTCTCCCTTCCTAATTCTATAAGGGGAGCTTAGCCCATGAAAGCTCGGGAAAAGAGCAGAGGAACAGAACACAGGTTTGGGGGTCAGGAAGGAGTACTTGTGTTCTAGCTTTGACTTTTTGAGTCAGTGTACAACCCTACACAGGCCATGTTCTCTTCACCTACAAAATGGGGGAAAACTGACTTTCCAGGTCCCTTACAAGTTGTTACGAGGAGCAAATGAAACAAGGATTTTGAAAAGTATCCAGGGCCGTGTACACAGGAAACAATAACATCGATGTTGCTCTACGTGCCTTAAAAGCACAGAAACAACTCTGAGTCAGGAGTTCTGTTTTCTTCTTGAAATAGTGTGCTGGCAACAGCCTAAGAAGATGTCCTTAGTGAAAAGCCTGCCCCTGAGTGTGTTTCATCATTGTGTTGGTAAACAGTACTTGGGATCATCAAGTTGTAGAACAGGTGAACAGATCCAAGGAGAACTTGGATTGAAGGAGTCTTGCAGATACTGCTTTGGCCCTTATGGCTCTCCAGTCCAATTTCAGTGTGCCCCTTTGAGGTAGCTGATTAAAGAGGGGGTGGAGGGATGCTTAAGCCTTGAGGGCAGGTGTCTGGCTAGGCACTTTTCTTGGAGTGAGTGGTGGTCTTTACCTTCCTGTGCCATATGCTAGTTATCTCTCCAGCTCTTTAAGATGACGTTTTTTTCCAGACATCTCTTCGCCCTTTGTATTTTCTCAGGCTGTATTCCCTATAAAAGCAGCCTTGTTTGTCTTTATCTTCTCACTTCCTGTCTGCTCTCTCCTTCAATTCCAGTTTACCTGTGCCAAGATGCCTGCTTTTCCCAGGGACAACACACAGCAGAAAGGAGGGGTAGAGCACAGTGTTGGGAATTTTGAGAGACAGTAGGGTATGGTGGCCTGGGCAAAGGGCAGGAGGCCTGGCTTCTGGCATGTCTCTGCCTCTCCCTAGCTCAGTGACACCTAGGCCTCACATGTTCCTTGAGGATGGGTGACAGTGAGGTCATCTGTAAACTGAAAATCCTGTACTTATGCCTTACTTTCCATGTTAAATTTTTTTCTTCCATCCCCTTCCCCAGTCTTTCCTTTTTTGCCACAGGAGTTTTCCTCACTCCCTCCAGCGGCCTGAGAGGTGGGCAGTGGCCTGGGTGGAGCTGCTGCTCCCGAGCTGTACTTTCTCCCCTGGTCTGGTGCCTGGGGCAGCCCCTTTGAGGCCAGGCTGCTCCTTTATAAGGTGTGGGTCTCAAGATGGGTGTACCACCTTCCCCAGCTTCACCCAGCAAATTTCTGTTGCCCGTCTTTGCTTAGACACAGGGGTCACAGTGATCCCTCGGGGACGCGTGATGCCACGGTGCCTCCTCAGCCATCTCTGGGATCCCAGGTACCAGGGAGTTGCGTATTTGCGTAATGCTTCTATCACGTGATCCACTCAATCTGTTTTGTCTGTTTTCCCTCACCACTTTGTTGTGAGGAGAACAGAGCAGGGATTCTTTTCCTAGTTTGAGGGGAAGCTACGGAAGCCCTGAGTGGGAAGGGTTTGCCTAAGGGTAGAGCGGTAGGCACTGAAATCTCCTCCCAGTGCTGTGCTGTTTCCACAGCATCTGACCTGACGAGGCCATCTGGGTTCTGCTGCAAACCTCCAGGGAGAGAAGCTCTGTGCCCTGCCAGACAGCCTCTCTGGTAGAACGTTTCCTCCTTAGAGTGAGCAAGCATTCCTCTCCCTGACCTTCCCACCCTCCTGCCCTGCACCTGACCCTTCCATGAGACAGTCCTTTCAAGACAACCATTGGCTTTTTCACATGGGCACCAGGATGCCAAGGCATAGCACTCAGCAGGTGTCAGGCTATTTAGCCAGGAGCAGTGATAGACTTAACCAGACTGTGTGTGCATTTTTTTTTTTTTTTTTGAGACAGAGTCTTGCTCTGTCGCCAGGCTGGAGTGCAGTGGTGCGATCTCGGCTCACTGAAACCTCCACCTCCTGGGTTCAAGCTATTCCCCTGCCTCAGCCTCCCAAGTAGCTGGGACTACAGGCACACGCCACCACGCCCGGCTAATTTTTTGTATTTTAGTAGAGATGAGGTTTCACCATGTTGGCCAGGATGGTCTCAATCTCCTGACCTTGTGATCTGTCTGCCTTAGCTTCCCAAAGTGCTGGGATTATAGGCATGAGCCACGGTGCCCGGCCGTGTGCGTGTTTTAACTCAATTATTTATATCCTTCTTTATTCCAAAAAGAATTGTAGGTGGCTAACCAAAAGTTACATTTCACAGACATTGTTTAGTGATTATTATGTTAATCTTTCCTCTTTGACCTGGATGAGATGAATTTCTGGGTCTCCATTGTGGGGTGAGGGAGAGGGGCAAGCAGAGATATTAGGAGGCAGGGAGAAGGGAAACAAAACACTGATTTAAAAAATTTGCTTTTACTTTTTTTTTTTGAGATGGAATCTCACTCTGTCACCCAGGCTGGAGTGCAATGGCATGGTCTCTGCTCACTGCAACCTCCGCTTCCCAGGTTCAAGCAATTCTCCTGCCTCAGCCTCCCGAGTAGCTGGGACTACAGGTGCATGCCACCACACTTGGCTAATTTTTGTATTTTTAGTAGAGACGATGTTTCACTATGTTGGCCAGGCTGGTCTCGAACTCCTGACCTTGTGATCCGCCTGCCTTGGCCTCCTAAAGTGCTGGGATTACAGGCGTGAGCCACCGCGCCCGGCCTGCTTTTACTTTTACTGATGTTTTCAAGCCAACATATGTTTTAATTTAAGGGCATGAATTCTTTCCAAATTGTAAAAAATGTCAGGGATCTTGGGCATGGTTTATGGGAGGGCAGTTTCCTGGAACAGTTTTCACTTCCTTTTCATCTTTTCAGTTCTCTTTTGTTGGTGGTGGAGTGGGCAGGGGAGAGTATTGTTCCTCCTAATTCTGGTCTAATCTTGTGACTGTTTATCCTCCTGTTTTTTCCTTTTGCACATAATCCAATCCCAGGCCCACCCCCAGAATCCTGGCCCCTTGTTTCTATCCTTCTTACCCCAGTCACTGCTCCCCATGTAACCTCTATCAAGAGCTCAGAGCCTCTTTTCCCCAGGTCAGTTTGGCACTCATTTACCCTGGTTTCTTGCCTCTCAGACCAAGTGCTTGCTTTTGCCTCCATGAAGCCCATTCTGATTCCCTAACCAGGCCCTTTCTTTTTGGGATGGTCTCTTGCAGTCCGGGAATTTCTCCTTTTGGATCTTCCTGTGAGCCTTGGGATTTAAACCAAGGGTGGTAGAGATGGGGTGTGCGTTACAGTGCACGAACAGCCACCATCCTGTTTCCCCTTCATTTGCCTTAGATGGAGAAGTATCAGGGTCAGTGGTGGGAATCTGATCTTCCCCCACCTTTCAGCACCCCCTGATGTCTGTCCTTTCTCCTGGAAGGTGATTTTGGCTCCTCATGTCTTGGATCTACAAACCAGTGTTTCCCAGCCTTTTCACTTTTAGGAAACACAGTTGTTTTTTCCTTTACGCCTCGACACCTAGTGTGAGTGTGCAGAGCCCCCAGGCCCCTGACTCCTCCATTAGGCAAACATAGGGCAGAGGTGACAGACACTGGCCTCTGACTGGCATATCCGCCTGGGTTCAAGGCTCCTGCCACAGTGCTTGCAGTCAGCTAAAGTGGAAGCCACGGGCTTCCCGCACATCGCACACTGCACACGGCGGCCTCGGTGGGCCTGCCCTTCTCCCACTCCGCCTCCAGGTCTGGGCTCTGGCCACTTAAGCGGAGGCTTCACGGCAGCGCCTGAGAGGAGACAGAGCCCTCTCAAAGCACTGGCGCTGGAGGATGTGTGCGGGGGTGTTGGGGGGGCGCACAGGAGTGCCCGGTCTAAAACCTGGCTATGCTCCCCACCAGGTCTTGTGGCTTCCAGCACGTTGGCACTTACCCTGAGCCTCAAACTAGTTGTCTGTAGAATGGGAATGATAACGCTCACTCCGCAGAGCTGCTGAGGCTTGAAGGAGAGGCCGAGGGAGGGTTTGGCTCCTGAGGCCCCTCACCATGCCTGGTGACCCCTTAGCAGTTTTGATTTAGGTCCTCGCCTCCACGCAGGGGCCTGCAGGGTGCGCGTGGCCCTTTGTTTCTCTAGAACCCTGCATGATTCGTGGTTTCATGTAGAAACAAGTTAGTGAGCAGTCAGTCAGTAACCACAGGCCGCAGAGTTCCGGGCTGCTCCGTGCTCTGGAACACGGGGGAGGGGTTGATGTCAGGGGCGTGGGTCCTGATCACATGGCAGCAGCCCTTCTTGGGGAAGTCAGCTACCCAGCAGCCAGTAGTCCTCGGCTACCCACCCTCACCGCCTGGGGTCCCATGGTGAGACAGCTGGGTGGGCATCAGGCTTCTGCAGAGGGCCAGGCCGGAGGGAGCTGGGGGAGGGAGTGGGGCTGGTTCCTGGCTTGCACCGGCCTCGTGGAATCCAGGCCTCGGACCTGATCGCTGGCGAAACTGGCTCTGTGCGCTGGAGCCCCTGGTCTTCTGCGTCTCTCCTCCTCCCGGCCAGACTTTGCTCCTGGCTCAGCGACAGGTATTTGCTATGGAAGAGCTGTCCCTCCCTCCCCTCGGTGGGCCTGGGTCCACCTCCACCTTCTCTTCAGGTCCGCACCTTCCTCCCCTTTAAAACAGCAGCCAGGCGCAGACCCGTTCTAGGCTTTTCCATGGTGCTTCCGCCAAAGCTTGTGACCGAGTCCTTCCCGCCTAGGGCTGGTGGGCCTCCCCTGCTGGTAGGTCTCTCTTCGCTTTCTTTACTCAGAACTGACGCTCTCATTCCCCACCCACCAAGGAAAAACAAAAGGGAAGAAGCCACAGCTGGCCCTGGCTTGCTTTGGCACAGGTGTTTCCCCCCGGCCCCGCGTCGGGCACCCAGGTTCCTGTTCTGTCCCTGCCCCACGCGCCCCTGGGGCTCCCACCCGGGCTCTTCAGCCTCCCCTGGGTTGGGGTGTGGGGACTGGCTCCCAGCCCTTGGCCTAGGGTTTGGTGAACGCCTTTTCTGGACTGCGGGCCCGCCTCAGGCCCGGCTGCAGGCTGGGCAGCTGCGCTGGAGGGCCGAGGGCAGGGGTGGGGTCGGGCGTCCACCCTCAGGGTTGCTCCAGGGAGCCGGAAAGCCGACTCCCGAAGTTGGGGTCCTGGGAAAACTTGGGTCCTGGGTTGACCGAGAAGCGGCGGGGAAAGGAGGCGGGCCAGAAGGAGGGGGCCTGGCGGACGCCGGCCGGGGGGCGGGGCGCGGTGGGGCGGTCGGTCCTGCCCCTCGGTCGGTCCCGCCCCTCAGTCCGCCCCGCCCCGCCTGCCGGGGAAGGGCCACGTTGCCCGCCCGGCCGTCCGGCCCCGGCGCGCCGCAGAAAGGGCTGGCGAGTCGAAAGGCGAAGCGGCCGCGGCAGCGCCCGGGACGCGCCTGGGCACCGGGCTCGCTCCCTGCGCCCCGGAGCAGGCCAAGTTCGGGGTCAGGACGTCGGGAGGACCTGGTGAGTAGGTGTCCTGGGACGGAGGTCAGACCGGGGGAGGCCTCGCGGGCGCCGAGAGGGAGCCCAAGGGACGTCGGGTCGCCCGAAAGCCCCGGTGCCCATGAGTGCTAGCGAGAGGGGGCTTGGCTGGGGAGCGGCCCGGTCCGACCCGGTGCCAGCTGCGCGTTAGTCCCTTCCCGAGCCGAGAGGTTGGAACTCCGCCTTCTGCTTTCGGAATCCCGGGCCTCCAGCTGTTAGAGGAAGGGCGGGCTCCGCGGACTGGGGAGGATGTTGTGAAACTCGGCCCCGGGCGTCCGTGCGTGCGGGGCAGGGAGGGGGTGGGATTGCCCGAGAGGGTTTTCGGAGCGGGATTGGGGAGTGGCCTTTCCCCGCTAACCTCACTCCAGCATCGTTTCCCCAAGTTAATAGAGGTTGATTTTCTTCAGCAGAAAGGAAATGTTGATTCAGTGTTGAAATATATATATATAATAAATTGGCAAGAAAACTTTTCTTCCTACCTGTTTGCTAACGTGTGTGGAGTAGAGAGCCCCGGGACGTGCAGTGCCCGCGTCTGATAAACTCTGAAGCAGAGGGACCGTGGCTGGCCGGCTCCGTCTCCCTCAAGGCCGAAGCTTCACTTTGGTTAACCCTTGCTGCTGTAGTGGGTCTACCGTTTTGTTTTAGAGCATCACTGGCTGAGATATTGCCCAGCTTTGTTTTCAGTCATTTACAGTATTTTTTCAGGCCACGTAGCCTTTGCTGTTACGTGCTCACATCATCCAGGATCTGCCTTCCATCAGGAATCACTGCGTCCTGGTCCTTCCCAATTCTGGGGACCCTTGAGCTCACCCATATCCCTGCTTCTGTGTCTCATTCTCACTGTTAGAAGCACTGCAGTATGCCTGACCTCAGTGGCCTGTGTTAACAAGGGAAACTCATTACTGTTTGGGGCAGTAGGGAAATTGTCACTGTCGTCAGTATCCAGGCACTGGGACCTTGTGATGAACCAAATCAACCCTGTCACCTTATAGGTGAACTAAGGTACAAGTGGGTCAAGTGGCTTGTCCAAAGTTGCCTGGCTTGCTGGCTGGATCGCCTGAATCCCAGGCCTCATGCCTTTTGTGGCACTTGTATTTAGCTCTTCTTTTCCAGGATGAATAACCTGCATCCCTTCCCTCCTAGCTCTTATTCTCTCAACTCTTGAATTATTTAGTGTATCTTCTCTGACTACCTTTCTTTTTTTTCCGTCCTGAAATTATGGGCCTGGTACGTGATACAGGAGTCCAGCCAAGGTCTAAGAACGAACATGAAAGCAGTTCAGTTAGAGTTCCATTACCTGTGACATGTCTATATTTTCTGGAATTTTTACGTAGTGCTTTTTAACATTAAGCAAAGCAGAGATAGAAGGGAAAATCTGTTACCATTTCTCCACTTCTGTACTTAATTTTACAGCTAAATATAACTTCTCGCTTATTGCTCATGATTGGAAGTTGACTATCTGGTGTTCACTTGCTGTTTAAGAAACATTTTTTGCCAGATAAAGGAAATAGGCTGGAGGATACCATGGTATCAGAGTGTTAGAAAGGATCTCACAGCTCCTAGGCAGTTCTTCAAATGCTTCAGAAACTGAGTGAGCCCCATAGGGGCAGGTAGCACCTACCCAGAGCCACCTGGGTTTTAGCTGAAGGGTTTTGTACTGAAAAGACTCACTTCTCATCTCCCACCATGGTGCAGATGTCTTTGTACCCAGTGGTGTGGATTGGCTGTGTCACCTCCCTAAAGGAGTTGTGAAAACTCTAGAAAATCAAAGCCAGTTTTGAGTCTGTGCCTTGCATGCCAGTCTCATAAATGACATCATTAGGAACTCAGGTCAGGATTAAGAGCAGTTGTTCTATTTAGAAAGGAAGGTGTAGCAGATTGTATTTTCCCTCAAGGGCCTCACCCGTAAGTATCCCCTTCCACATGTAGTTATAGTTTGACATTGTCCACTTCCCACCTAGTGGTGGGGTTTATGATTCTCTCCCCTTGCATGTCGATAGGGACTTGTGGTTCCCTTGACCAGTGAGTAAGACAGACCTGATCCAAGGCTGAATCAGGAACAGGATACACCTTCACCTGGCTTGCCCGCTTTCTTGGAACACTCACCTTTGGAATGCAGCCACCACTTCCAGGACATTTCCAGGCCACATAGAGGGGTTCTAGTGAGCACTCCTGCTGATAAGGTCTCAGCTGCTGCCAACATCATCCTACAGACATGTGAGAGAATGTGAGAGCCTCTAGGGGCATCTGGCCCTCAGCTTTTGAGTCTTTCAGCAAGGCCTCAGGCATGGTGGAGCAGAGACACGTCATCTCCTCTGTGCTGCACTGTCCACATTTCTGACCAATAGAAACTGTGAGGAGTAAGTGATAACTATTGTTTTAAGCCACTAAATATCGAGGTAATTTATTATGCAGGAGTAGATACCTACTAAGGAAGGAGACATGAGTGGAGACAGGGCCTCAGTGTTTGGACTTGGAGCTGAGCGCAGAGGGCAGGGAGGGCACTTGCCCTGCTTGTCAGGATTATCTAGAGTCTGTTTCTCTCATTGCTTCAGGTACTGATGGCTGCATAATGAGTCACCCCAGAACTTAGTGGCTTACAACAACAGAATCATTTTATTAACATCTCAGCTATGTGGTTCTTGCTTGTGGTCTTTCACGCCGTTGCAGTCAGCTGGGGCTGGGATAATCTGGAGGGCTGTCTCCTGTGTCTAGCGGTTGATGCTGGCTGTCAGCTGGGACTTTAGCTGGGGTGGTCAGTTGGAATACCTATGGGGGTCCTGTCCATCCATGTAGCAGGGTCCTAGGAGTCAGCATCTTAAGAGGACCAGGTGGAAGCTACTGCCTTGTATGAGTTAGTCTCACAAGTCACATAGCGTCTCTTCCCAGAACCAAAGGGAGGGAACATAGACCCTCAGCTCTGGAGGCAGGAGTGTCTTTATCACTTGTAAGAAGAGCATATGGAATGGGATATGTGCGGTCATCTCTGGAAAATGTCACACTTCACTCTCTTGCTGCTGCGTTGGCCATCTTTCTCCCTGATTTTGGTAATAGTGCAAGCAGTCTTCCATCCAGCCACTTGAACCTCATACATGTGCCAAGCACTGTGGTGGGCACAGAGGTCATAGAGTCTTTTTTCCTAAGGAGGAAGGTGGGAGTCAGCTAAGCGTGGCCACAGATTCTGTTACAGCGTGGAGAGAGTGCTGTGGGAGTGTAGTCACAGGGAGGCCTGGCTCTGTCTGTGATGTTACAGAAGGAGTCACCTGAAGTGGCCTGAAAGGATGTGTGGGTGGCTGGCAGGTGGCGCCGTGGGTCAAATTCCAGGATGAGGGACCAGCTGGAGCAGAGACACAGCAGCGTCCAGGTATATGCCTTACTGGGGAAAAAGCAGCCCGCTGAGGCCAGAGTGCAGGGTCCATGGGGTTAGTGATTGGAGGTAGGGTTGAAAAAGGATGTCTCAGACAGTCTGTCTGAAGGGCTTTGGATGTCATCATAATGAGTTTGAGTTTGAGTTTGTGGGCAGTGCAGCCTCTGATGGTTTTTAAAGCAAGTTAATGTCGTGACCAGGTGTGCTTGTCAGGAAGGATGCGGTGTTGCTGTTGGGAAGGTTTGTGAGAGGGAAGCAAGATTAGTGACAGGTGGACCAGCTGGGAAACTACATCAAGAGTCCAGACTTAAAACAGTGTTTCCTACGAAGGAATGAGTTCAGGTTAAAGGGCTGGAGGGCTTGACATGGGATGCTAGCAGTCAGTGAGTAACTTTGTACTTCCATTTTCATAGTTTTGAAGTTCTTGGTCCTAGATGTATTTCAGAATTGAGAATTTTTTGGATTTTGAAAAGATGATCTGGTGAATTTACTCTGTAGTGGAAGATCAGAAGCAGCATGGCATAAGCCACCATGTTTATTTCTGTAGCAAAATGTATGAATAGCCACAGCAGGAGAGATAAAAGACTATAAATAGCCCCATATTAGATCAGATCAGATTTTACCAAATGAGGCTGGATGAGGTTTTACTGCCAATTGAGTTTAGAAAACTTCTGTGTTTTAGTGCTTCTTGGATTTGGCAGTTACAGTTGAGGAACTGTGGATGTTTTTAGATCCCAGGCACATCTGCTGAATGTTGAGAGCCCTAGCACAGCGGCTTGGCAGTGCTGGTGGAGCCAATCCCTGTCTTCATGTAGCTTGCAGCTGAGGGGGCCTGAGAGAAGTTGAGCAAGTGGTTGCGCTTGTTGCTGTTGGTGAAGGGTAGGTGGACCTTACATGGTCCCAGGCGTCAAGGAAGGCATCTTGGCAGAGACACGAATCAGAGTGTGCCAGGTGAAGAAGATAGGGAAGAGCAGAGCTGGCACATGGGCACATGCAAAGACCCCGACGGTAGGGTTGGCTGTTGGGGTACCAGACGGGAGTGTGGTAGAGTGGAGCAAAGAAAATGGGGAGAAAGGAGTGAAATAACGGCCGATATTTACATTGTCATGCCGGCACTGTTCTAAACACCTAACATGGCTCATCTCATCCGATCTTCACAGCAACCCAGTTTGAGTCTCAGAAATGTGGCAAAACAGGGTGATGCCTCTGGGCTGTCTGGCTTGCCTTTGTTGCTGCTGCACTCTCCTGATGGTGGCCTGAGCAGTGCTTCCTGGAGAAGCAGGTCACCGCTGCTGGCCAAGGTCTGGGCTGGATCATCCTTTTGGGCACAGCCAGTTGTGAGAGGGTGTATGGCTCCTGGTTCATGTGTGTGCACACAGCACTAACTTCCAGGCAGAGCTGAGGATCCTATCCCAGGAACTACGTGGATAAACAGTAGGAAAATAGCACTGGGGCCCAGGCTGAGCCTATGTGAAGAAGCAGGTGGGCTGGAACTAGGAGTGTCATGTACTCTTATGGCAACAGGAGCAAGTTTGAAGCACAGGGCTGTGGGGTGGAGAACAAGGGTCCAGGGATTAAGGTGGAGGCCAGGGCTTGGCCGGGGCAGCTTTTCCTGTGGGCTCTGCAGCTACTCATGTGTGTGCAGACTTGCCAAGTAAAAACTCAGTCAGAAGACTGGTTTGCTGTGCATGGCTTAGAAGGGTGGGGCAGGAGGTCCTAAGCATCAGGTAGTGGGTGTGGGCCACCAAATTCTGATGTCTGGAGAAGAGTAAAAAGGCATCTAAAGGGTGCAGAAGTCATCTCAAGGGTCCCAGGAGGCTTTGCCATAAGGGCCTGCAGGTCATTGATGAGTCAGGGATGGGCTATCCCTCTGGCCCCCCTTTTTTTTTTTTTTGGTGGGGGATGGAGTCTTGCTTCGTCATCCGGGCTGGAATGCAGTGGTGCCATCTCCGCTCACTGCAACCTCTGCCACCCAGGTTCAAGGGATTCTCCTGTCTCAGCCTTCTGAGTAGCTGGGATTACAGGCACGCACCACCACACCCGGCTAATTTTTGAATTTTTATTTTAGTAGAGATGGGGTTTCGCCATGTTGGCCAGGCTCCTGACCTCAGGTGATCCGCCTGCCTTGGCATCCCAAAGCGCTGGGATTACAGGCTTGAGCCACCAAGCCCAGTGGGGCCCCACCCTTCTAAGCCATGCAGAGCAGCACTTCATTGAATAGAGTTCAGTCCCTCTTCTCCATCCCCATCCTGTTATATAAAGTCTTTTTCTTGCACAGTCATTTAGGAGGTGGGAAGTTGGGAGACAGGGAATCCTGGCCATTAGATTGGAGGGAAAGTTCCAACATGGACAACATCCTGAGGGGAACGCGAAGAAGAAACTGAAACTCTTCTGGGCCCAGTGGCTCACACCTGTAATCCCAGCACTTTGGGAGCCTGAGGAGGGTGGATCACTTGAGGTCAGGAGTTAGACACCAGCCTGGCCAACATGGTGAAAGCCTGTCTCTATTAAAAATACAAAAATTAGTTGAGCGTGGTGGCAGGCGCCTGTAATCCCAGATACTTGGGAGGCTGAGGCAAGAGAGTCGCTTGAGCCTGGGAGGCAGAGGTTGCAGTGAGCTGAGATCATGCCACTGTACTCCAGCCTGGGCAACAGACAGAGTGAGACTCTGTCTCAAAAAAAAAAGAAAAAAAAGAAACTGAAACTCTTCTGTGCATCACTCTTTTCTTCCACATAAACTTTCTTAAAAATCAAATATGGGGATATGGCCCACAGCTCTGAGTAGCTTCATCCATCTGTATGGCCCCAGCTGGGCACAGCAGTAAGGCCAACTGAAACGATGTTTGCCCTGAATTTCTCAGTCACTTGATGACATGTATCTAACTGATATATAATATTTGAGCCCTGATAGAATAGAATTTAATTGCACAGTTACATGGAAATAGACTTGAGGTTTCTGAGAAGACTGATGTCCTGGCGTGGTGGGGGTGGTTGGTTTCTAGGAAGAAGACAAGGGGTTGGTGGTGAATGCTGGCAGGGGCTGGGGAAGTCTCCCCAGGAGGGAGACAGAATCCATATCTCTTTAGAGGCCCTTCAGGATCAGCCCTTTTATGCCAGATCTGCTGGTTTGAGAGCCCAGAGCCTCAGAGATTAGATCTGAGGCCCAAGGTTTTGGCCAGGATTAGAGAGTAGGCTGTGAGGCAGAGGGCAACTGGCAGAGCTGTTGGTGTAAGAGGGTGCACGCCTGAAGCTTTGGGGTGTGAAGGGTAGAGCAGAGGCAGGACAGTCAAGGAGTTATGGTCTGGAATGGCAGCTGGCTGGGAATTGGGGAGTGTTTCAGATCCTTTCAAGTAATGTGGTCTGGTAGAGCTTGGAGGATTGGTGGGACCATGCCTTTTTCTCATTGGTTTGTGTCCTGGTTCCTTCCCAGAGCCTGGCAGAGAGCAGGTGTGTGATACATGTCGTCAAGTGACTGACGGAGGAATTCAGGGCAGACAGATCATCTCAATTTGCCTTGCTGATGTGCCAGCTGGGATTACACTGATGGATGAAGCTCTTCAGAGCTATGGGCAATATCTACATATTTCATTGTAAAGAAACTTCATGTGGAAATAGCTTCAAACTTACACAAATTGCAAGAATAAAAAATCGTATAAGGATATTCGTACACTCTCTCTTTACTCAGATTCACCTGTTAATATTTTGCTCCATTTGCTCTCTGTGTATGCAGAGTATGTTTTTGTTCTGAACCATTTGAGAAGTTGCATCTATCCTGGTCCTCTACTTGTAAATACTTCAGTGTGTATTACCTAAGAATTGGAATTAATCAGTTATCACTGATACTTTAACCTACTGTCCATATTCCAACTTTGTCATTTTACCCAATAACGTCTTTTTAAAAAAAGTTTTTTGAGGTTTCATTGACATACAATTGATATCAATATGTGCAATGAACTGCATATAAAGTGTACAATTTGATAAGTTTTGACATATGTGTGTGTGTGTATATATATATATATATATATATATATATACACACCTGTAAAATATCACCACAATCAAGACAATAAACATATCCACCCTTCCAGAAGCTTCCTAATGCCCCTGTGTAGTAACTACCCTACTGCCCTTCTCTGCCTCCATCCCCAGGCAACAACTGATCTGCTTTCTGTAATATAGATTAGTTTCTGTTTTCGGCAGTTTTATGTCAGTGGAATCACAGTGTATGTGCTCTTTTGTGTTTTTCCCAAAAACACCCATATTGTGTAATTATTTGGAGATTGTGTTGTGTATGTCAGTGGTTTATTCAGTTTTATTGCTGAATATTATTCCATTCTATGAGTAAACCACAATTTGTTTATCTGTATTTCCCTGTTGACGGGCCTTTGGGTTATTTCCAGTTTTGAGTGATTATGAATAAAGTTACCATCAGCACTCCTGTGTAGGTTTTTGTAGGGACATGGCTGAAAGTAGAAAGGAAGTGGGGCATGCAGGAGACACTGGGCTTGGTTATAACAGCCTGTTATCCCTGGGGAACTAGCTCACTCACCAGAGGACGTTAGGAGGGATCTGCCCCTGCCCCCCTTGTGATCCAAACACTTACCACTAGACCCCACCTCCGGCACCACCACACAGGGGATCAAATCCCAACATGTGTTTCAGAGAACAAACCATATTCAAGCTATAGCATAGCTACGTAATTATTATAGCACTATTAATAAGACCATCTTTGCCTTGGGAATTTTAAGTAGCACCTTTATTACGTATTAGATTTCTTTGTGTAATGAGTCTGTTTCTGGAGCTTAAATTCTATTTCACTGGATGGTCTGTTTATTTATGTACCAGTACCACGCAGTTGTAATTATGGAGGTTTTGTAGTATGCCATATATATATATATATATATATATATATATATATATATATAATAAAAAAATTTTTTTTTGAGACAGAGTCTCACTCTCTTGCCCAGGCTGGAGTGCAATGGCACAATCCAATCACAGCTCACTACAGCCTCAGCCTCCCAGACTCAGGTGATCCCATCTCAGCCTCCTGAGTAGCTGGGACCACAGGTGCGTGCCACCATGCCCAGCTTTTTTTTTTTTTTTTAATTATTTCTTGTAGAGACAGGGTCTCCCTGTGCTGCCCAGGCTATTCTTGAACTCCTGGGCTCAAGTGATCCTCCTGTGTTGGCCTCCCAAAGTGCTGGGATTGCAGGTAGGAGCTACTGCACCTGGCCAGTATGCAGTATTTTCGTATCTGGTAGCGCTGAGTCCCTCCTCACAGCTTATTTTTATTGTTTTCCTAGTTTTTCATGTGAACTTTACTGTCAGTTCGTCTAGCTCCATAAAAAGGTATTTTTATTGGGATTTTTGATGATGCTGAAATGTCCTGACCAAGAACAAGGGATATTCAGATGTTCTTTTGTGTCTTTCAGGAGTGATAGTTTTGTTCACATAAGTTTTGAATGTTTAAGTTTATTTAAGTTTATTTCTAAATATTTTCTCATTTCTCTGGCTTTTGTAAGTAGGGTTTTCTCATCCATGTTTTCTTCTCATGAGTTATTTGTGGATATGAAGGCTATCCATTTGTATATGTTGATTTTTATATTCCACTTCCTTGCTCAGTTCATTATTGATTCTTTTTGAGTTTTCCAGGCATATTCTCACAAGTAAAGATAATAGAAATAGTTTGCTTCCTTTCCACTTCTGCTTTGAATTTTTTTTTCTTGGTTCATTTGCATTGGCTGCTTCCTCCAGCAAAACGTTAAATAACCCTGGAGATGATGGGCAGCTTCGTTTTGCTCCTGACATTCGTGGGGTGCCTCTGGTGCTTCCCTGTTGGTAAGGGGTTAACTGTAGCCCTGAGGTGTGACATTTGATTTTAAAAATCAGTCATCTTGGGGCGGTTAGGTTAGAGGAATGGCAGGCAGATGCAGTCACTCCTTGCCCCTCCCCTCCTCCTTCCCACCTGGAGGGGAAATGAAATCTGACAGGTAGAAAGAGGGGAGTTGGGGTTCTTTTTCTCTCTCCCTCCACCAGCATCACACTCTGCCTCTCCCTCAAAAATATGTTGCTGGGTCAGGATATATGTTGACTCCCTAGAGAGCTCTGGAGTCAACCTCCTGGCCTTCCTCCACCCTCACTCTTGGCCTTTTCCTGCCCCCATTTCCTCTACCTGTGGGGCATGGAGCCACGAGCCTTTGTGTGACGGTTTGCTTTCTCTCTCCTGTCTTTAGGTGCATGGCTGCCTCCTAATCCCATAGTCCAGAGGAGGCATCCCTAGGACTGCGGGCGAGGGAGCCGGGCAAGCCCAGGGCAGCCTTGAACCGTCCCCTGGCCTGCCCTCCCCGGTGGGGGCCAGGATGCTGAAGAAGCAGTCTGCAGGGCTTGTGCTGTGGGGCGCTATCCTCTTTGTGGCCTGGAATGCCCTGCTGCTCCTCTTCTTCTGGACGCGCCCAGCGCCTGGCAGGCCACCCTCAGTCAGCGCTCTCGATGACGACCCCGCCAGCCTCACCCGGGAAGTGATTCGCCTGGCCCAAGACGCCGAGGTGGAGCTGGAGCGGCAGCGGGGGCTGCTGCAGCAGATCGGGGATGCCCTGTGGAACCAGCGGGGGAGGGTGCCCACCGCGGCCCCTCCCGCCCAGCCGCGTGTGCCTGTGACCCCAGCGCCGGCGGTGATTCCCATCCTGGTCATCGCCTGTGACCGCAGCACTGTTCGGCGCTGCCTGGACAAGCTGCTGCATTATCGGCCCTCGGCTGAGCTCTTCCCCATCATCGTTAGCCAGGACTGCGGGCACGAGGAGACGGCCCAGGCCATCGCCTCCTACGGCAGCGCGGTCACGCACATCCGGCAGCCCGACCTGAGCAGCATCGCGGTGCCGCCCGACCACCGCAAGTTCCAGGGCTACTACAAGATCGCGCGCCACTACCGCTGGGCGCTGGGCCAGGTCTTCCGGCAGTTTCGCTTCCCCGCGGCCGTGGTGGTGGAGGATGACCTGGAGGTGGCGCCGGACTTCTTCGAGTACTTCCAGGCCACCTATCCGCTGCTGAAGGCCGACCCCTCCCTGTGGTGCGTCTCGGCCTGGAATGACAACGGCAAGGAGCAGATGGTGGACGCCAGCAAGCCTGAGCTGCTCTACCGCACCGACTTTTTCCCTGGCCTGGGCTGGCTGCTGCTGGCCGAGCTCTGGGCCGAGCTGGAGCCCAAGTGGCCAAAGGCCTTCTGGGACGACTGGATGCGGCGGCCGGAGCAGCGGCAGGGGCGGGCCTGCATACGCCCTGAGATCTCGAGAACGATGACCTTTGGCCGCAAGGGTGTGAGCCACGGGCAGTTCTTTGACCAGCACCTCAAGTTTATCAAGCTGAACCAGCAGTTTGTGCACTTCACCCGGCTGGACCTGTCCTACCTGCAGCGGGAGGCCTATGACCGAGATTTCCTCGCCCGCGTCTACGGTGCTCCCCAGCTGCAGGTGGAGAAAGTGAGGACCAATGACCGGAAGGAGCTGGGGGAGGTGCGGGTGCAGTATACGGGCAGGGACAGCTTCAAGGCCTTCGCCAAGGCTCTGGGTGTCATGGATGACCTTAAGTCGGGGGTTCCGAGAGCTGGCTACCGGGGTATTGTCACCTTCCAGTTCCGGGGCCGCCGTGTCCACCTGGCGCCCCCACCGACGTGGGAGGGCTATGATCCTAGCTGGAATTAGCACCTGCCTGTCCTTCCTGGGCCCCTCCTTGCCACATCATGAGCTGAGGTGGGACCACAGTCCCCAGGCTGCATCGGCCTGCCTGTGTTTCCCTCTTAGGTGCATTTATCTTTTTGATTTTTCCGAGTGGCATTTAAGTGCACAGATGATAGCGAGAGGATTATTCTCCCGTTCTCAAGGGAGTCAGGGGAACTATTCTAGGGTATGTTGCGGGGTATTAAGCAGGAAACCACTGTGTGGTAGGGGGGCACTGGGCTTGTTGGGGCCAGAAATGTCCACGTCCTGAGCTTTCTCCTGGAGCATGTGCAGAGAGTTTGGCAACGTTCGCTCTCTTGACCAGACCCCTTCTCCCTGACCTGGCTCTTCCAGCCAGGGCACAAGCCCTCCTTCTATACCTGCTCCCCTTCCCCCAGAGGGGACTGGGTTATGGGAGAAGGGGACATATTTGTGGCCAAAATGATGCTAACCAAAGGGGCTTCCTTGTCAGGGCCTGGTGGAGTTGGTGGGTCATCGGGGCCCACTGCCTCCTGCCCTTCTCTCCTGTCTGACCCCCACTTAGCCCTTCTCTCCTTGCAGCCTAGCAGTTTATAGTTCTGAGATGGAAAGTTGAAGGGGGCAAGCAAGACCTCTCCTCAGGCCATGCCCAGCTGTCAGGAGAGAGGTGCAGGGAGGAAGGCCTTGTGCTGGGACAACCTCTCTCTTGCCTTACCTCAGAGAGGGACTATGCCCTGACCCCTCCTTTCTGAAAATCAGTGCCCTCCCTGTTGCTCTAGGAGGCTCCTGCTGGCTTGGTAGAAGACAGAATTCGATCTGCCTGTCCCTTTTTCCCCTGGGGTTTGACGCACAGGCTCCTCTCAGCATGAGGTGGAGCAGTAGACCAGGTGGAGCAGTGACCAGGACGCCTCTGGCCCAGTGCTGCCCAGCCTCCCCGCCCGCTCCCAGGCGCCCCATGTCCTCACAGGCCAGGACGCCATGGCAGGATGGAGAGGACTTGGCGGATTTTTGTTTCTTGCCTGACCTCAGTTTCATGAAAGAAAGTGGAAGCTACAGAATTATTTTCTAAAATAAAGGCTGAATTGTCTGAAAAATATTTATGTGTGTGTGTCCTGGAAAAGGAGGTGGCAGGCAGGGAAAGAAAGGAAAAGGGAGAATGAAGAGTTAAGGAGAGGGCTAGACGGGTGGGAGGAAGCAAAGTTGAGGAAAGAAAGCAGATGAGTGGGAGGGAAGAGCCAGGGACAGCCCAGGGGATGGGGGCCAGGTGGGAAAGGAAGTCCAGGCCACGAGGTGGAGAGGAGCCCCGGACCGTGCTCCTGCTGATCGTCCTGTAGAGCCAGGAGGCCGCAGCAGGAAAGCTGGCGAGTGTCTCCTGCTTCTGCCTCCTGCTGGCTGGGCAGGCCTGGTCTGGGGAAGAACCAGGTCCTCTGATCAGGGTGGTCCCTGAGTGGTGCTTTGTGCCCGGTGCCCTCTGCTGGCCCAGGCAGTGCTTACTGAGTGCCCTTTATGACGTGCCGGGGAGCCTCAGGGTACACAGCTGATACCAGGGTTGGCCTCACAGTGGCGCTTGGACTCCCAGACGCAACCCCAGTGAGAGTGCCTGTTCTGCTAATACCCAGAACACACAGACAAACTGTTACCTCTGCATATCACATGCAACATTCTGAGAGTTTCTGTTCTCCACTAATTCATTTAAAAGAACAAAACGCGGCCGGGCGCAGTGGCCTACACATGTAATCCCAGCACTTTGGGAGGCTAAGGCAGACGGATCACGAAGTCAGGAGTTCAGGACCATCCTGGCCAACATGGTGAAACCTAAAAATACTCTACTAAAATACAAAAATTTGCTGGGCGTGGTGGCACACACCTGTAATCCCAGCTGCTCAGGAGGCTGAGGCTGGAGAATCACTTGAACCCAGGAGGCAGAGGTTGCAGTAATCCAAGATCATACCACTGCACTCCAGCCTGGGCGACAGAGCGAGACTCTGTCTCGGAAAAACAAAACGCTTTTTGTGACTCACGAACTTGATTTCATGAGTGGGTTTGAAAACCCTGGGCTAGTCCAGGCGTGGTGGCTCACGCCTGTAATCCCAGTACTTTGGGAGGCTGAGGCGGGTGGATCACTTCAGGAGTTTGAGACCAGCCTGGCTAACATGGTGGAACCCCATCTCTACTAAAAATACAAAAGTTAGCTGGGTGTGGTGGCGCATGCCTGTAATTCCAGCTACTTGGGAGGCTGAGGCAGGAGAACGGCTTGAACCCGGGACGGGGTGGTTGCAGTGACCTGAGATCGTGCCACTGCACTCCAGCCTGGGCGGTAAGAGCGAAACTCCGTCTCAAAACAGAACAAACCAAAAACCCTGGGCTAGGCAACTTTCTTGGCAGAAACTACTTTGGAGCTCCACACCAGATGGTGGCAGTTGTCTGGGGAGCTGTGTCAAGGGCCGTGGCCTTGGGAGCAGCTCCAACCTCCCATCTGGGCTCAGAAACCAGTGTCAGACATTGGTTTTATTTTAACCTTTGAGATTTGTGTGGAGCGGGTTTTGCCTTCCCCTGTTGCTTAGATGGATTATTTAGCCATACTTTTTTGTTAAATAAGGGGAGGTGGTCATTATCCGTGATTTCAGACGTGGAATCGGCCTGGCGATAGCTGCATTGTGCCCTTCCCAGTGGAGCCAGGAGGAGTTTGGCCGCCACGTTCCATGCGCTTAGCATTTCGTGCAGCTAGCCAAGTGCATTGTTCTGAGTGCTCCAGGATAAGCACGAACTTACTTAATCCTCAGAGCAAGCCTAGGCGGTGGGTACTGTTTTGCTCCTGTTTTACCAGTGAGGAAGCAGGCACATAGAGGTTAAGTTGCCCAAGGTCACACAGATGGTTGAGGGAGAGCCGGATTGGAATGAACTCTGTGCTGTTAGCCACTGTGTGAGGCTGGACTGTTCCATTCCAGCCTTTACGGCCTCTTCCAGGCCATTGCCCAGCTGCATTTGGATTCTCAGGCCAGGCACCGGTGGTCTCCTGTGAGGGTGGAGAGGAAGAGGGGGCTGCGTGGCTCGGGGAGGTCCAGGAGAGATGCGGGAGGAGTAGAGTTTGGGGCCTGCGGGGCCAGAGGACCCCCTTACAAGACAAAAGACTGGGTTCTCAGGCTCCTGAAGCAAGGAGCACCTTCAGGGGTCTCCTGGTATTCACCCGTCAAGGCTTGCTCAGGTGGCGTGCGTGTGTGCGTGGTGGCTGCCTCCGGACCCGGAAGCTCCTGTGGATACCAAAGCAAGTGGAAATGCGAGATGGAAAAGCCCCGTGTTATTCAATGCTGTAGAGTTCAGCCAGCCTCGAGTTTGCAGGTTTACAGAGCTGCCTTGCGCCTGGCTGCTGCTGCTGCTGCTGCATTCCTGCTTCTGCCTCCAGCTGTGACCACCTCCTGCCACTCCTGCTCTCGCTGTGGGTTCCTGCTCACTCTGTCTCCAGGACAGACTGCCTTCCGGGCAGCCTTCCCTCCTCAAGCCTCTTGGCCTTTGCAATCCTCTTACCTGGGTCACTGGTGGGATCTCATTTGTGGATTGAGTCGCCCCCAGTGTAGACAAATGTCTGATGGAGTCTGGCCAAGGCCCTCCTGAGCCTTCACTGGGCCCTGCATGAGAAGCCTGCCAAGGCTGAGGGGCCGGGGAAACGGAGACAAAGCCCTCAGAGCAGGCCAAGAGGGTGGGAGGTGGGAGGCATTTAGAGGGTTAGATATAGAGCACCCCTTTACAAATACCAGCCACTGGCTTTTCGTATTACATGTTCATTTTAGATACAACATACTGCACACGCTCCCTTAACGTGTGTTTACGCGTGGGTGGTGTATACTCCCAGACGTCTTCCTCACATCTATACATGATATGCATAGATAAAACATTTACCACCAAAACCCATAGTGTTATGTACATATTTGTCTAGCTATGTAACTTTAAATAACATACAAATTTGTAGAACAGAAGCTTGCCCTCTTTCTGAAATATCTAACGTGGGATTTCAGGCTTTCTGATGAGACCTCTGTAGAGGTCAGTGTTTTGCCACCAGAGGTCCTTCAGCCTCCATCTGTTCTCCCACCTACCCACATTCTGGCCCCTGGCAATTCACAGGGAGTTTAGGAAGTAGACACCAGGGCCCTATTTCCTGGAGACCAGCCTGGCGGCCGATGTCATAGAGTGCGGTGGGCCTGGGCCGGCCCCGCTCTGGGCCCGTGACCTGCGTGTCTGACTCGGGTCCAGCTGTTCTTCCTGCCAGAGCCTCTTCCTGTGAGGCGGGGGTAACACAACCTTCAGTGGTGGCTGTGGGATTAATCCGTATGGCTGCATTGTGAGTAAAGCCTGGTGGAAATCTCTGTCTCCACTGCTTTCCTTTTCCTGCTGTTCACCTTGGCTCCCTCGACACTTAATCCCCCTCCACATGTGTCTGGAGCGGGCAGAGCGGGGGCAGTTGATAGAAAGGGGGCCGGGTAGTGCCAAGGCTGTTACTTTCCCCCACTGTCTCCCTTGGCTAACTTGAAGTCTGACCCTTTATACCAGAACTGTAAGACAGTGTGTCAGAATGGATTCAGTTGCAGAGCAGGAAGCCTGGATCCCAGCGCCGGATGGAAATGAGAGGTTGATGGTGCAGGCTGGTGTGGGGGTTCCTCCACCATCAGGGCCCAGGTTCCTTCTCAGGTCTCAGTCTCACTCTTCTTAGCACGAGCCCAGGTGTCATTCCTTGGCTGCGGGAGCTCCAGCCAGCACACGTTTTAGGAAGAAGGAGGAAGGAAGAAGGTAAAGGGTGGATGGCAGCTGCCTCCTCCTCTCTTGGAAGCTCACAGAGCGCTGGGTCACAATTCCCTGGGTAGAACTGGATCACACAGGCACCCCTGTCAGCAAAAGAGGCTGGAAAAAGTATTTCTGAAGCTGAATCAAATTAAGATTCCTGTTACTAAGAAGGGAGTGATTGTATGGGCGACTACAGGGACCACGGCCATACACGGTGCCTGGAAGACCAAGCTTGTGACAGTGACGAGGATTTGGAGAGGGCAGGGTGATGGGGAGCTTTGGGGGAGTGCATTAGGAACCCTGACCTGGAGAGGGGTAGAATCAAACCTGCGGGCCCCTAACCCTAGTGGGTTGTTTGAGAAACCTGTCCTACCGTGGCAGGGGGCTGAGCCTTCTCAGGGTCATGCATGAAAACTGAAATTCCTGAAGGCCACACACAGCCCCGGAAGTGCTGACTGACAAGGGCACATGCCAGTGATGCAGTTTTCTTTTTTGTCTTCACTTTTGTTGTTCTGCCGTCTTCAACACGTGGCTCGCAGCTCACAGCAAATGCTGCCCTGGTTCAGCTACCAGGAAGCAGGAGAGGGGAAGGGAGGGCAAGCCTCATTCTTTATGGAACAAAAGCAGTGGGCAGACGGCCTTCCCTCACGTTCCACTCACTGGAATGTGGTCTGGCTGCCTTCCCTGCAGGAGGTGGGATGCACCCTCAGTGCAGCAGCCCTGCCCCAGCCAAAAACGTCAGCACAGCTGTAAGAAGAGGCAGATGGCTAGAGACAGGCAGCCTTCCCTGCAAGGGCAATGAGGCAAGCCTGCCAAAAGCCTCCTTTGGAAATACTGTTTGATTACTTTTCAGAGTTTCTATTTAGGAAAAGGGCAAAACCTTTCAGGATCAGGAGTAGGTGAGCGGCGATCAGGCCTCACTCTTCACCGAGGGCCTTCCCTGAGGAGGGGCCTGCAGGACGCTGGCAGCGGAATGGGGCTGTGTGGCTGCTAGATTAGGTCATGGCAGGGAGACAGCCTCTTCCTGGTTCTTGCTAGAACAGGCACACTTGGGGCCTTGAGCTCCAGGGAGTTCATGGAAGACATCTGACTATCCTGAGCCCCTTGCTGGAGGGTTCTGGGGAGTGGCCCACGGCCACCGTCACCCATGGCCACCGTCACCCACAGGGGCTGTGAGGACATCCCTGGCCAGCATCTAACACAACCACATGGGATGCCCTAAGCAACTACTGCCCAGCCGAGGGCTGCCTGAATTTCTGACTCACAAATGGTGGGCAATGTGCAATGGGTATTTTAAGCTGCTGAGTTCTGCGGGAGTTTGCTGAGCAACAGTAGAAACCAGAACTCTCGGATGCTGTGTTCTGTCCTTGAAACGGTGGAAGATTTTATGTGACCAGAATGGAATGTTTGAACAAATATTTTGAGAATAGAATTTTAAAACATTTACTCATCAACATCCAAGGGTGAGGAGCCGTCTCATCTAGGAGACTGGTTCTATTATTTACGTAGATGTTCTTGAATTAAAGGATGGGACTATTTTTTCCTTCCAAAACTTTTTTTCAATTTTATATTCTGTTTTTCAAGTTTTTATTATGAAAATATTCAAACTCACAGGGAAGTTGAAAGAGTAATACAAAGAAGAACCATACTCCTTCCACTGACATGATCCAACGAGGAATATTTTGCCACACGGCAAATATATACCGTATAATTTTCTGTACCACTTGATAGAAAGGTAAAGAATGAATATTGTTTTTTAAATAGCTTTTTTCTTATATAAGTAATATGTGCTTATCGTGTAACAACCTAAAAACATTGAAAAATAAAAGGAAAATAAAATTCACACATAACCGCACTGCCCAGATTAACTATCTTTGGTTCTCGGCTTGCTGAGCAAGCTTCTGACCTGAACTTGGTCTTCATTGGGCAGGGCTGCCCTCTACTGACAGCTGGGAGTCCTCAGCCTCCTTATGAATGAATCAAGACAGTTGTTTCTGAAACTGCAGAACAGAGCCTGATGGCCTCATACCTGGGGTTTTAAAAATCAAAATCTGGCCGGGTGCGGTGGCTCTTGCCTGTAATCCCAGCACTTTGGGAGGCTGAGGTGGGTGGATCACGAGGTCAGGAGATCGAGACCATCCTGGCTAACACAGTGAAACCCCGTCTCTACTAAAAATACAAAAAATTAGCTGGGCGTGGTGGCGGGCACCTGTGGTCCCAGCTACTTGGGAGGCTGAGGCAGGAGAATGGCGTGAATCCGGGAGGTGGAGCTCGCAGTGAGCCGAGATCACACCGCTGCACTCCAGCCTGGGTGACAGAGCGAGACTCCTCTCAAAAAAAAAAAATCAAAATCTTGGGTGAGGCCTCACCTGAAATATCAAGTGTGACTTCCCTGTCCTTGTCATATTGCTCCCTTGAATTGGAGCCTGCCCTGATGCCCGCCTGGCTCCAGGCCAAGCCCTAGCAGTTCTCCTACCAGTTAGACAGCATGCAGCTGCGGTTCCAACGCCCCTCCCTCAGCTGAACCGATGCCCCTGATTCTCCCTAAATTCTCCTTTGTCCTTCAGTTCATCTTTCTTGTCCTTTTGCTCCAATCACCTAGTGTGAGGGAAGACTGTCCTGAAACCATGTTTTCCCTCCGCTCTCACACTGCAACAATCATCCACACAGAAGAAGACTTCTGTGACCAAACGTGTGGGGACCTCTCCCCACTCCCAAGCGGTGGACGTCAGCCAGGGGTCCTCCAATCAGTTCCAACCCTGTCTACCTGGAGATAGTGCCAGATCCCACAGGTTGAGGGCTCCATCCCCAAGGCTCATCCTTGCCCCACCCCACCAGTCGAATGTTGGGGCCTCCAGAACTTCTGACCAACTGGGTTCAAGTTGGGGTTCCCACAACCCCCTCTTTGAGTTTGATTAATTTGGGGGAGTTGCTCACAGAGAATCAGTTTACTAAGAAGGATATTTTAAAGGATACGGATAATTAGCCAGACGAAGAGGTACATAGGGTGAGGCCTGGAAGCACAGGAGCTTCTGTTGCCGTGGAGCTGGGGTGCCCCACCCTCCCGGCATGTGGATGAGTTCTTCACCCTCCTGTCGGCCTCCACGTGTTCAGCCCAGTCCCCTTGGTTTTTTATGGAAGCTTCATGACGTTAGCATTCCTTCCCCCAGGGTATAGGATGGGACCCTCTCATGGGAGGGCCTTGAGTCCTGCCTCAGGGCAGTGGAAGGTCAGAGTCCTGCCCCTGAGGCCTGACTCACCCAACACTGTAACAAAAGACTGTAACAAGGGCTGTGGGAATTATGAGCCAGGAGCCCTGGGTTGAAAACCAATACATAAACCAATATACGTACACATATTGTGAAGAGAAAATACAACTTGGGACCTCAAAATCACTAAGCCGAAGGGACACATCAAGCTGGGAACTGTGTCACACAAACCTGCCTCCCATTCACAAATAAAGCTACATGCCTCCCTCACAATTTGCCCTTGTGGGCAAGACCTTTACCCTAAAAGAGTTCTGTTGAATTCCACCCTGACAATGTAAATTGATAGTTTATCTTCACAGTGATGGGACAAAGGAAAGAACTCAGCCATTTCTTTGCTCACCTGAGACAAATGCATATGTGATTGCTTCCTCTGCCCTACTTTATCTTATGTGAAAGTGCAGATTCACCCCAGCTAGCTGACTATTCCTTTGCCTCCCTTACATGTGGACGGCTGATCAAAGGCTCAAAAGAAGGCAACCCCTTGCCTTTTATCTGCCCACACCTTTTAAAAACGTCTTCCTCTTTCTGCAATACCTGCCCTTTTTCCTTTAAATATTGAAGCCCTCAAAATCATCTTTGGAGAAAGGCACAGACTTGTGTCCTGGGTGCATGTCCTTAACATTGGCAAAATAAACTTCTAAATTGACTGAGCTCTGTCTCAGATACTGTTTGGTTTACATGGTAACCATGAAGGGATTCTGAGTGGAGCTACCCCTGACCTTTGGCAAATCTCCTGTGGGTACTTGGTGCCAGCTTGAGCTACCTTTATTGCTCAAATCAGTTGGACAATTTGCTGAGCCCTGGGAGCTCCTGTCTCCAGAGAATCCCTGATCTTCCAAAATCTGGTTGAGGTTTAAGGTTGATTCTGCTGTGAAACTCTTTTTCTGGAGTTTTATTCACTTTCAGCAAGGAGGGGGAGTTTTCCTGCTTCCATGACAATGGAGTGCAGGCAACTCCTTTGTGGAATTTCAGCCCACTTCCAACAGGGAAAGCAAGTTTGAGTTTTTTCCTACTTCTAGGATGGTAGTGTAGCAGGACCAGCCGCAGACAAAACTCCTCAGACACCGAGTTAAAGAAGGAAGGGGTTTACTCAGCCAAGAGCATTGGCAAGACTCCTGTCTGAAGAGCCGAGCTCCCCGAGTGAGCAATTCTTGTCCCTTTTAAGGGCTCACAACTCTAAGGGGGTCCACGTGAGAGGGTCGTGATCGATTGTGCAACCAGCGGGTACACGACTGGGGGCAGCATGCACCGGTAATCAGATTGGAACAGAACAGGACAAGGGTTTTCACAGCGCTTTTCCATACAATGTCTGGAATCCACAGATAGCATAATTGAGTAGGCCGGGGCTCGATCTTTAACTACCAGGCCCAGGGTGTGGCGCCGGGCTGTCTGCTTGTGGATTTCATTTCTGCCTTTTCGTTTTTACTTCTTCTTTCTTTGGAGGCAGAAATTGGGCATGAGACAATATGAGGGGTGGTCTTCTCCCTCAGTAGAGCACAGTCTTTAGCCGAGTCTCGTTCCTAGGTAAGTAGCTGAATGGGGGTTTTGTCTTGGAAATTCTCCTTAATCACTAAAGTTAAGATGAACAACCAGTTGGTCTTAGCTCCTCCTTGCCATTAGAGTGCTCAGTAATAATATAAATTGTGTGATCATTTGTTTGTTTTGATTAACTGCTTTTTAAAAATTTATTAGTTTCTGTTTTTGTTGTTTTGGTCTCTTTCCCATTAGGTTTGACCAACTCTACCCGACTTGATCAAATCCAAAGAAAAGTTCCAAATTAGGGGGAAAAAGGCCTCTGGATTGGCTAAATTCCCTTAGCTGAAAAAAAGGAAAAAGAAAAAATGGCCAGCAACAAGGAATGTGGGAGTTACGAACCAGCAACCATGGGTGAGAGCCAGCACATGCATCTCTATGTCATAACACCACACACACCTTGTCCTGTTGTACTTTCCACCTCCTGGGGTCTCCGGGGCATTTCACTTTACTCTTGCTCCTTTTTCAAGCTATCAATTTACGCCTCGTTGCAAATAGCATATTCAAGTATCCATATTTGTATAAGGAAGCCTCTATCATTTTTTTTTCTATTTTTTTTTTTTTTTGAGATGGAGTCTTGCTCTGTCACCCAGGCTAGAGTGCAGGTGGTGCGATCTCAGCTCACTGCAACCTCCACCTCCCGGGTTCAAACGATTCTCCTGCCTCAGCTTCCTGAATAGCTGGGATTACAGGCATGTGCCACCAAGACTGGCTAATTTTTGTATTTTTAGTAGAGATGGGGTTTCACTATGTTAGCCAGGCTAGTCTCAAACTCCTGACCTCAGGTGATCCACCCACCTTGGCCTCCTTAAGTGCTGAGATTACAGGCATGAGCCACTGCACCCGGCCTACCATTTTCATAAAAAGGATATACTTTGCTTCTCCTTCACAAAATTTGGGGCAATGAGAAAGATCCCAGTCATCTCTCTCTCTCTCTCTCTCTCTCTCTCTCTCTCTCTCTCTCTCTCTCATTTTCTTTTTTTAGACAGTGTCCTGCTCTGTCACCCAGGCTGGAGTGCAGTGGCACAATCTCGGCTCACTGCAGCCTAAACCTCTGGGGCTCAAATGATTCTCCCACCTCAGCTTCCTGAGTAGCTGGGACCACAGGTGCATACCACCGTGCCTGGCTAATTTTTTAAAAAAAACTTGTAGAGACCAGGTCTTGCTATGTTGCTCAGGCTGGTCCCAAACTTCTAGACTCCAGCGATCTTCCTGTGTCAGCCTGCCACAGTGCTGGTATTACAGGCGTGAGCCACCATGCCCAGCACCAGGCATATCTCTTAAGAACGATGGTTTTGGAGGAGTTGGGGTGGGAAGCCAGACTCTCCTGCTGGCATATTCTGACTGCTTCTTCAGGAGGTCCGGCAGGTGATCACATGGAACTCGGATGAACTGGTTTATCTGCCTCCATTCAGGGGTAGACAGGGACTGACGTGATTCTGCACTTAAGTGATGAAAGTAATGGTAATCTAAACATATCATGGTTTACTGTCAGACCCTTTCTGTCAGGAGAAAGTAAGAAGTTTAGCTTTCTGACGAGTGCATCATGAGCAGGAGAGGAGAGACTGAGATGTTCAAGCACATTTCAAAAAGTGGAAGCATCAATCTAGATTGGGCTGGAGTCCAGCGAAGCCAGTAACTGGGTCACTCTCAGCTTTTTGGCCAACAGCCTTTTCTCCTTGCCTCATTTTCTGCTTACCACAGATAGCTCCTTCTCAAGAACCTCATGCTGTAGGATGTGAAACAGCCTCAGATGCTCTTCTCCTTTGACACGTTCGGAGAACCATGACGTGACCATCCCATTGACATTAGTGATAGGATCAATTCATGCTGAAATGCGAGTGATACTCAGCAGAATTCATTAGGGTGACGGTGGGATAGTGTTGAGTTGAATTAAGAACTTAGATGACAGGAAGTTTGAGGGAAGTATATTGGGAATTTTGTCAGTGAGATGGGGCTAGATTCTTCTCTGCCATATTTATTTATAATATGCCCAGTTCTAGATCAAAATAACAAGTGGAATAATGCTTTGGAAATCTTTTCTCTTCCAAACACATAGCAACAATGTATAAATAAAAGATATAGAGACACAACTTTAGTATAAAGTAAATATATCTGGAACAGAAACGGAAGAGAAACAAAAACAGTGAGTGAGACCATATCTGATTTTGTCCTGCACTTGTTTTGCCCATGTATGGACTGGTCATTATAAGATTAGTTTCTGAAGGGAAAATGTCTCTAAATACTGTAAATGAAAAAGTGTCTGAGACATGTCTCAATCAATTTAGAATTTTATTTTGCCAAGGTTAAGGACACATGCCTGGGAGGCAGGTCTGTGCCATTCTCCAAAGATTATTTTGAGGGCTTCAATATTTACAGGAAAAGGGCAGATATTGGAGAAAGAAGAAGACATTTTTAAAAGGTGTGGGTAGGTAAGAGGCAAGCAGTTGCGTTCATCTGAGCCTTTGATCAGCTGTTCACACGTGAGGGGGGTAAAGGAATAGTCATGCATTCAGCTAGCTTCGTGAATCTGCATTTTTACATGAGATAAAATAAACATAGGTCAGAGGAAGCAATCAGATGCGCATTTGTCTCAGCTGAACAGAGGGATAACTTTGAGTTCTGTCCTTTGTCCCGTACCTGTGAAGGTAAGTTATCAATTTACATTGTCAGGGTGAAATTCAACAGAACTGTTTTAGGGGTAAAGATCTGGGGCCTGCAGAAAATTTCCTAGTGGGCAAATTGTAAGGGAGGTATGCAGTTTTTTATCTTTGTAGTTATCTTATTTAAGAAGAAAATGGAAAGCAGGTTTGCTTGACGCAGTTCCCAGCTTGACTTTCCCTTTGGCTTAGTGATTTTGGGGTCCTGAAACTTATTTTCCTTTCACAATGCTATGATTGGATGTCCCCAATGTCCAGTATTACTTCAAATAATTTTTATTTCTTTTTTTTTTTTTTTGAGACAGAGTCTCACTCTGTCGCCCAGGCTGGAATACAGTGGCACAATCTTGGCTCACCGCAGCCTCCACCTCGTGAGTTCAAGTGATTCTCCTGCCTCAGCCTCCTAGGTAGCTGGGACTACAGGCATGTGCCACCATGCCCAGCTAATTTTTGTATTTTTAGTAGAGACAGGGTTTCACCTTGTTGGCCAGGCTGGTCTCGAACTCCTGGCCTCAAGTGATTTGGTCACCTTAGCCTCCCAAAGTGCTCGCATTACAGGCATGAGCCATTGCACCCAGCCTCAGAGAATTAATTTCTAACATCCATCCTACATGCTGATCCTGGATTGCCAACCTAGACGGCCGGGTAGAGATGACCAATTATCTGACAGACAAGAGGTATGAGCCTGAAAATAAATGCGGGCAGGCAGGGGAGGGAAAAGAAGAGTAAAGAGAAAAAGAAAATGGAAAAACTAGGCTGGATGCGGTGGCTTACGCCTATAATCCCAGCACTTTGGGAGGCCAAGATGGGTAGATCACTTGAGGTCAGGAGTTTGAGGCCAGCCTGGCCAACATGGTGAAACCCCGTCTCTACTAAAAACACAAAAATTACCTGGGTGTCGTAACGCACACCTGTAGTCCCAGCTACTTGGGAGGCTTAGGCAGGAGAATTGCTTGAACCCGGGAGGCGGAGGTTGCAGTGAGCGGAGATCACGCCACTGCACTCCAGCCTGGGCGACAGAGTGAGACTCTCAAAAAAAAAAAAAAGAAAATGGAAAAACTAAAATTCCTACTGAAAATAAGTGTGCCAAACAATATTCTAAAGCACAAAAGTCTAATGCTGAGATAAGCGACAAAGAATTAAACAATGAGAACACAAGCTCACTCTAGAACCAGAGGAAAATACTTGAAAAAGTATATTAAAGATATTTTTTAAAAGATAGTGTAGATATGGACATACAGAATGGAATAACAGACACTGTAGTCTTGGAAAGGAGAGAGGGAGGAAGGGGGCTGAGGGATAAAAAATTACATAATGGGGATGGAGAGTGTCCTCACTGGTTCAGAAGCCACAAGGGGTTGACCAGGTGTGTCTTGGTCACTGCTGTGTCTCCATATCCTAGAACAATGCCTGGCACAGAGTAGGTGGTGGGTATACATTTACCAAATAGGTGAATGGATGGCTGGGTGGGAGGGATGATGGGTGGTGGATGGATGGATGGATGGATGGTTGGGTGCAGGGATGGGTGGGTAGATGGATGGGTAGGTGGATGGATGGGTGGGTGGAGGGATGGGTGGGTAGATGGATGGGTGGGTAGATGGATGGATGGTTGGGTGGAGGGATGGGTGGGTGGAGGGATGGGTGGGTAGATGGATGGGTGGGTGGATGGGTGGTTGGGTGGAGGGATGGGTGGGTGGATGGGTGGGTGGACGGATGGGTGGGTAGATGGATGGATGGATGGGTGGAGGGATGGGTGGGTAGACGGATGGGTGGGTGGGTGGATGGATGGGTGGGTGGATGGGTGGTTGGGTGGAGGGATGGGTGGATGGATGGATGGTTGGGTGGAGGGATGGGTGGGTAGATGGATGGGTGGGTGGATGGATGGTTGGGTGGAGGGATGGGTGGGTAGACGGATGGGTGGTGGATGGATGGTTGGGTGGAGGGATGGGTGGGTGGAGGGATGGGTGGGTGGATGGATGGGTGGGTGGATGGATGGGTGGAGGGATGGTTGGGTGGAGGGATGGGTGGGTGGATGGGTGGGTGGAGGGATGGGTGGGTGGATGGATGGGTGGGTGGATGGGTGGGTGGAGGGATGGTTGGGTGGAGGGATGGGTGGGTGGATGGGTGGGTGGAGGGATGGTTGGGTGGAGGGATGGGTGGGTGGATGGGTGGGTGGAGGGATGGGTGGGTAGACGGATGGGTGGGTGGATGGGTGGTTGGGTGGAGGGATGGGTGGGTGGATGGGTGGGTGGAGGGATGGGTGGGTAGATGGATGGGTGGGTGGATGGGTGGTTGGGTGGAGGGATGGGTGGGTGGATGGGTGGGTGGACGGATGGGTGGGTAGATGGATGGATGGATGGATGGATGGATGGTTGGGTGGAGGGATGGGTGGGTAGACGGATGGGTGGGTGGATGGATGGGTGGGTGGATGGGTGGTTGGGTGGAGGGATGGGTGGATGGATGGATGGTTGGGTGGAGGGATGGGTGGGTAGATGGATGGGTGGGTAGATGGATGGGTGGGTGGATGGTTGGGTGGAGAGATGGGTGGGTAGATGGATGGGTGGGTGGATGGATGGGTGGGTAGATGGATGGGTGGGTGGATGGTTGGGTGGAGGGATGGGTGGGTAGACGGATGGGTGGGTGGATGGGTGGTTGGGTGGAGGGATGGGTGGGTGGATGGGTGGGTGGACGGATGGGTGGGTGGATGGATGGGTGGGTGGATGGGTGGGTGGATGGGTGGGTGGACGGATGGGTGGGTGGATGGATGGGTGGGTGGATGGGTGGTAGGTGGTTGGGGGATGATGGATGGATGATTGGGTGGTGGAAGGGTAAGAAAAAAGGGAAATTACCTTATGAGTACAATGTACGTTATTTGGGTGACAGCAACATGAAAAGCCCAGACTCCTCCATGTAATATACCCGTGTAACAAAACTGCATTTGTACCCTCTAAATCTATAAAAAATTTAAACTAAAAAAGAATGTTTAATAGTAATCCCAGGAGTCCTGGCATCAAGGTTATTCATTTATGAATAGGGCCCAGGACCTCTTGCCTGGCTGTCAAAGAGATACTTTAGGGGTTGTTAAAAAAAAAAAAAAAAGGAATCGTACTTCAATGGAAAACTCGGCGTTGTCTAAAGGATAGCCCTCCAGTGCATCAGATTCTAATCTTTCATTGTCTTTTACAACCATTTATGTTTTCAGTAATCGATAGCAATGCAAAATGTTCCCATAGACAATAGATATGCAGATTCTGTCCTGTTGAGAGAGATCCAGTTGATTTCCCGCCCTCTATGGAAACCTCAGTTTCTCTCCATTTATACATTCATTTCAAGATTTGTGATCTATAAATACATCTGTCCTTCAGGTTGTAGTGCCTGCCTGATTCCCTCATTAATGAGTAAAATAAAGTCTTTAACATGTGTTTATTTAAAAAAAAGATTTAAAAAGACGAGGGAACTCAACAGTGTGAATATACTTAACAATGCTGAAGCGTAACTTAAAATGGTTAAGATGGTCAGTTGCATGTTTATTTTACCACAATTTAGAAAAAGGACAGAAGCCATAGTACCTTCCTTTCAATAAAGCCAAAATAGAACAAGAAATTATTAGAAGAAGATAAGCAGAAATTAAACAAGAATAGTTAGCCTTTAAAAAAGCAGTGTAACATGTTGGAAATAAAATATATTCTTTTTGAAACAAAAATGCAATATGAGAAAAAACTATTGATGGGATTGTTCAAAGACTGCATTAAACATTTGGCTGATTAACATAGGACATTATTAACATTATTAAATTATTATTAACATTAATTAATTAATATTATTAATTGATAATATTAATTAATTATTAATTATTAATAATTTAACATTATTAAATTATTATTAACATTATTAAATTATTAAACATTATGTTTAATGGGCTGGGAGCCATTAAACATAGGGCTCCCAGAATACAGAACAGAGAGATCAAGGAACACCGAGAAAGAGAAGAGCTGATGGCCAGGCGCGGTGGCTCACCTCTGTAATCGCAGCACTTTGGGAGGCTGAGGCGGGAGGATTCCTTGAGCCAAGGAGTTAGAGACCAGCCTGGGCAACATAGTGAGACCTCGTCCTTAAAAAAAGAAGAAGAGCAGATAAGAGATGTACAGATAGATGGAGAGGTTCTGACAGCTTCCAACAGTAATTCCAGAAAAAGAGAATTGTAGGGACAATAAAAAGGCAACATTAGAAAGAAAACTGTTGTGAATATCCCAAATTATTGAAAAACAAGTGTGACAATTCAACCGATAACAGACCTCTCATCAGGGACACAGTTTCCAGAAGACATAGGAGGAATAACTTGAAAAGGCTGGGCTATTTCGCCACTTTGGAGGGGCCGCAACCTCCAGAGCAGGTGCCACCATGGGAACTCTGCCTGGGATTCTCCCCAAGAGCCATCCCTGCCTCCCTCTTTCTTTCTAGCTCCCTGCCTCCCTCCTGCTGTGTGCCTGCAGCGTGAAAGGAGACTCCTCCAAACCCCTGCTGCACCTGCATATGGAGAATGCCATTGCTGCTGGGCCTCACCAACTCCTCTCTTCCCCACCTTGGTCAAGAAGCAGACGGCCTTTGGATGGTTGGATTGGATGCTGCTGTAGAAACAGAAGTCAGGGGGACATAGTCGCCACCACGCCTACCGTTGTTTTTAACGTGGACACAGACTGTTAGTTTCACCGTGCCGGATGCTGGTGGTCAAGATAAAATTAGGCTCTTCTGCAGGCATTACTTCCAGACCAGGTCTTTTTTTTTGTTTTTTTTGGTGGTAGATAGCAATAACCGTGAAAAAAATCAGGAAGGATGGGAAAAGCAGCAGCAAATGCTCCAAGAAGATGAGTATGGAGATGCAGTGCTGCTACTTTTTGCAAACAGGATTTGCTGAACGCTATACTTAACGTTACTAATCATTAAGAAATTGCAAATCACAACCACAGTGAGATATTACCTCATTCATGTTAGAAAGGCTATTATCAAAAAGATTAAAAAATAACAAACATTGGCATGAGTGTGGTGAAATGGGAATTCTTATGCACTGTTGGTGAGAAAGTAAATTAGTACAGCCATTATGAATAACAATATAAAGGTTCCTCAAAAAATTAAACAGAACAGCCATGTGGTCCAGCAATCCTACTGCTGGGTAATCATCTAAAGAAAATGAAATCAATATGTCAAAGAGATACCTTCACTCCCATGTTAATTGCATCACTATTCCCAATAGCTGAGATATGGAATCAAACTGTGTCTATCAATGAATCAATGAATTTTTAAAATGTGGTATATACACACAATGGAAAACTATTGAGCCATAAAAATGAAATCCCGCCATATGTGACAACATGGATAAACTTGAAGAACGTTATGTTAAATGACATAAGCCAGGTACAGAAACAAATACTGCTGGATCTCACTGATTTGTGGAATATAAAAAAGCTGATCTCATACAAATTTAGAGTAGAATAATGGTTACTAGATGCTGGGGAAAGTAGGGTGGAGAGGAGATTGCGAAGAGATTGGTCAACAGCTACACAATTATGATTACATAGGAGGAATAAGTTCTGGTCTTCTATTACACAGTAGGGGGACTATAGTTAACAGTATTGTATTGCATATTTTATTATGACTAGAACAGAGAATTTCACAAAGAAATGATAAATATTTGAGGTGATAGATATGTTAAATACCCTGATTTGATAATTACATAATGTATATATGCATTGAAACATCACATTCTCCCCCATAAATATGCACAATATTCTCTCATGTACTAGGCTCCCAGCAAGCGTTTGTTGAAAGCAGAAGTTCAATGGAAGCCCACAATGGCAGTCACAAAAGTCAATACCCACAAAGCTTTATTAATTTTTCTTCTGTCTTCCTGCCTTTTGGTCCCAGATGTAGGTACAGTTACAAAAGTGCACAGTAGAATACCTGATATGGTTTGGATGCATGTCCTTTTCCAATATCATGTTGAAATGTGATTCCCCAGTATTGAAGGTGGGGCCTAATGGAGGTGTTTGAGTCATGCGGATGGACCCTTCATGAATGTCTTGCTGCCCTTCCTGCAGCAATGAGTTCATGGGACAGCTGGTTGTTTAAACAGCCTGGCGCCTCCTGCCTCTCTCTTTTGCTCCCTCTCTCATTATGTGACATGCTGGCTCCCACTTCACCTTCCGCTATGAGTAAAAGCTTCTGGAGGCCTCACCGGAAGGTGAGCAGATGCTGGTGCCCTGCCTGTTCAGCCTGCAGAACCATGAGCCAAATAAACCCTTTTTTAAAAAAAAATAAATTACCCAGTCTCAGGTATTCCTTTATAACGATGCAAAATGGATGAACTAACATAGTATGAAAGCCAAAGTACAACATTTCTGGCTAGAGGACTTAAAAAGAAGAGCCTCAGGAAGCTAGATAGTACTGGGGGGATGGGGGGTGCGGGGGGAGAGAGAGAGAGAGTGACAAAGAGAGGGAACATATGGTAACTTATCCCATAAACTATTCATGAACTCCTGGGCTCACCTTGAGCTACACATACATGGATCTGAACCTAATCAGTATATAAAAGACTTTTGTTTCTCAACAAACAGAAAGCATGCTCAGGTCCCAGACTAACCACCGGATGGTACACGTATGAAAAAGATCAGAATAGTTATACAAAGGTCTTGAAAACTGACATTGGAACCACAAGCCACAGAAGGTAAGCTGGAATTTGGGCTTGAAATGAACTAGGTCAATTGCTTGTGTGAACCCCCCAAATCTGAGATAGATCTCAGTTAATTTAGAAAGTTTATTTTGTCAAGGTGGAGGATGCATGCCCATGACACAGCCTCAGGAAGTCCTGATGACATGTGACCAAGGTGGTCAGGGCACAGCTTGGTTTGAAACATTTAGGGAGACATGAGATATCAATCAATATAGGTAAGAAGTACATTGGTTCTATCTAGAAAGGCGGGGGCAACTCGAAGCAGGGAGGGAGCTTCCAGGTCACAGGTAGGTGAGAGACAAATGGTTGCAGTCTTTTGAGTTTCTGATGAGCCTCTCCAAAGGAGGCAATCAGAAGATGCATCAATCTCAGTGAGCAGAGCAATGACTTTGAAAGAATGGGAGGGAGATTTGCCCTGAGAAGCTCCTAGCTTGAATTTTTCCTTTAGCTCTGTGATTTTGGGGGCCCAAGATATTTTCCTTTCACACTTGCCAAGGCAAAAATATTAATATTCTCTGTAAGACCCATGATCTCATAACATAATATTCAAAATATTCAAGAAATTATCCAAAATTACTTCAGACACAAGGAACCAGGAACATCTCAATCCACATGGGGAAAGACAATCAATGGGTGCCAATGCCAAGATTTTGAATTATGTGACAAAGAATTTAAAGCAGCTACTATAAAAATATTCAATAAGCAATCATAACCAATTTTGAAATGAATGTAAAATATAGAAGTCCAAAAAAAAAAAAAAGAAACAAGATGTCATGAGCCAAACGGAAATTTTAGAAGTGAAAAATATAACAAATTAACAAAAAAGTCCTCACAGATGGACGCAATGGCAGCATGGATGTGATGGAGGAAAAAATCAGGTGACTTGAAAATAGATCAATAAAAGTTATCTAATCTGAACAAGAGAGAAGAAATAGATTTTAAAAACAAAGCTGGCTGGGTGCGGTGGCTCATGCCTGTAATCCCAGCACTTTGGGAGGCCAAGGAGGGCAGATCATGAGGTCAGGAGATCGAAACCATCCTGGCTAACATGGTGAAACCCCGTCTCTACTAAAATACAAAGAATTAGCCAGGCATGGTGGTGGGTGCCTGTAATCCCAATTACTTAGGAGGCTGAGGCGGGAGAATGGCATGAACCCAGGAGGCAGAGCTTGCAGTGAGCCAAGATAGTGCCACTGCACTCCAGCCTGGGCAAAAGAGCGAGATTCCACCTCAAAAAATATAAAATAAAATAAAATAAATCAAGCCAGAAGGATATGTAGAATAATAATAAGAGATCCACTGTTTATGTTGTCAGATACCTAGAAGGAGAAGAGAAAGAGCATAATGCTGAAAAAATACGTGAGGACATAAGGCCTGAAAATTTCCCAAGTTTGGCAAAAAATATAAACCCACACATTCAAGAAGCTCTGTGATCTCCAAACATGATAAACCCCTGAAAGCTCATACCCTGAGCACATCATAATCAAAATTTTGAAAACTAAAGACAGAAAAAATTTGAAAGCACCAAGAGAAAAAAAATGGGGCCTTACCTATAAGGAAACAATGATTTAAATGACTGTGAATTTCTCATCAGAAATTATAGAGACTAGAAGACAGTGGAACAACATTTGTAAAGTACTGAAAGAAAATAACTGCTAACCCAGAATACTATATCCAGTGAAAATATTCTTCAGTAACAAGGGCAAAATGAAGACATTCTCAGTTGGAGGAAAACTTAGAGTGTTTACATGTAGCAGACCTACTGTAGAAGAATTGCTAAAATAAGTTCTCCAGACAGAAGGGAAATAATGCTAGAAAACTTGGAACTTCAAAAACGCAGGAAGAGCGATGGAAATACTAAATATCTTGGTAAATGTAATAGTGCATCGTCTCCTCTTGAGCTCTCTAAAATATATTTTACAATTGAAAACAAAAATTATAACATTGTTTGATGAGGTTTTCAATGTAAAGTTGATTCTCATTATTCATGGTTATCATGTTCTATTAAGTCACTGTGAACACTGAATTAGTGAATATTGAACCACTGCTCCTAGATTTTATACACATACACACACACACACATATTTATCTAGTAATATATATATTGCATAGATTGTAATCTTAAATTCTAACAATAATACATTTTAATAGATTTAATTTTCTTTATTTTACAAAAGAGAAAAAGGTTCAAGAGTGTTAAGTGACTTGCCTGAGGTTGCCACACTGACAGACTTTCAAATCTGGAGTTTAAATCTCATTCGACTGGCCCCAGATCTGGAGCTTCTTCTACTACATAACACTGTTGCCTATCATCTCACATCTCTGGTCATTTCTTTATGAAACCTGAAACAGGAAGAAAAAACATCACCTTGTTTACCATTAGCTAGGAATGTGCACTTTGTATGAGTCAAATATTTTTCTACTCTACCCATGTCCTGTGAATGACTTGCAAAAAAGCACTGTGAATATTGATTCTGGGGTTATAAATAATTCTAGTTAGTAGGCAAATTCACAAATACAAAATCTGCAAATAATAGAGATTAACTGTAGATAGAAGTAACATGTCAGACAACTATGACATAAAGAGAAAATAGTAAAAGAACCTCTATGATGGTAAGGCTTCTACATTCCACTTGAAATGGTAAAATATTGATGCTTTTTTTTTGCTTTGAGAAGGGTCTTGCTCTGTTGCCCTGGTGGGAGTGCAGTGGTGTGATCTAGGCTCACTGAAGCCTCAACCTCCTAGGCTCAAGCAGTCCTCCCACTTTGGCCTCCCAAGTAGCTGGGACTACGGGTGTGTGCCACCATGCCCGGCTAATTTTTTTTTTTTTTTTGTAGAGATGGGGTTTCACCTTGTTGCCCAGGACAGTCAAATTCCTGATATCAATTGATCCACCCACCTCGGCTTCCTAAAGTGCTGGGATTACATGCATGCACCACTGTGCCTGGCTTAAAATATTGATTCTAAGCAGACTGTGAAAACTTAAGTATGTATACTGTAATCCCTAGAACAACCACAAAAAACTATGCAAATTAATATAGTTAAAATCACAATAGATAAATTAAGTGGAATATTAAAATTGTTCAAATAACCCAAAGGAAGGCAGGAGAGGGGAAACAGAGGGAGAAAAACAAATGGATCAATGAAAACAAATAATAATATAGTAGCTACAAATCCAAATGTGAATAATTATATTAAGTGTAGATAGTCTAAACACATGAAGTAAAAGATATTGTTAGGCCAATTTGAAAAACATTATCCAACTGTATTTAAATAGGCTCATTTCATATATATAGTCAGGTTAAAATTTAAAAAATGACAAAATAAAGAAACAAAAAACAGTAGCATTTATATATACCAACATTGAACAATCAGAAAAAAATTTAAAAATGTAATCTCATCTGCAATAGCCACAAATAAAACTAAATACCTAGGAATTAACCAAATAAGTTAAAGATGTATATAGTGAAAACTTTAAAACACTGATGAAGGAAATTGAAAAGGACACCAAAAAAGGAAAAATATTTCATGTTCATGGATTAGAAGATTAATATTGTTAAATTGTCCATATTCCCTAAAGCAACCTACAGATTCAATGCAATCTCTATCAAAATACCAATGGCATTTTGAAAGAAGTAGGAAAAAAATACTAAATTTTACACAGAACAACAAAAAACCCAGAATAGCTGAAGCTAAAGCTATTCTGAGCAAAAAGAACAAAACTTCAGGAATCACATTACGTGACTTCAAATTATACTATAGAGCTATAGTAATCAAAACAGCATGATACTGGTATAAAAACAGACACATAGACCAATGGAACAGACTAGAGAACCCAGAAACAAATTCACATGCCTACAGGGAGTTCATTTTTGACACATGTGCCAAGGACATGCATGGGAGAAAGGGTGGTCTCTTCAATAAATGACGCTGGGAAAACTGGATATCCATATGCAGAAAAATGAAGTTAAATCCCTATCTCTCGCCATATACAAAAATCAAATCAAAATAGATTAAAGACTTAAATCTAAAACCTCAAACTATGAGACTAGTACAAGAAAACACTGGGGAAACTCTACAGGACATTAGTCTGGGCAAAAATTTCTTGAGCAATACCTCACAAGCACAGGCAATCAAGGCAGAAAAGGACAAAAAGAGACCACATCAAGTTAAAACACTTCTGCACAGCAAAATAAACCACCAATAAAGGGACAACCCACAGACTGGGAGAAAATATTTGCAAGCTACCCATCTGACAAGGGATTAATAACCACAATATATAAGGAGCTCAAACAACTCTATAGGAAAAAATCGAATAATCCAGTCAAAAAGTGGGCAAAAGATTTGAACAGACATTTCTCAAAAGAAGCAACACAGGCTGGGGGCGGTGGCTCATGCCTGTAATCCCAGCACTTTGGGAGGCCGAGGTGGGTGGATCACCTGAGGTCAGGAGTCAGAGACCAGCCTGGCCAACACGGTGAAACCTCGTCTCTACAGAAAATACAAAAATTAGCCAGGCATGGTGGCACATGCCTGTAATCCCAGCTACTTGGGAGGCTGAGGCAGGAGAATCACTTGAACCCGGGAGACGGAAGTTGTGGTGGGCCGAGATTGCACCACTGCACTCTAGCCCCGGGGGACAGAGCAAGACTCCATTTCAAAAAAAAAAAATAGACACACAAATAGCCAACAGGCTTACAAAAAGGTGCTCAACATCATTGATCATCAGAGAAATGCAAATCAAAGCTACAGTAAGATACCATCTCACCCCAGTTAAAATGGCTTATATCCAAAAGACAGGCAATAACAAATGCTGGCAATAATGTGGAGAAAAGAGAAGTCTTACACACTGTCGTTAGGAATGTAAATTAGTATAACTACTATTGAAAACAGTTTGGAGGTTCCTCAAAAAGCTAAAAATAGAGCTACCATATGATCCAGCAATCCCACTATCGAATATATACCCCCAAAGAAAGGAAATCAGTATATCAAAGAGATATCTGCACTCCTATGTTTATTGCAGCACTGTTCACAATAGCTAAGATGTGGAAGCAATGTAAGTGTCCATCAACAGGTTAATGGTTAAAGAAAATGTGGTACATATACACAATGGGGTACTATTCAGCCATAAAAAAGAATGAAATTCAGTCATTTGCAACGACATGGATAGAACTAGAGATGATTATGTTAAGTGAAATAAGCCAGGCACAGAAAGACAAATATTACATGTTCTTGCTTACTTGTGGGATCTAAAAGATCAAAACAATTGGACTCATGGAGGTAGGGAGTAATTGGATCATTACCAGAGGGTGGGAAGGGTCATGGGCAGCTGAGGGGAGGTGGGCAAGGTTAATAGGTATAAAAAATAGAAAGGGTGAATAAGATCTACTATTTGATAGCACAATAGGGTGACTACAGTCAATAATAACTTAATTGCACATTTAAAAATAACTAAAAGAATGTAATTGGATTGTTTGTAACACAAAAGATTAATGCTTGAAGGGATGGATATCCCATTCTCCATGATGTGATTATTACACATTGCACGCCTGTATCAAGACATCTCATGGACCCCATAAATATATATACCTACTATGTACCCATAAAATTAAAAATAAAAAAGATGAAAAATTATATACCATGTAAACACTAATAAAAGAAAAGGTGGAGTGGCTATTATAATATCAGACAAAATGAACTTTATTTATTTTTCTTTTTCAAAAACTTTTATTTTAAGTTCATGGTTACATATGCAGTTTTGTTACATGGGTAAACTCGTGTCGTGGGGGTTTGTTGTATAGATTATTTAATCACTCAGGTATTAAGTCTAGTACCCATTAGTTATTTTTCCTGATCTTCTCCCTCCTCCCACCATCCACCCTCAGATAGGCCCCAGTGTGTGTTGTTCCCATCTATGTGTTCATGTGTTCTCATCATTTAGTTCCCATCCTTGTAAGTGACAGCATGCAGTATTCGGTTTTCTGTTCCTGCATTAGTTTGCTAAAGATAATGGCCTCCAGCTCCTTCCATGCCCCTGAGAAGGACATGATCTCATCTTTTTTATGGCTGCATGGTATTCCATGGTATACATGTACCACCTTTTCTTTATCCAGTCTATTGTTGATGAGCATTTAGGTTGATTCCATGTCTTTGCTATTGTGAATAGTGCTGCAATGAATATACACGTGCGTATGTCTGTATAATAACACAATTTCTATTCCTTTGGGTATATATACCCAGTAATGGGATTGCTGGGTTGAATGGTATTGCTGTATTCAGTTCTTTGAGGAATTGCCACACTGTCTTCCACAGTGGTTGAACTAACTTACACTCCTACCAACAGTGTAAAAGCATTCCTTTTTCTACCCAGCCACACCAGCATCTGTTATTTTTTGACTTTTTAATAATAGCCATTCTGACTGGTGTGAGATGGTATTTCATCATGGTTTTGATTTGCATTTCTTTAATGATCAGTGATGTTGAGCTTTTTTTTTTCAAATGCATGTTGGCCACATGTGTTTTCTTTTAAGGAGTGTCTGTTCAAGTCTTTTGCCCACTTTTCAAAGGGGTTGTTTTTTCTTGAAATTTATTTAAGTTCCATATATTAATAGATGCTGGATATTAGATCTTTGTCAAATGCATAGCTTGCAAAGACTTTCTCCCATTCTGTAGGTTGTCTGTTTACTACGTTGATAGTTTCTTTTGCTGTGCAGAACCTCTTTAATTTAATTAGATCCCATTTGTTAATTTTTGCTTTTGTTGCAGTTGCTTTTTGTGTCTTTGTCAAGAAATCTTTGCCAATTCTTATGTCCTGAATGGTATTGCCTAGGTTGTCTTCCAGGGTTTTTATAGTTTTAGGTTTTACATTTAAGTCTTTAATTCATATTGAGTTAACTTTTGTATATGGTGTAAGGAAGGGGTCCAATTTCAGTCTTCTGCATATGGCTAGTCAGTATCCCAGCACCATTTATTAAATAGGGAATCCTTTCCCCATTGCTTGTTTTTGTAAGGTTTGTTGAAGATCAGAGAGTTGTAGGTGTGCGGTCTTATTTCTGGGTTCTCTATTCCATTCCATTGGTCTACGTGTCTGTTCTTGTACCAGCACCATCCTGTTGTAGTCACTGTAACACTGTAGTATAGTTTGAAGTCGAGTAGTGTGATGCCTTCAGTTTTGTTCTTTTTGCTTAGGGTTTCCTTGGCTATTTGGGCTCTTTTTTGGTTCCATATGAATTTTAAAATAGCTTTATTTAGTTCTGTGAAGAATGTCAATGTTAGTTTAATGGGAATAGCATTGAATCTATAAATCACCTTGGGCAGTATGGCCATTTTAACGATATTGATTGTTCCTATTCATGAGCATGAAAGGTTATTCCATTTGTTTGTGTCATCTCTTATTTCTTTGAGCAGTCATCCTTGTAGAGATTTTTCACCTCCCTAGTTAGCTGTATTCCTAGGTATTTTCTTCTTTTTGTGGCAATTGTGAATGGGAGATCATTCATTATTTGGCTCCCAGCTTGACTGTTGTTGGTGTATAGGAATGCTAGCAATTTTTGCAGACTGATTTTGTATCCTGAGACTTTGCTGAAGTTGTTATCAGCTTAAGAAACTTTTAGGCTGAGATGATAGACTTTTCTAGATATAGGATCATGTCATCTCCAAACAGGGATAGTGTGACTTCCTCTCTTCCTGAAATGAACTTTAGAGCAAAGAAAATTGCCTGGGATAATTAAGGATGTTATATAATCATAGGAGAGTTAATTCATCAATAAGATTAAAATCTCAAATGTGCATACACCTAACAAAAAGCTTTAAGTTTCACGATCACTTTCCAATAATAGAAGAGGAGGAACTCTTCCAACTTATTACATAATGCCAGTATTACACTGATACCAAAACTAGATAGCTCAAGAAAATTAAAATGCAGACCAATATATTTCATAAGCATAGACAATTCTCAACAAATTATTAGTAAATTAAATTCATAAATATATAAAAATAAGAACACACTACAACTAAAGTGGGTTCATGCCAGGAATTCAAGGGTGTCTCAACATTCAAAAATTACTTAATGTAATTCTCCATATCAAGAGTCCAAAGAAGGAAAACCACATGATCACGTAAATTGATGAAGTAAAGCACGACAAAATTAGAAATCTATTTACGATAAAAATCTCAGCACACTAATAGAATGAAACTTTCTCAATCTGATAAAGGCATCTACAAAAAACCCCTAAAGCTAACATCATACGTAATGGTGAAAGACTGAATGCTTTACCATTAAAATCAAGAAAAATGCAAGGATATCTACTCTCACCACTTTTATTTAAAATCGTGCAAAAAAATCCTATCCAGTGCAATAATGCAAGAACAAAAAAAAAAAGATGTATAGATTGCAAAGAAAGGAATGAAACTGTCCCTATTCACAGATAACATGATTTTCTATGTAAAAATCCAAAGGAATCTATGAAAAACTGGTAAATGAGTTGAGTAATGCTACAGGATTCAACATCAACACACAAAAAACAATCATATTTCTATATATTCACAAGGTAGGACTGGAAACAGAAACTTGAGGAACAGCTCTATTAACAATAGCCAATAGCTCAGAAAAAGACATGTTTAGGTATAAATCTAATGAAATGTGTCCAAGATCTGTGTGATGAAACCACAGATATGTACATGGAAGAAATCAAAGAAGACTTAAATAAGTGGAGGGACACCCTGTGTTCATGGATGGGAAGACTCAACATAGTAAAAATGTTAATTCTCCCCAAATTGATCTATAAATTTGATGCAATTCTCATAAAAATTCCAGAAAGGGTTTTAAATAGACATTTACAAGCTGACTAAAATTTGTATGAAAAAGCAAAGGAACTAGGGTAGTTAAAACAATTCTGAAAAAGAAGAAAATGAGAGGACTTACTAACTGATTTTAAGACTCACTATCAGGCAACAGTAATCAATCATGTGGTATTGGCAAAGGGATAGGCCCATGAATCAATGAATATAACAGAAAAGCACATTTTATCTGATGTAAGTATAGTCACCTCTGCTCTCTTTTGGTTATTAATTGCATAGAATATCTCTTTCCATCCCTTTACTTTTAGCCTATGTGTATCTGTAAGGCTAAAGTAGGTCTCTGGTAAGGCAGCATACAGTTGAGTTAAAAAAATACATCCAGCCACTCTATGTCTTTATTGAAGAATTTAACCCTTTACATTAAAAGTAATTCTTGATAGGTAAAGATTTGCTACTGCCATTTTGTTGCTGTTGTTTTTATTTCTGGTTTTGTAGATCCTTCTTTCTCTCTTGTTTATCTTTGTGTTTTGTTTTATTTTTTATTGCTAAGTTTTGATTCCCTTCCCTTTATCATATCTATATCTGTTACAGTTTCTTGCTTTGTGGTTACCATGAAACATCTTATAGTTACAATAGACTATTTTTTCTTGGTAATAACTTACCTTCAGTTGCATACAAAACTCTAGACTATTACCCCCTAACTTATATTTTAGATGTGCAATTTATGTCTTTTTGTAATATATATTTTTTAACAACTTATATCAATCACTATTATTTACCATTTTGACTTTTAGCCTTTATACTAGACATATACATGTTTTAGGGGGGTGGAGCCAAGATGGCCGAATAGGAACAGCTCCAGTCTACAGCTCCCAGCATGAGTGATGCAGAAGATGGGTGATTTCTGCATCTCCAACTGAGGTACCAGGTTCATCTCACTGGGGACTGACAGACAGTGGGTGCAGGACAGTGGGTGCAGCGCACCAAATGTGAGCAGAAGCAGGATGAGGCATCACCTCACCCAGGAAGCTCAAGGGGTCAGGGAATTCCCTTTCCAAAGAAAGGGGTGACAGACAGCACCTGGAAAATTGGGCCATTCCCACCCTAATACTGCACTTTTCCAATGGTCTTAGCAAACGGCACACCAGGAAATTGTATCTGCACCTGGCTTGGAGGGTCCTACACCCACAGAGCCTCACTCATTGCTAGCACAGCAGTCTGAGATAAAACTGCAAGGCAGCAGCGAGGCTGGGGGAGGGGCACCTGCCATTGCCGAGGCTTGAGTAGGTAAACAAAGCGGCCAGGAAGCTTGAACTGGATGAAGCCCACCACAGCTCAAGGTGGCCTGCCTGCATCTGTAGACTCCACCTCTGGGGGCAGGGCACAGCCAAACAAAAGGCAGCAGAAACCTCTGCAGACTTAAATGTCCCTGTCTGACAGCTTTGAAGAGAGCAGTAGTTCTCCCAGCACGCAGCTGGAGATCTGAGAATGGACAGACTGCCTCCTCAAGTGGGTCCCTGACCACCTAGTAGCCTAACTGGGAGGCACCCCCCAGTAGGGGCAGACTGACACCTCACACGGCCAGGAACTCCTCTGAGACAAAACTTCCAGAGGAACAATCAGGCAGCAACATTTGCTGTTCACCAATATCCACTGTTCTGCAGCCTCCACTGCTGATACCCAGGCAAACAGGGTCTGGAGGGGACCTCCAGCAAACTCCAACAGACCTGCAGCTGAGGGTCCTGTCTGTTAGAAGGAAAACTAACAAACAGAAAGGACATCCACACCAAAACCCCATCTGTACTTCACCATCATCAAAGACCAAAGGTAGATAAAACCACAAAGATGGGGAAAAAAAAAAAGCAGAAAAACTGGAAACTCTAAAAATCAGAGCACCTCTCCTCCTCCAAAGGAACGCAGCTCCTCACCAGCAACAGAACAAAGCTGGACAGAGAATGACTTTGATGAGTTGAGAGAAGAAGGCTTCAGATGATCAAACTACTCTGAGCTAAAGGAGGAAGTTCAAACCCATCGCAAAGAAGTTAAAAACCTTCAAAAAAGATTAGACGAATGGCTAACTAGACTAACCAATGCAGAGAAGTCCTTTAAGGACCTGATGGAGCTGAAAACCAAGGCACGAGGACTACATGACGAATGCACAAGCCTCAGTAGCTGACTCGATCAAGTGGAAGAAAGGGTATCAGTGATGGAAGATCAAATGAATGAAATGAAGTGAGAAGAGAAGTTTAGAGAAAAAAGAATAAAAAGAAATGAACAAAGCCTCCAAGAAATGTGGGACTATGTGAAAAGACCAAATCTACATTTGATTGGTGTACCTGAAAGTGACAGGGAGAATGGAACCAACTTGGAAAACACTCTGCAGGATATTATCCAGGAGAACTTCCCCAATCTAGCAAGGCAGGCCAACATTCAAATTCAGGAAATACAGAGAACACCACAAAGATACTCCTTGAGAAGAGCAATCCCAAGACACATAATTGTCAGATTCACTAAAGTTGAAATGAAGGAAAAAAATATTAATGGCAGCCAGAGAGAAAGGTCGGGTTACCCACAAAGGGAAGCCCATCAGACTAACAGCTGATCTCTCGGCAGAAATTCTACAAGCAAGACGAGAGTGGGGGCCAATATTCAACGTTCTTAAAGAAAAGAATTTTCAACCCAGAATTTCCTACCCAGCCAAACTAAGCTTCATAAGTGAAGGAGAAATAAAATCCTTTACAGACAAGCAAATACTGAGATTTTGTCACCACCAGGCCTGCCCTAAAAGAGCTACTGAAGGAAGCACTAAACATGGAAAGGAAAAACCGGTACCAGCCACTGCAAAAACATGCCAAATTGTAAAGACCATAGAGGCTAGGAAGAAACTGCATCAACTAATGAGCAAAATAACCAGCTAACATCATAATGACAGGATCAAATTCACGCATAACAATATTAACCTTAAATGTAAATGGGCTAAATGTTCCAATTAAAAGACACAGATTGGCAAATTGGATAAAGAGTCAAGACCCATCAGTGTGCTGTATTCAGGAAACCCATCTCACATGCAGAGACACACATAGGCTTAAAATAAAGGGATGGAGGAAGATCTACCAAGCAAATGGAAAACAAAAAAAGGCAGGGGTTGCAATCCTAGTCTCGGATAAAACAGACTTTAAACCAACAAAGATCAAAAGATACAAAGAAGGCCATTACATAATGGTAAAGGGATCAATTCAACAAGAAGAGCTAACTATCCTAAATATATATGCACCCAATACAGGAGCCCCCAGATTCATAAGGCAAGTCCTTAGAGACCTACAAAGAGACTTAGACTCCCACACAATAATAATGGGAGACTTTAACACCCCACTGTCAACATTAGACAGATCAACAAGACAGAAAGTTAACAAGGATATCCAGGAATTGAACTCAGCTCTGCATCAAGCAGATCTAAGAGACATCTACAGAACTCTCCACCCCAAATCAACAGAATATACATTCTTTTCAGCACCACACCTATTCCAAAATTGACCACATTGTTGGAAGTAAAGCACTCCTCAGCATATGTAAAAGAACAGAAATGATAACAAACTGTCTCTCAGACCACAGTGCAATCAAACTAGAACTCAGGATTAAGAAACTCACTCAAAACTGATCAACTACATGGAAACTGAACAACCTGCTCCTGAATGACTACTGGGTACATAAAGAAATGAAGGCAGAAATAAAGATGTTCTTTGAAGCCAACAAGAACAAAGACACAACATACCAGAATCTCTGGGACACATTCAAAGCAGTGTGTAGAGGGAAATTTATAGCACTAAATGCCCACAAGAGAAAGCAGGAAAGATCTAAAATTGACACCCTAACATCACAATTAAAAGAACTAGAGAAGCAAGAGCAAACACATTCAAAAGCTAGCAGAAGGCAAGAAATAACTAAGATCAGAGCAGAACTGAAGGAAATAGAGACACAAAAAACCCTTCAAAACATCCATGAATCCAGGAGCTGGTTTTTTGAAAAGATCAACAAAATTGATAGACCACTAGCAAAACTAATAAAGAAGAAAAAAAGAAGAATCAAAGAGATGCAATAAAAAATGATAAAGGGGATAACACCACTGATCCCACAGAAATACAAACTACCATCAGAGAATACTATAAACACCTCTATGCAAATAAACTAGAAAATCTAGAAGAAATGAATAAATTCCTGGACACATACACCCTCCCAAGACTAAACCAGGAGAAGTTGAATCTCTGAATAGACCAATAACAGGCTCTGAAATTGAGGCAATAATTAATAGCTTACCAACAAAAAAAGTCCAGGACCAGATGGATTCACAGCTGAATTCTACCAGAGGTACAAGGAGGAGCTGATACCATTCCTTCTGAAACTATTCCAATCAATAGAAAAAGAGGGAATCCTCCCTAACTCATTTTATGAGGCCAGCATCATCCTGATACCAAAGCCTGGCAGAGACACAACAAAAAAAGAGAATTTTAGACCAACATCCCTGATGAACATCAATGCAAAAATCCTCAATAAAATACTGGCAAACCGAATCCAGCAGCACATCAAAAAGCTTATCCACCGCGATCAAGTTGGCTTCATCCCTGGGATGCAAGGCTGGTTCAACATACACAAATCAATAAACCTAATCCATCGTATAAACAGAACCAAAGACAAAAACCACATGATTATCTCAATAGATGCAGAAAAGGCCTTTGACAAAATTCAACAACCGTCATGCTAAAAACTCTCAATAAATTAGTTATTGATGGGACATATCTCAAAATAATAAGAGCTATCTATGACAAACCCACAGCCAATATCATACTTACTGGACAAAAACTGGAAGCATTCCCTTTGAAAACTGGCACAAGACAGGGATGCCATCTCTCACCACTCCTCTTCAACATAGTGTTGGAAGTTCTGGCCAGGGCAATCAGGCAGGAGAAGGAAATAAAGGGTATTCAATTAGGAAAAGAGGAAGCCAAATTGTCCCTTTTTGCAGATGACATGATTGTATATCTAGAAAAATCCATCGTCTTAGCCCAAAATCTCCTTAAGCTGATAGGCAACTTTAGCAAAGTCTCAGGATACAAAACCAATGTTCAAAAATCACAAGCATTCTTATACACCAATAACAGACAAACAGAGAGCCAAATCATGAGTGAATTCCCATTCACAATTGCTTCAAAGATAATAAAATACCTAGGAATCCAACTTACAAGGGACCTGAAGGACCTCTTCAAGGAGAACTACAAACCACTGCTCAATGAAATAAAAGAGGATACAAACAAATGGAAGAAAATTCCATGCTCATGGGTAGGAAGAATCAATATCATGAAAATGGCCATACTGCCCAAGGTAATTTATAGATTCAATGCCATCCCCATCAAGCTACCAATGACTTTCTTCACAGAATTGGAAAAAACTACTTTAAAGTTCATATGGAACCAAAAAAGAGCCTGCATTGCCAAGTCAATCCTAAGCCAAAAGAACAAAGCTGGAGGCATCATGCTACCTGACTTCAAACTATACTACAAGATTACAGTAACCAAAACAGCATGGTACTGGTACCAAAACAGAGATATAGACAAACGGAACAGAACAGAGCCCTCAGAAATAATGCCACATATCTACAACTATCTGATCTTTGACAAACCTGACAAAAACAAGCAATGGGGAAAGGATTCCCTATTTAATAAATGGTGCTGGGAAAACTGGCTAGCCATATGTAGAAAGCTGAAACTGGATCCCTTCCTTACACCTTATACAAAAATTAATTCAAGATGGATTAAAGACTTAAATGTTAGACCTAAAACCATAAAAACCCTAGAAGAAAACCTAGGCAATACCATTCAGGACATAGGCATGGGCAAGGACTTCATGTCTAAAACACCAAAAGCAATGGCAACAAAAGCCAAAATTGACAAATGGGATCTAATTAAACTAAAGAGCTTCTGCACAGCAAAAGAAACTATCATCAGACTGAACAGGCAACCTACAGAATGGGAGAAAAGTTTTGCAATCTACTCATCTGACAAAAGGCTAATATCCAGAATCTACAATGAACTCCAAGAAATTTACAAGAAAAGAACAAACAACCCCATCAAAAAGTGGGCGAAGGATATGAACAGACACTTCTCAAAAGAAGACATTTATGTAGCCAAAAGACACATGAAAAAATGCTCATCATCACTGGCTATCAGAGAAATGCAAATCAAAACCACTATGAGATACCATCTCACACCAGTTAGAATGGCAATCATTATAAAGTCAGGAAAAAACAGATGCTAGAGAGGATGTGGAGACACAGGAACACTTTTACACTGTTTTTGGGACTGTAAACTAGTTCAACCATTGTGGAAGTCAGTGTAGTGATTCCTCAGGGATCTAGAACTAGAAATACCATTTGACCCAGCCATCCCATTACTGGGTATATACTCAAAGGATTATAAAACATGCTGCTATAAAGACACATGAACACGTATGTTTAGTGCGGCACTATTCACAATAGCAAAGACTTGGAACCAACCCAAATGTCCAACAATGATAGACTGGATTAAGAAAATGTGGCACATACACACCATGGAATACTATGCAGTCACAAAAAATGATGAGTTCATGTCCTTTGTAGGGACATGGATGAAGCTGGACACCATCATTCTCGGCAAACTATCGCAAGGACAAAAAACCAAACAGCGCATGTTCTCATTCATAGGTGGGAATTGAACAAGGAGAACACATGGGCACAGGAAGGGGAATATCATACACTGGGGCCTGTTGTGGGGTGGGGGGAGGGGGAAGGGATAGCATTAGGAGATATACCTAATGTTAAATGACGAGTTAATGGGTACAGCACACCAACATGGCCCATGTATACATATGTAACAAACCTGCACATTGTGCACATGTGCCCTAAAACTTAAAGTAAAAAAAAAAAAAGAATGGGAAGAAAAAAATAGCAAGTGATTGGGAGGGTGAGGCAGTCTGATCACAAGGTCAGGAGTTTCAGACCAGCCTGACCAACATGGTGAAATCCCGTCTGTACTAAAAATACAAAAATTAGCCCATGTGGTGGTCCATGCCTGTAGTCCCAGCTACTCAGGAGGCTGAGTCAGGAGAATCACTTGAACCCGGGAGGTGGAGGTTGCAGTGAGCCGAGGTCACGCCACAGCACTACAGCCTGGGTAACAGAGCGAGATTCTGTCTCAAAAAACAAAAAATACAGCAAGTGAGATAATATGGGCAAACACTACCAGAGGGTTCAGAAACATTAGTTTCCTATCTTTCTTTTTCCCACGATACTGGGAACAGTATGGAAAATGCTTTTAGAATAGTGATGTGGAAAAAAGAAGTCCTAAGTTCAAATTCTACCTGTGTTCTTCACTAGCTGAACAAATATGGGCAAGTCATGCATTTTCTTTAAGCCTGAGTTGTCTGTCTGCTTAACATGAGTAATAATATATATTCATTCAGTTAGATAACATATGCTCAAATTATTGAAGAAATAAACAATTCAATCAGAAAAAAAGAGATATACATGTTTTATAGAGCATCATATGCATGTTGAGGTATTTTGGATTTGTCTATGTACTTACCTTTACCAGCGAATTTTATACTTTCATATGTTTTCATGTTGGTAATTATAGCCCTTTAATTTCTACTTGAAGAACTCCATTAAGCATTTTCTGTAGAGCAAGTCTAGTGGTGATTAAGTCCCTAAACTTTTGCTTGTTTGGGAAATACTTTATTTCTCTTTCATTTTTAAAAGACAGCTTTGCTTGATATAATATTCTTCGCTGGCAGTTTTCTTTCAATACTTTGAATATATCATCCCATTCTGTCCTGGCCTGCAGAGTTTTTGCTGAATAATCTGCTGATATTCTAATTGAGATTCCCTCATATATGACTTGATGTTTTTCTGTTATTCCTTTTAAAATTCTCTGTCTTTGATTTTTGACAGTGGAATTATAGTATGCCTCAGTGAGGACCTCTTTGGATTAAATCTGTTTGGGGACTTTTGAGCATTATGTATCTGGATGCTTACATCTCTTCCAAGACTTGGAAGTTTTTAAGCAATAATTTAATTAATTAACTTTCTGCCCCTGTCTTTTTCCTCTTTTCCTTCTGGAACTCCCATAATGCAAACATTTGTTTGGTTAATGATGTCCCATTAGTCCTTAGTCTGTCTTCACTCTTTTTCATTCTTATTATTTCTTTTTTCCTCTGACTGAACAATTTCAGAAGATCTATCTTCAAGATCAGAGATGCTTCTACTTGATCTAGTCTGCTGTTGAAGCTCTATATTGTCTTTTATTTGACTCATTGAGTTTTTTAGCTCCAAGATTTTCATTTGGTTCTTTTTTATGACATCTTTCTCTTGTTAAATTTCTCTTTCAGACAATAAATTAATTTACTGATTTTGTGAAATTTTCTATCTGTATTCTCTTGTATCTTGCTGAATTTTCTTAAGATAATTATTTTGAATTTCTTTTCAGTCAGATTGTAAATTTCCTTTTCTTTGCAGTCAGCTACAAGAGAGTTGTTTTCCTTGGGTGATGTCATATTTCCTTTCTCATGTTTCTTGTGTTCCTGTGTTTATGTCTGCAAATCTAGTGGAATAATCACCTCTTACAAACTTTACAGAGTGGCTTTCATACAAAAAGACTTTCATCTGCATGCTGGTTTTGGTGTGCCAGTTGTGAAGGCTGTGGTGGCTCTGGTTCTGAGTAGATGCAGTGGTATAGACTTTGTGCAGCTTCTTCAGCTGCAATCAATGTCAGTGATGACTGTGGGTGCCTCAGTGGCCTAGGCTGTAGGAATTTGTGGCAGTGATGGGGGCAGCACAGGTTGTTAGGGTCTTTGGTGGCAAGACTTTTTGGGGTCCTCCTATTCTAGTTTTCCCCACAATGGGCAGACTTAGCCAAGAGAGTTCCTCTTGGTGTTAGGTCTGACATGGCCTACAAGCAGTTTCAGCAACAGTGGGTTCCAGGGTTCAGGTGCTCAGAGTAGCTGTGTAGTTGGGGCCCTAGCCTCAAGGATCTTGCAAGCCTATTGTGGCACCTGGGTCTTGGGTGTAGGCTCCCCCTCTGAGTTAGGGTTGAATGCAGATTGCCAGAGTCTGTGATTCCGAGAACCCCAGCCCCCAGCAGTTTGAGCCAGGGCGTCAGGTTGTAGTTGTGATTAGGACCTTGGGAGGTAGGGCACAACACTGGCCTGGCTCTAGGGAAGAAGAGATTCTCTGGAGATTTGGGCCTGGGGAGCAGGGTACAGCTGCAACTCAGGAACTAGAGCCAGTAGGGCACAGCGGCAACTCAGGTCCCATGTGATAATGCATTGTTAGAGGTGAGTCTGGACTTTGGGATGGTAGGACTCAGCAGTAACTCAGACTCTGAGGCCAGGTGAAAGTGGCAGCAAAAGTCTGGAATGGTGGAGCACAGTTGTTGCTTGGGCCCTGGGTGGCAGTGACTCTATTCCTTAAGGAGGAGGTGTCTCAGCAGCTCAGACTCTAGGAAGCTTGTCCAGTTCCAGGGAAGCAGGGTACTAGAGCTGTTTGGCCTGTAGTGTGGGTGTCTCAGATCAGCCACTGCTCTGTTTTCCTGGAATGTGGGGTACCATGTCAGCTCAGCTTCTGAATACATGGCTGCTCAGCTCAGCCAAGTAACTGATTCCCTGGGAGGTGGCATGCTGCTTCAGCTCAGGCCCAGAATGTATGTGGCTGCTCTGAGTGGCCAAGACATTGTTTCCCTGGGATGCAGTGTGCTGCTGAAGCTTAGGCACAGGGGAGCATGGCTGCTGTGGGTGACCAAGGTACTGTTTTCTCAGGACACAGGGTGCCATTTCAGCTTGGGCCCTGATGGGGCAGTGACTGGGAGGCATAAATGGAGCAGCTTTCCTAAGACACTGTTTCCCTGGGGGGCAGTGCATGGCTTCAGCTCAGGCCCTGAGGGGCAGAGTGCAGCAGCGACTAGGGGGTAGGTGGTGGTTATATGAGGAGTCCCACAGCTGCTTGGCCCCGTAGGGTAGGGTGCAGCAGCAGTTTGGCTCACGGATGGGCAGATCATTTGGCAGGGGTGGTTCAGTAGTGGCTTAGCCTCAGGGATGGAAGGGTGCCATGGCCACTTGTTCTGGAGAAGGACACACTTCAGCAGTGGGTCAGTTCCAAGATGGTATAGTGCGGGAGCTACATAGGCCATGTGGCTGGTGGGGCCATAATGTGGCTCCTTCTCTGGGGAGAGCACAGGATTCCCTTCTGAGATTCCCAGAGGGGCTTAGTGCCTTCAAAGACGGCAGGGGTCCCAGTGGTGAGGACTGTAGGTGTCCAAGGTGTTGATAAGGTCTTCTGGAACCCTCTTGCTCACCTTTTCCCTGCAGGGAAAGGTTCCTCCTTGTTCTGAGCTGATCCTGGTTGGGTAATAGGGTGGGGAGGCCAGGTGTTCTCTTCAGTTCTCTACCGCGTTGCCTGCATTTATGTGCTCTACGGAGTTTCTGCTACTCCTTTGAAGTACTCCAGCACGCTCCTTCAGTTATTTTCATCAAAATAGAGTTGTTCATTGTTTTGGCTGTCTTTGTAGAGGAGATAAGCAGTAAAGGCTTCTAGTCAGCCATCTTGCTGACATCACTCTGCTGAGATTCATTTTTTTGACAAGAGTCAAACCACAGAAACACACGTACACACTTACACCTCATAAATAAGGGGAAAATTCAAAATAGAGATGAGAAGACATTGCAATGTACTTAAGTAACAGTAGATTAGTGTACATATCCTACAGCTCTTTGAGGACAAGTATCCTAATAAAGTGGAAAAATATATGGGCAGATCATTTCATAATAAAACAATGGATAATAAGCCATGTGAAAAGATGTCAACCTCACTCAAAATCAGTGAAACGCAAATTCAGATAATAATGAGATACAATTTTATATTCATCTGATTAGCAAACATTTAAAAGTTGTAAAAAGTAAAAACAGGAAACAAAACAAACTCCAGCAATTTGGAATATTTTTCGGTGTTGGAGATCCCCATCCCCCCCGACCCAGGACTTCACTCTGATAAACAATCCAGAGAAACCTCTGCACAGAGGCACAAGAGCCCTGCATAAATATGTTCATGGGCACAGTGTTTGAAGGGCTTTGTTCTTTAAAAATGATGATTAAATAGTGGTATGCTCATGCCATGAAATTATATGTAGCGATTACAATGAATGAACTCCTCAAACCGTTCCCCTCAGTGCAGAGCCATCTGCAGAGGCCAGTGGTGGCCACTTTTGCTTATAGCTCATTTCTTTGCTATCTACTATCTCATTTCTTGCATTGCCATCTACTTTTAGTAGAGTATGTGGGTTTTGCACTCAGAACAAAGGAATTTTGTTTTAATTATGGCTTGTCCACTCTGTTAATTTTTTGGTCATGGACAACTAATTAAGTTTTTCTGTGGTTCTGGCCTTAAAATATCCATAGGACTATCTGTTATCTATAAGAGATGAAAAGAAGTTGTGAAGTCTGCTCAAGTTTCATCCCGGATATGGGAAAAGATAACTGCCATTGGTTTTAGAAGGATAGTGATAGAGAAAAATAAATTTGCCTTGATGATTGCAATATATGATCCATTTAATCAATGCCCTTGTTACCAGTATATTTTCAATCCAAGAGTTACAAAAAGTATAAAGGGTAATACAATATTGTTTTTCTAGTTAAAATCTTATTATGGAGGTTGAGGAAGAGTGGTCTATTGCTATTCAAAAGTGATTGTTGCAAAACAATGGGAATATACTTAACACTACGGAACTATATGCTTAAAAATGATTAAGATAATAAATGTTATGATACATATATTTTTACCACAATTAAAAATTAGAAACTCAGGCTGGGCATGGTGGCTCATGCCTGAGGATCATGCAGGAGGATCACTTGATCTCAGTAGTTGAGGCTGAGGCAGGATAATGGCGGGAACCCGGGAGGCAGAGGTTGCAGTTAGCCAAGATCGCACCAATGCACTCCAGCCTGGGCAACAGAGCAAGACTCCATCTCAAAAAAAAAAAAAAAAAAAGAGAGAGAGAGAGATTTGAAGGGCTACTACGTGGAAGATGGAATTTAACTTTACTTGTGATTCCAAAGGTAAGAATAAACATGGACACATTGAAGCCTGTGAGAGACTGAATTTGGCTGAGTGTAAGGAAGAATGTACAAAGGTGAGGAAGTTGACCAGGGGACAGTGATCTCCCTTTCCCCAAGGCTTTCAACAGGAGCTGAGTGGCCATGCTTGGGTGCTGGTGCAGAGAAGTTCTGTGAATCAGGAAAGGACTTCAAAAGTTGCTTCCAAATCAAATATCCTATCCTGGATTGTCCAACCTTTCCCTCCTGCCCTCTTCTGAAGAACCCGGGACGCACATCCCAATGCCTACAGGACAGGGGCGTAACATGCAAATAGGGGCTGGCTTGGTGAAAAAAATGCATGTTCCTTCTAGGGGAGGGTCTACTGCTCAGTTCCCACTGATTTATTTATTTACTTATTTTTTCAAGACAAGGTCTTGCTGTGTCACCCAGGCTTGAGTGCAGTGATGCAATGATGGCTTATTGCAGCCACAACCTTCCAGGCTCAAGTGATCCTACCACCTCAGTCTCTCAAGTAGCTGGGACCAGAGGCATGTGCCACCACCACTGGCTAATTTTTTATTTGAGACAGATTCTCCGTATGTTGCCTAGGCTGGTCTTGACCTCCTGGGCTCAAGCCATCCTTGCATCTCAGCCTCCCAAAGTGCTAGGATTACAGGCATGAGCTGCCACGCCTGCCCTCATCCCACCAATGATTTTATTTGAAAGAATGTTGGCATATATTTTGAACTTTCAGAAAAGACAAAAATTTAGATTTTCATGTGAATCCTACTGATGTTAACCTATCAGCAAAATTTTAGTAAAAAATCAACCACTATGTTGCCCAAATACCTTAACAGGTGGCAACCAATTTGTGAGCTCTGTATACCAAGTCAGATTCTTTCTCTTTCCTGGTTCTTCTTCAGCTTTGCAGAGCAGTGACATCATCTGTAGAAAATGGTAATCTTTTTTTAGGTTTTAGAACTGTATGGTTAGCCTCTTTGTTTTTATTAAAATATTTTATTTTATTTTCCTTGGAATTACAGCAATCAATATGTGCACACAAAACTCATACACAAATATTTCATAACAGCATTATTCATATGAAATAGGCAAAAGGTGTAAACAAACCAAATGATCATCAACAGATGAATGGATGAGAAAATGTGGCATATTCACACAATGGAACATTAGCCATAAAAAAGGATGATAAATGATCCATGCTACTACATTGATGAAGCTTCATTATTAAGGGAAACCACCAGCTGGACACAAAAGACCACATGTTGTAAGAGTCCATATATGAAATGTCTAGAAAGGCAAGTCTATCAAGACAAAAAATATATTTCTGCTTGCCTGGAGTTGAGGGTGAGAATGAGGAGTGATTGCAAACGGGCATGAATTATTTTGGGGGGTAATGGAAATATTCTAAAATAATGGACGCACAAATCTATGAATATATTAAAAGCCATTGAGTTGTACATATTAAGTGTGTGAATTGTATGATATGTGAATTATGCCTCAATAAATCTCTTAAAATAAATATATGCTAATTATAACAAATGAAACCCTGTTGTTGTATGAAGAAAAAGTTATCAGTCTTCCCACCTTCTTCCCATATTCAACACCCTCAACCAATAAACAGCATTACCATGATCAGTTTGAGGTGAACCTTTCCATCTTCTCTTCATGCTTCATGCTTGTATAACCACACATATGCACCTGTGTTTGTGTTCCAGTAACACTAACTAGCATTGAGTGAATGTCTACCATATGCCAAGCACTTTACATACACTGTGTCATTAATCTACAAAAGAGAACCACAGGATAAGCCATAATAATATCATCTTACTGAAGGCAAACTAAGGTGCAAGCATATCAAGAAAGCTCTTCAAGGTCACAAAGCTAGTAATGGCACAGCTATTTCCTCTATATTATATTATGACCCCTTAAGTGGACACAAATCATGTTAAATGTTTCTTGTTTTATTTCCTGTGGTATGTAGAACAGCACTCATTGCTCAGTAGATAATTTTTGAATGAATTGATAAATAAATGCATTTTCCTTTTAAATTTATTGTGAATAAAAAACAGAGTATAAAGAAATAAATGTTAATACATGAAGTATACTATGTTTGAGAGCAATGTAAAGCATCAAACTTGTCTTCAAGGAAATTAATACTGAATTGAGTCAATGAGACACATAATGGGGATATATGAGCATTAATTATATGAGGAGCTCAGGGGAGGGAGAGATTTGAGGTGGTGAATATGGTAAGCTCCAAGAGAGATGAGTCGTTTAGTCTGAGTGGTGAAGGACTGGTAGGATTTGGGTGAAAGCAGAAGTGTGCAGAATCCCAGGATGCAGAGTCATATGCACCAAGGGAAGAGTTGGGTTCTGAGGACACTGAATAGATTCATTTGATTTAGGCAGAGTATGGGGAATAGAGAGAATTGAGGACTCAAGGCAAATCTTGGTTTTTCAGTCAGTTGATTTTAATTGCCACATTGGGGCCCAGAGGTCTCCAAGGTCATACTTGGTAAACAATTTTCCCCTGACTCCTCTTAAGGAGGCCTTGGCAATGCTCCTGAGGCAGGATTGCTGCTGAGCCTAAGGGTCAGGAGGTGGTTTGGTAAGACACCGGTTCCTCCACGGCTGAGTTGGTTAGGGTGAGTGAGCGAAGGTGCCTGGGGGAGGAGGCTCCTGCCTGGCGGGCAATGGGCCTTGGGCAGTTTTGCCCTGCCCAGGGAGGGAGCCTATGTAACCATCGCTTCTCCAGGACAGGAGCCCTGGGTAAGTACTGACTGGATGGGCCACTCTGACTTCATAGTTAAAAATCCAGAACCTCCTCCTTCACTCAGACAGAGGATGAAATTTTCTGGCTTGAATGTGGCTCTATTATAGTCAGACAATATCATTAAATTAGTAGACTGGCAAGAAGAATATGAAGAATATAGTACTATGTGCTGTTGAAAATAATTTAAACATGATTTCTGATTTCAATAAGTGTGTTATTTTTAGAGGTCATGCATAGACACACAGAGGTACACACAGACACAGACACGCAGAGATGAGCACAGACCAGGCATAGTGGTTCATGCCTATAATCCCATTGCTTTGGGAGGCTGAGGCAGCAGGATTGCTTGACCCCAGGAGTTCAAGACCAGTTTGGGCAACATAGGGAGACCCAGTCTCTACAAAAAATACAAAAAATTACCCAGGCCTGGTGGTGTATGCCTGTAGACCCAGCTTACTCAGGAGGCTTGGTGGGGAGGATCACTAGTGCCACTGCACTCCAGCCTGGATGACGGAGTGAGACCCCCGTCTCAAAAAAAAAAAATGCAAAAAACAAAATCCAGAGAGATGAGCACAACCGTTGGTCTTTGTAATGCAGAAATTTAAGAGTATCAAATATGCACATGAAATGCAGGAATGCTTTATGTGTGCCAAAGGGATAAAAATAGGGGTTAAATTTTAAAAAGATAAGTTAAGATTAGAAAACTATCAGCGTTGGATGCAATGCTCAAAACCACCTAACAAATCTTTCAGTTAATGCAGGAACATCTTCACATCATCCTGAAAAGTCAACTTTCACCCTCTGAATGAGCAGGAAGCTTTCGAGTGATGGGAATATCACATTTCCAGGCTGCCTAGTTTTAGACTGCGTCATTTTATTCACTTTTTTTTTTTTAATATTGAGCCACCATCTGTTCTTTTGTAAGTTTCGCCTGTTGGTCCTAGTTTTGACCTTTGTAGAAGAGCAATGCAAGTTCATCACATTCTCCACATGAGATCTTTCAACTTGCGTACAAGCCATCAGGCTTGCCTTTGAGACTTCTATTTTCTGATCTAAAAACTCAATTAAAATGCCTAAGTTGATAAATATGCTATTCACAATTACCCTGAATTGAGCATTATGTATTGTATACATCTAAATATGTCTCTGTACCTCATATATATGTACAATTATTACGTGTCAATTAAAACAAAATATAAAACACCTATTTCTCATGCAGGGTGTTTCCAGATGACTTATTGGTTTTATTGTCTTTTGATCCTATGATTTTTGTCAAAGTTTTAATCCAAGTCTAATGCCAAGAACATGCCAAATACTCAAAATTCTGTCTGACCAGTGCAGAGTGTGGGCAATATATATATTTTTTAAATGTGGGGTTGTGCAGGGACCATCTGTGAACACCTAGGGAAGGCTGAGATGAAAATGAGTCAGTAGGGACCACTTACATCAGCCTAACGTCATTTTCTTTCTTCGCTGAAATGACAGATTTGGGAAACAGGAAAGGATATGGACGTGTTGAAGCTATCACCTTCACGTGAGGAATATAGAACCCAGCAAAGCTTGCCCAGCATGGTCGTTTCCTTCAATATTTGGAGACTATCCGTGGGAAGGGGGTTTGTGCTTATTCTGGGTGCTCCCCTGATGAGACCTTCCCCACTTCTCAGCGATATGCACTGAGGCCCTCCACATAAGGCTGAATGCTGCCCAATATCCAAGCTGGTCTGATCAGGACTTGCATTATGGTCAAACCCTCCTGGGTTATGAGACATAGGACTAGGAATATGTCTGAAGTCCAACGCTGGTTTCACGTGAGGAGTAACTTGCATCTGCTGTTGAAAGAGAAAAAGAGCTCCCAGGGAGTTTGTAAGAAGAGTTTTTGTTTTTGTGATTACAAGATATGGGCATGAAGCAGACCCCAGCAACTGGGCCCAGAGGGAGGATAGAGAAAAACTCTATGAGGGATTGGGGTGGTCTCAGAACTGCAGCAGCTGGTCCCTGAGTGTAGACCTGTGGTGAGTGCAGGGAGGGCACGCTGAGCCCTGACGAACGTAGGGAGTCACTAGCCTCAGGGACCATGAGGTTTAATGCAGCGTTTCAGGTTGGCACGGCATGGATGTTGCGGTTCTAGAGATCAGCCTATTCTCAGCAGGACCCAGGGAGTTAGGAAGCAGGACATTTCCCCCAAAGAAGGTGCTCACAAGCAGGCAGCCAAGTCCCAAGGCCTTGGTTAGGCAGAAGAAAAACCCCCAATAGGATGGAGCAGAGATAGAAAAAGGTTTAACCTAGACACTGTGTACACATTGGGACTCCCTCCTGATGCACCAGATTCCAGATAAAAGGCACCAGACCCCAGGGAAGCAGCACTACCTCCACATCCCGCTTTCCAAATAAGACTGAAACCGCAGCAAGATGTCATGCATTTCTAAGGACCTGTCAAAGAGCTGGTGCAGGTGAGTGCCTGCATGCTCCAGGGAGTTAATGATCAAGCACTTTTACGTGCTAGTCATTGTTCTAGGCACTGAAATTGTAATTGTCAACAAGACAGACCCAGCTCTGCTCTCTGTGAGCTCTAGGGTGGTGGGATAGGGAAATAATTCAATCAGAAATTAAGTTGAACGTGGTAAGTTGTATATGGGAAAGTACAATGCACCGTAGGATCATAGAGCAAGGACTTATCTCAGGCAAGAGAAGTCAGAGAATACCTCTTAGAGAAGACTTTCTTAACCTTAGCCCAATCAACACGTTTGGGCCAGATAATTCTGTGTGTGTCATCAAGGTGGGAGGGCTGTCCCGTGCATCGTGTCCCGTGCATCGTGTCCCGTGCATTGTGTCCCGTGCATTGTGGGATGTTTAGCAGCACTCCTGGCCTCAAAGCACTGAATGCCAGTTGGATCAGTGAAAAATGTCTACAGACATTGTCAAATGTCCCCTAAGGGGTAAAATTGCCCCGGGTTGAGAGCTGCTGTTTCAGGTAAAGTGCCCTGGAAGCTGTGACTTGAATCAAGTGGGATGTAGAGGCTGATGACCAGTTTTCTGGTTTTGTAAACTGTAGAGTTTGTTGGTGCCCTTCCCCTGGCACACAGGGGGCAAGGCAGATTTTTAGGGGGAGGATGATGAGTTCGGTATTGGACATGCTGAGTTTCTGGTGCCCAGGACTCATCCAAGAAGAGATGATCAGCAAGGAGGTGGAGTTTTAACAGGCAGGTTTTGTTTTTAACAGGCAGGTGTGGTGAGGCCAGCAGATTGGGAGATGAGTGGCATTTAAAAGGTGGTTTGTTACTCACAGTTCACGAAAGGAGGGGGCATGATGGACTGTGCAAGGCCATATGGTGAGGCACACAGATAGGAGGCAGAGAAGCAAGAAAGCCATCCATGGTCAAGAGCCTTTGCTGTGGTTCCTCTAGGAAGGAACTGGTGAGGCAGGGGACGCTGGCCTCTGATGGCCTGGTTGAATAATCTCAGCACACTATGGGATATAAAGGCTGTCCCTTCCTGTCTGCTTCTTGGCCCTGTGGTGATTAGCACAGGTCGACAGTGGCCCACAGTGTGAGAGCCCAGTAAAGATACTGTGAATTTTTGGTTGGGGTGTGGGTCTGGTTGATTGGTTGCATATGAGAGCTGTGCTTTCAGGCTAGCACTATCCCTAGGAATTGGCAGTCCTGCGAGAGGCATCCCTCTGGGGTCAGCAAAGCCTCAAAACATCAGAGCATCAGAAATACAGAAAATTAAAAGGCATACAGATGAAGTATAGAAAATCAAAAGGTTAATACAGATGAACTATAGAAGTCTGAAGTTCGGGAGACAGATTAGAGGTAAAGAGACATATTCGGGTGTTAGCAACACAGTGACCCTGTGATTCAAGCTCTGGGGAGCATGGCATTTCCAGGAAGAATCTGTAGAATGCTAAGAGAAGAGGGTCTGGGCTGGAACCCAGAAAAGGAACCCAAGCATGTAAGAGATGCACAGAGAAGGAGGAAGACATCAGGGAGGGAAGGGAAGAAGTTTTTTTGTAGAAAAGGGCAGCAGTCAACACATAAAATGCTAGGACAAAGACGAAGCCTGAAAATGTCCACTGTGTTTTCCTATAAAATGTGATGAGGGCAACATCTACATAGCAGTGGGCCCAATAGTGAGTGTGATGGGAGGTCGTGGAAACACCAAGCACAGGCAATTCTTTCAATACACTTATCTCTGAAGGGGAGGAAAGAGATGGGGCAGTAACAAAACAGGGATTGGGGTGAGAGGAGATGTTTTTAATTGGAAAGACTTGACCATCGATCATTTCTCTTCAGCAACAGCCACTAAAGAGGGAAAAGTTAAAGGTGTACTGGCGAAACTGAATTATTCTTTTAAGCAGAATTTATTAATCTGATCTTAGTCATACAGACTCTAGAAAACTGCACGCTTCCGGAATTGGGTGCATGGGATGGATAGATAATGAGTTAGGGATATTAGCAAGGCAATGTTTGACATGATGGATCGGGAATTACAAGTACAAGGCACGTAAAGATGGAAGCAGGGGGCAGGCAGAAATAAAGGGACACCAGACCGTGGATGAGGAAATGGGGCAGGGGCTTCACTACACCAGCTCTTGGTTTGAGATTCTGTATAGGGGATCATCAGATGGTGCAAGGGGCTGTGAGGAAATGACCTTTAGGTGTCTTTCCAAACTGGAGCGGTGAGGTCTTATATTATGATTTGTATTCAGTCTGAGCTGCATTTGGTGAAATTCAGCAGCCAGTGTGCACTGCTGACTGGTGTTTTGTTTTTAATCAGTGTCCTCCCACGTAATCTTTGTCTTCTGTGTCTTTAGTGAATGTCTGTCAAGTTTGCAGTTTTGGTCTCTTCCATTCTATCCAGCGGACGTTTTGAAGCTAAGTTCAGTTTTCCCAGTTCCACCCTATCTTATTATCTTATCTACTATGGTGGCTATTTATTGCTTTAAGGATTCTTGTTTCATTGTAGTGAAATCCTTTTGGATTACTGTCCTATCATTCGTCATATTAATTGTATTTCTAAGCTTTTGTTCAATTGGAAAGATACTAAATGTGTCTATATGTCACTGTAAAACTCATCGATAAAAATATAGATCAGGAATGGTTAGAAACTTCGTGCTGCTAAACAAGAAGGAGGCCGGGCGCGGTGGCTCACGCCTGTAATCCCAGCACTTTGGGAGGCTGAGGTGGGTGGATCACGAGGTCAGGAGATCGGGACCATCCTGGCTAACACGGTGAAACCCCGTCTCTACTAAAAATACAAAAAATTAGCCAGGCGTGGTGGCGGGCACCTGTAGTCCCAGCTACTCGGGAGGCTGAGGCAGGAGAATGGCGTGAACCCGGGAGGTGGAGCTTGCAGTGAGCCGAGATCACACCACTGCACTCCAGCCTGGGAGACAGCGTGAGACTCCGTCTCAAATAAACAAACAAACAAACAAACAAAAACAAGAAGCATTGCCAATGTATTAATGTCTTCATGTTGCATGGGAAACAAATCTTTCTGGAACATTTATGTGCATTGAATATGGCGCCAGCTTTAGGAACGTGTTCATTCATTCATTCAATAATATTTGCTGAGAACATTTTATTCACCAGGTTCTGCACTGGAAGATAAGGATACAACGGTAAGTGAAAGACTCAGTTGCATGGAACTTGAAGATTACTGATACAGACAGACAAGTGTTAAAAGTATATGTAACATATTCTTTGTAGCTTACGGAATGTATTGCATCCTTTAATCCCAATTCAAATCCTTTGAAATAAATTATTTTCTCTGTTTTATAGGTAAGTAAACTGAGACTCACAGAAACAAAATTTCCCAGAATAGATGTCACAGCTGGTCAGCAGTAGAGTTGATCTGTAGGGACCGATATGAATGGGAAAGCCATTGTGGTCTGCTATGGTGGTCATTCAAAAAATGACTTTGATGTATTGGTTAAGCTACATATGAATTACCTCTTTGCTATTATTAATCCACAGTTTATTCATCTTTTCCACAAGGGCATCAAGGGTGGTGTCCAAATGCCTTACTTGAGTCATCGATCTAGCATTGATCCGTTGATGATGATCTTCAGTCCCGTAAACTTAACAAAAAGAGGACAGAGTTAATTTGGCAAAAATTGTTCATATAGAGCATATTCTAGGCTCCTTTTCCCTTTTTTGCTTTCTGACTTACTTTCTTATAATCCTACTTAGACTTTTTGTCATAAGAAATGTGAACTTTAACGTAGAGCAAATTTTTATGCATATCTCACTTTCACAGTTTATCAAAATATGTTGGTAATCTCAGATTTTTTAGAAGAAATAAATTTTGATGAGATTTGAAGGGATAACCTCATGTTTCACTCAATGAAATTTATTCAAAATCTACTATGTGCCCTGAATGAAAATATTAATTTAGCACTTCGTGTGTAGCATAAAGACACTACTTTTTTTTTTTTTCTTTTTTTGAGTGCAGTGGCACAATCTTGGCTCACTGCAACCTCCAACTCCCAGGTTCAAGAAATTCTCCTGCCTCAGCCTCCTGAGCAGCTGGGATTACAGGTGCCCATCACCAAGCCTGGCTATTTTTTTGTTTTGTTTTGTATTTTTAGTAGAGACAGTGTTTCTCCATGTTAGCCAGGCTGGTCTCAAACTCCTGACCTCAGGTTATCCACCCACCTCCACCTCCCAAAGTGCTGGGATTACAGACGTGAACCACCATGCCCCACTGAAAGACACTAATATTTATTTTACGTTCATTATGTTAGCTACCACTAAGGAGCTCACAGCTCAGAGAGGGACAAAGACATACAAAAAGAATTCCAGCGAGTGTGACAAGTGCAGAAAGAAACTGTACAAAGAGGGTTGGGCTAGAGAGGAGGAAACAACTCTTCTTGGGCAGCTGAGGAATGGATTTATCCATTGAAGGGAGTGTGTATGTGCGTGTGTGCGTGTGTGTGTGGTATTTCAGGCATGATGACACACCATAGGAAACATACTTGTTGCTAATTGATTTTTTTTTCTTCTCCAAAAGGAGGGATCTACACTCTTCTCAGTCATTTGCTGGTCGTGCGTGGGGTTTCTGGGATTGTATGGGCTGTCCATAGTCGAAAAAAGCAGGTGGGCACCCAGAGGTCAAACAGGGCTCCCAGCCTGGTTAGGCATGGGGGGTAACCCTACTGAAAGAGGCCACCTGCTAGACCAGCAAAGGAGCAAATGGGAGCAACATAGAATAGTAATGCTACCTGTTACATCTGAGTCTTTTAAAAGCAGCTTCCACATTATTGCATTTGACCTTAATCTCATTGCTGTGATACATCATCTCTACTTTTAGGCAAGGAAATGTTGGATCTAAAGGATTGACTGACCTGGGTGAAGTCCTGGAACAAACAGGCAGCAGGACTAGGATTCAAACAAAGGCCATATGATTCCCAAGCCAGTGATTTCCACTCTGAATAAGAGAAGGGAAAGAACACCAGACACAACAAACTGCATAGCAAAATAGGTAATAAAATGCATGATTTAGTATTCAGGGAATCCTGCGAAATAATGTTGTAGTTTGTGCTCAGTATAGGAGGCATTGCACTTCCTTCTGCTGTTCAGACAGGCAAAAGGCTATGGGAAGTTTCAACACCAGTTTTGAAGATGGCTTCATTTTGGTGGGATTCGCAGATTGGCCGCAACTGGAGCCCATCCTGTTTGTCTTTATTTTTATTTTCTACTCCCTAACTCTGTTTGGCAACACCATCATCATCGCTGTCTCCTGGCTAGACCTTTGGCTGCACACACCTATGTACTTCTTTCTCTCTCATCTGTCCCTCCTGGACCTCTGCTTCACCACCAGCACCATGCCCCAGCTCCTGATCAACCTTTGCGGGGTGGACCGCACCATCACCCGTGGAGGGTGTGTGGCTCAGCTCTTCACCTACCTAGCCCTGGGCTCCACAGAGTGTGTGCTCCTGGTGGTGATGGCCTTTGACCGCTATGCTGCTGTCTGTCGTCCACTCCACTACATGGCCATCATGCACCCCATCTCTGCCAGACCCTGGCTATCGCCTCCTGGGGTGCGGATTTCGTGAACTCTCTGATCCAGACAGGTCTCGCAACGGCCATGCCTCTCTGTGGCCATCGACTGAATCACTTCTTCTGTGAGATGCCTGTATTTCTGAAGTTGGCTTGTGCGGACACAGAAGGAACAGAGGCCAAGATGTTTGTGGCCCGAGTCATAATCGTGGCTGTTTCTGCAGCACTTATTCTAGGCTCCTATGTGCACATTGCTCATGCAGTGCTGAGGGTGAAGTCAACGGCTGGGCGCAGAAAGCCTTTTGGGACTTGTGGGTCCCACCTCCTAGTAGTTTTCCTTTTTTATGGCTCAGCCATCTACACATATCTCCAATCCATCCACAATTATTCTGAGCATGAGGGAAAATTTGTTGCCCTTTTTTATACTATAATTACCCCCATTCTCAATCCTCTCATTTATACACTAAGAAACAAGGACGTGAAGGGGGCTCTGTGGAAAGTACTATGGAGGGGCAGGGACTCAGGGTAGGAGATGAAAAAATGAGCAGTAAAATTTTCTGTAATAGCTCTTCAATCACAGATCTTACCCTGTTCCTTGGAGGGCAGTTGGTCAGTAGGAAAGCCCTCAGTCATCCTCAGAATTGGTTTTTGTTTTTGTTTTTTGGTGGGGGGGAACAGAGTTTCACTCTTGTTGCCCAGGCTGGAGTGCAGTGGCATGATCTCGGCTCACTGCAACCTTGGATTCCTGGGTTCAAGTGATTCTCCTGCCTCAGTCTCCTGAGTAGCTGGGATTACAGGCACCCACCACCACACCCTACTAATTTTTGTATTTTCAGTAGAGACAGAGTTTCACCATGTTGGCCAGGCTGGTCTTGAACTCCTGACCTCAGGTGATCCACCCGCCTCGGCCTCCCTAAGTGCTGGGATTACAGGCGTGAGCCACTGCGCATGGCCGTCCTCAGAGTTTTAGTCCCTTCCTTGTTTAGAAACTGGAAGTAGGGATCTCTTGGGACTCTCTCTTGTTCAGTGTCTGTGATCACTGTGCAGCCATCAGTAAGTGCTGGTTTTTCTCACAACTTTCCAAAGGAACCAGCTTGAGAAGAGTTTGTATTGTGTCCGCTTATGGAGAGTGGGATGGGTTCTAGGCAAGACTGAGAGTGATAGAAGACTTAATAGGGAATGACAACACCTTCCCAAGGTCAATGACTCCCAACGTGGTGCCATGCAGATGCACTGTGCCCAGAGGCAGACAGAATGAGTTCCCCGATTCTAAGTAACTGCGACCCTGCCGTAGATGCTCACATCTCAGAACCCATTTCTAAGGTCTCTAACAGAGGTTATTCATGTCCGATATTTGGAGCAAATAAGGAGATCATAAACAGCGGTACTTCAAGGAGCATGTAGAGTTTCAGGTTTGGATGTCATTTACATACTTGAAGAAAAAGACAAAATCACTAGGGTGGCATTGAGTAAAGGGAGCATAGACTCTTACTAGCTACAACAGGAGTCTCTGTCATGCAGCTTGGTGCCATGGATAAGATATTTTCCATGCAAGAGAGAAGATAATAGAGAAGAAATGAACATATGAATAATGAGCCAAGAGGAATAGATATAGAAAAGAAGAAGGGATAAGGAGGAGTGACAACAATGAAAAAAAAGAGATTTCTGTGGAAGGCAGTGGTGGGAGGCTCAAGAGGCTGAAGTGTGAAGACAATGAAAAAAAGAGATTTCTGTGGAAGGCAGTGGTGGGAGGCTCAAGAGGCTGAAGTGTGAAGACAATGGGTACCAGACATTCCAGCACTGTCACTGCATCCCACATTCTTGGCTTCATATCAAAGCGTGGCGTCCTTATTAATCAACTTTCACGGTCTTGGTAAATTTCATGTTGAGGGAATCATCTTTTATTCCAATAACAATAATTAATATTTGTTTATATCTGAAAAACCCTTTTGCATACAATGTTATTAGTCCTTACGGCTGTATTGTGACAGTGAGTTTTGTTATAGTCCCTATTTATTCACAAGAAACTGAGGTTCAGAGAGTTTAAGTCACCCAAGTTCACATAGCAAATATGGGGTGAAGCTGAGATCTAGGTTTCTGAAACCCTAAATCCAACGCTCACTACAACATCCTCCTAATTCTCTTTTTCTGAAAGGACATTTTTAACAGGGAAAGATTGAGTTTGGACAGAAGGGTGGCTGGAGAGAGAATCGAGTGTGAGCTTAGTGTACTTTCATAGTTTTGCTTTGGTTAATTCTGGCCAGGGTTCTAGACTCGTCTGAGTTACAAATTCTTTGGTCAGAAGGCTTTTTTTTTTTTTTTTTTTGCACGAAGCTAATGTGTCCTGTAAAAATAGTTACCATTTATTGAACCCTTACTATAGTTACAGTCAAGCATAGTTCAAACACCATGCTATATAATATACTTCACCGACACACTAAATTCCTACAATATGGAATGTAGGTGCTATTTGCCTCCTCCTATTAGTTCTGCTGATCTAGAGACTGAAAGTTAGATAATCATTTTGGGTGATTTGCCTCAATTACCCAGGCACTAAATGGTGGGTGAGGATTTGAATCTGGCCTGTTTTATTCCAAATCCTACCCAACTAGCCACTACTTAAAGACCAATTAAGAAATGCTTATTAGCTCAAGGAACTAAGCAAGAAACCGCCTGGAACAAATGATTTTTCTCCCGTATCCTTGTCTATCTAAGTCTAAACAATTCAAGCATATACATTACCCTAATGAAGAAAAGGAAACTATTTGAACTAGCAGGAATTTAATAAAATTGTTTTGTGGTTAATGTGTTCTTTTTTCATTTGGAATGCAGAGATATAGCTTCCTAATTACATTAAAGGGAACATGTCTCATAGCTGAGCAATTTTAAGAGGTCACTGGTACAGTTGGGTACACACAGCCATCGCTCTTGCAAGTCAGGTCTTGTGGAAGGCAAATGCCTTCTCCATGGGAACCTACATCCCTTGGGTCTCCTTGGACCTTCTCATCTGTAACAGTGGCTAATTGATCTTTAGAGATTTTTGTGTCCTCACAGCCCTCCCAGAGCCAGTGAGTTGTTCCCAGCGTCCTTCAGTTGCCCATCTGAGAGAGGAAGTCAGAGGTGACTTAATGAATAGAAAAGAATATAAACACCTTGGCTCCTTTGTCTTCTAGAGCCCAGCTGGCTGCCATTTGAAACTTGTTGCCATTTGTTCTTTACCTGCTAAACCACCTAAACAGAATTTCGAGCTAGAAATAAGGATGCATGTAAGGCTTAAAACTGGAACATATTTATGGAAAAGACAGGGAGAAATAGGAGAAAGGAGATTGGGAGGATTGGTTCTCAAGAGAAAAAAATTATATTGATGATTTTGTAGAGAAGAAAGAACAAGAACTTGGAGACGTTTCAGTGAGTATCAGGGAAAGTGGTTACTGTGGATTGAAAAAATATTCCTGGACTTTATAACATGCACACGCACGCATATGTATAGATATAGGTACAGATATCTATATGTAGATACAGACATACATATCCAGATATAGATAGAGACATATATGTGTATATATATCTAGACCCAGTATATCTATATCTATATATTAGACATACATGTGTGTATCTATCTAGATACACACATGTATGTCTATATCTATATATATATACATATACATCTAGATACATATATGCATATGTATATATCCAGATATGTATACATATGTATCTAGATATATACATAAATGATACATATATATCGTGTGTATATATGTGTGTGTATATATATGTGTGTATATACACACATATATGTGTGTGTGTATATATATGTGTGTATATATACACATATATGTGTGTGTGTATATACGTGTGTGTGTGTGTATATAAATATATATATATATTTCATTTGTTTTACTGGCATCACTTGTCGTTGAAGTCCATAGGTAAGATCAGGAACAAGACAAAGATGCATACTTTCACTACTTGTATTCAACATAGAATGAAATTTCATTGCTAGAGCAATGAAAGCAGATGAAAGAAATAAGACACCCAAATTGGAAAGAAGATGTGAAATTGTCTCTGCAGATGACACAATCTTATATGTAAAAAATCCTAAAGACTCCACCAAAATGCTGTCAGAACTAGTAAATGAATTCAGTAGTCACAGGACACAAGATCAACATAAAAAATGAGTTGCATTTTTATACAGTAACAACAAACTATCCAAAAAAGAAATCAAGAAACAAATCCCATTTATAATATTTAAGAAACTCCTACAATGAAGTCAGTAGCAAACAAAAAAACTCACTAAGTAACCATTTAAAAATGGGCAAAGGCGGCCCGGTGCGGTGGCTCATGCCTGTAATCCCAGCAATTTGGGAGGCGGGGGTGGGTGGATCACTTGAGGTCAGGAGTTCAAGACCTGCCTGGCCAACATGGAGAAACACTGTCTCTACTAAAAATATAAAAATTAGCCGGGTGTGGTGGCAGGTGCTGTAGTCCCAGCTCCTTGGGAGGCTGAGGCAGGAGAATTGCTTGAACCCAGGAGGCAGAGGTTGCAGTGAGCCGAGATCGCACCACTGCACTCCATCCTGGGCAACAGAGAGAGACTCTGTCAAAAAAAAGAGAGGGGTGGGCAAAGAATAGACATTTAGACATTTTTCCAAAGAAGTCATACAAATAGCCAAGAGATATAGAAAAAATTCTCAACATCACTAATCAGGAGAATACAAATCAAAACCATAATGAGATATCACCTCACACCTCTTAGGATGGCTATTACTAAAAAGCCAAAAGATAGTTAAGTGTTGGGCAGGGTGTGGAGAAGGGAATCTTTGAACATTGTTGGTGGTACAGCCATTGTGGGAAACAGTAGGACAGTTTCTCAAAAAATTAAATGTAGAACCACCGTATTATCCAGCAATCCTACTTTTGGTTATACATAAAGCAATATCTAAAGGAAATTACTACCTTGAGAAGATACCTGCACTCCCATGTTCATTGCAGCACTATTCACAATAGCTGAGATATGGAAACAATCTAAGTGTCCACCAAGAGATGAACGGATAAAGAAAACATGAAACATGAATATTATTCAGACGTAAAGAGGAAGGAAATCCTGTCATTTGCAATAACATGGATGAACCTTAGGACACTATGCTAAGTAAAATAAGCCATACACAAAAAGACAGATACCACATGATCTCATTTACATGTAGAATCTTCAAAAAAAATCAAACTCCTAGTAATAGAGAGTAGAGCTATGGTTAACAGGGGCAGGGGTGGAACAAAAGGGAGATACTGGTCAAAGCATAAAACCTTCAGCTATAAAGTAAGTACTGCAGACCTATTGTATGTTATGATAACTGTAGTTAATAATAATGTATTGTATACTTGAAATTTGCTAAAAGAGTCAGTGAAAGATATTCTGACCACAAAAATGGTTAACTATTTGAGGTGATGGATGTTAATTACCCAAATTGTGGTAATCATTACACAATGTATATACTGTATATATCAAAATATTATGTTGTACACCCTAAATGTATCCAATTTTTATTTGTCAAAAAAATTCATAGTGAGTTCCTCAAAGGGTGATTGCTTATTTGGGAGATAAATTTAAGGAGGAGGCATTCTTTAGCTGCAGAAGGGAAGGTTCAGACACACCCATCTGGCAATCAGCAGCAGGAGGGAAGACCCCTGTCTTCATGGAGGCGGTGGTGATGAGCTTGTGTGTGTGTTGGGGAGAGGAATGAGTGTGTGTGCACGTGTGCATGTGCTGTGTGGGAGCACCTTCTCAGAGGCCCAGTGTGACACTAGGAGACCGAGTAGCAAGAAAGGACTCTAAGTAATGTTCAGCACTCGTTTCTTTCATCTTCACTCAATCTCTATCCTTTTGTACGTGTAAGAAGGTAGCTAAACCTCTCTCCCTAAACCCTTTTCTTGCATCTTGATGCCAGAAATGCCTCATCATAAATCAATATCTGAGCCAGAAGAATATTAAGAGAAGAGTTGCCTTTGCCCTTATGGAGTCTTCCATCCATATCAAATTCTTTTCAGATTTGTAAAAGGCTTTACATGTTTCATTCTAATTCTTTCTGGGGCTGATATAAGAGAGCTGAGCTATGACACTTCTTTTATTACAACCCAACCCAAAGCTTTGCTTATTTATCATTTAACTCAAGGACTGGGGATGCCGTTCTCTTCAACAAGGTTGTGAGGAAAGAGGGGAATATTCAAAAAATAATGACAACAACAGAAGGCACATTATAAGGAAAAGTTAGAAAATTCTTTTATTGTATCTTGATATACAAATATTATTATTTAAAAGATATGGAGATCAGTGGTTTTCTCTGCCGTCTGGCTCCTGAGAAAGAAAACCTTGAGTCAAAGATGGTTTGGCACTGGACGTAGGGAACGACTTAGCCATGAGTGTGCGGTGACTCTGAAACAGCCATAAAGGGCAGCTATGGCCTCTCCATTACACATATGGGCAGAACGGGTTTCTAGGTAGTAATGTGCAGAGAATGTCAGAGCTGTCATCTGCTATGACTTACAGTCCAAGTTCCCTAGGAACCCGAATAGACAAGTGTCCTTAGCATTGATGTACAGAAATGAAGAACCAACAAAGCCACTATTTTGACATCAATACCAGCATCGTTTTGGTAGAAGAGGCCCAATATTTAACAGGTTTATGGCTAACGACCTTACTTAGGAATTTATTCAACAAATCTTTATTTCATGACTGCCACATATCAGGGAATTTTCTGGGAGTTGGGACCCAGCCTTTTACTCTGGGGCTCACCATTTGTCTGTGGGCATACAGTCTGCAACCAATCTCCACTGGAATTTCAAAGAGGGAATTACGTTGCTCAAGGTTAAACATTCCTCAAGTACTTTTTTGATACATTTTCACGGCCCAGGAGAGAATTTGGTCATATGTGGTTAAAATAATTTTGAGGTCTACATTATTGTTGCTGTCACTTATTACATGAGACTTTGCCATCCTGGGAGGCATATGTGGGAGACACTGGAGAACTAGACGGCTCGTGCCCTCAGTGTCTTGGCTAGTCGCCCCCTTCCGGAAGGGAAGGTCTCCCATTCAGCATATGCTATTGCTGTTCTTGGGCTTCTAAGCTTCCCAAAGAAGATGTCAAGATATTTTCCACTGCAAGGGTTTGTGAAAACCCTCATATGTGACATTAACTGACAGTAGAAGGACCCGGGATAACTTCTAGGGTGTATTTGTATAACTGAGTTCAAGGATACTTCATACAACTTCAGTGAGAAAAAAATCTAATTTATGGAGAATTATTTGAGGAATATTCCTTTATTCTTTTCCTGAGCGTCCACTTCCTAATCCCCAGACTGCCATCCAGGACGGCTTCATTTGGTCCTTGTTGAATTGCTTTTGCCACATTGAACTGTGCTTCAGTAGCATGGCGTCAATATACATTAAAGGAAACAACCTTGTCAAACCCAAGCTGTGTTTGCTGTAATGACATTGAGATGCCTTTAGGAATACCAAGGGGAACATTTCTCTCTGGTGTCATTACCAACAATATTTATGCACTTTTAATCTTTAAAACTCATGGACACTGTAGTTTATGTAGCTAACATTGTCTCCTTCCACATTGGACTCTTGAAATCCAAGAGTGGAATTCATATCCTATGTTTTCAAATGTATAGCACCTTGTAGGATTCCTTTTTGGACTTGTCTATGCTTGCAGGTTTCATATCACCCTTTAACCCTGATTCCTAGTTTACTAGTTTTCTTTACTCACATAGTAAAAATTGTATTTTATGTATTACTGAGAACATCTAACTTTTTCTCTGAATGAACTAGGGATATAAATAAAGAAAGTCTAATGGTTTACTCAGAAAGAAAGAGGTCTTGCTATGTTGCCCAGGCGGGTCTCAAACTTCTAGACTCAAGCGATCCTCCTGCCCCAGCCTCCCAAAGTGCTGGGATTACAAGCGTGAGCCACTTCACCCAGCTAATATGTGGACTTAAATATATATATTTTAAAATTATACATATATATATTTATATATTATAAATACATATATAAATATATATAATAAAATATAAGTTTATATATATATACACATACATATATATATATATGTATTTCTTTTCTTTTTTTTTTTTTTGAGACAGAGTTTCGCTCTTGTTGCCCAGACTGGAGTGCAATGGCACGATCTCGGCTCACAGCAACCTCTGCCTCCTGCGTTCAAGTGATTCTCCTGCCTCAGCCTCCCGAGTAGCTGGGATTACAGGCATCCAGCACCATGCCCGGCTAATTTTTGTATTTTTAGTAGAGACGAGATTTCACCATGTTGGCCAGACTGGTCTCAAACTCCTGACCTCATGATTTGCCCACCTCGGCCTTCCAAAGTGCTGGGATTACAGGCGTGAGCCACCACACCCGGCCTAAATATATATGTATATTCCAGCCCTTAATCTGGAAAGCTACTGCTTAATTCCAGGATTTATTACCAGACAATTAATAATTGACAATTATTCCGTATCAGTTCAAACTGCTCTTCATTTTTGATGGCTGTTTTTATTCCATGCATGCATGTACCATACTTTATGTAACCAATTTAACCAATCATTTCGGTTGATGAGCATTTCAGCTGTGTCCTGCCTTTGCTCTCACAAGCAACATTGCAATGAGTAGCCTTGGATCTACATCATTTTGTACACTTGTGAGAGTATCTGTATGCTAAATTTCTACAAATGAATTGCTGATTCACAGTATTTGTCATTAATAATTTTGATAAAGATCACAAATTTCCCTCAATAGAGTTTGTTCCAATTTACACTCCCATGAGTAAACTTTTTATTTTATTTATTATTTATTTTATTTACAAAACTGAAAGTGAAGGATGGTGTTATGGAGAGACTGAATTTGCATTTCTCTCATCATGACTGAGGTTGAGATCTCTTCCTAGTTTTAGAGTTGTTTGTATTTCTTTTTCTGGGAACTTGCTCATTACACCCCATTTTATCTATTGGCTTATTATTCTCATTCACAGAAGCTTTTAATATATTGGGAAGTTCAGCTCTTTATGAGATAAATTTGTGAGTTGTAAATACTTGTTACAATTTTCAATTTAACTTTTGACTTGATTTTGCAGGTTTGTGATACATAGGAGTTGATTTATGAATCTTTTTTATGCTTCTTGGTTTTATGTTAATGTTTTAGAAAGACCTTCCTGCAGGGTCAATAAGGAATTCAGCCATGGTTTAATTTAGTTATTGTTTTGATTCTTTTTTACATTTAAATCCTTGATCCATTTTGAATTTGTCCCGGTGTAAAGGACAAATATGTGTCCAAAATTATTCTTTTTTTCAGATGGCTAACTAGGAGTTCCAACAACCTGTCTTGTATAATCTGTCTGTACTTTATTGGCCTGTGTTACACCATTATCACATACTAAATTCCACAAGAAAATGGGTCTATCTATAAACTTTCTTTACCATTCCACAGATCTATCTCTTCAAGCATTCAAGTTACAATGTTTAAATTCTTGAGTTTTAGAGTCTATTATACAGTGAACCATCTGGAAGGAGTAGTATCCCCCTCATTCCTCTTCTTTTTAAAAAGAGATTTCACGACTTTTCGTGTTTATTTTCCACTTAACCTTTAACATGAACTTATCCAACTCCACAGTAAAATCCTGTGGGCATTTTATTAGGATCATGCCACACTTTAGTATTAGGAATTGTCTTTATTTGTCTTAGCTAATGGTTTTGGCTTGAAGTCTACCTTGTATCGTATTAATATCCTAAATATTTTATTTTTATTTTTATATTTAAAAATTTTAAATTTTTTAAATCAGAAGAGAGTGCAATGCAGTCCTTCAAAAATTATGCAGTTGAGTTTCCTACATTTGGGGAAATCATGCGGGTCAGCATATCCGGAGTGCAATGGATGAGCCTTGCCCTGGAAAACCACCTTCGTGATCATGGTAACTCCTGCCGGGTAAAAATACTGCCTTCTTTTGTTCCCATTTGCCTGATATACCTTTGATGACCTTCTTTTTTTCCAATCCTTTCTTAGTCACAGTGCCCAAGATGAACTTTACTTTGTTACCCAATCTCGAAAGCATTTTTATTTTAATAGGGAAGTTAAATTTTTTTTTTTATATACTACTAAATCTTTTTTTTTTTTTTTTCAGACAGAATCTCACTCTGTCACCCACGCTGGAGTGCAGCGGTGTGATCTTGGCTCACTGCAACCTCTACTCTCTGGGTTCAAGCGATTCTTGTGCCTCAGCCTCCCAAATAGCTGGGATTACAGGCATGCACCACAATGCCCGGCTAATTTTTGTATTATTAGTAGAGATGGGGTTTCACCATGTTGGCCAGGCAGGTCTTGAACTCCTGAGCTCAAGTTATCCACCCGCCTCGGCCTCCCAAAGTGCTGAGATTACAGGCATGAGCCACTGCGCCCAGCCAATACCATTTTGTTTTTTATTAATTCATTTACATTTAGTGGTATGATGTATATTTGGACCTAACTATATTATTTTATGCTATGTTTTGTTGTAGGTTTTTAAAAAACATTCACTATGCTGACTATTGTCTTTACCTTCTTTTTTTGTGTGTATATTTCCCTGATGGAAGAGAGATATGTCCTAATGTTTACTTGTATAATAATACATTTATTTAATAATTTAGTCTTTTGTTTCCTTAGAAAGTATCTATAAATTTCCTATTTTAAGCAATTAATAAATTAATAAGTTTCTTTTTATCTCTTCACTCTCGTTCACTATTTAATTTTATTTTTAGTTGATTGCGTCAACTTTATTAATGTTGTTCTTTATACTCAAATGTGCTTATGACTCTGTTGGCTTGTCAGTTTTAATGAGACACTTTGCTCCTAGCTATTAAAATTAAAAAAAATCAGTATACTTACTCTATTAAGCAATTTTTTTTCATTTTGCTTTCTCAAAGTGTGTTGAATATGGCATTTCAACATTTTCAAGACATATAACATTAGCATTCTCTTCTGTCTCCCTATTTCTCATATTGGCTTTAGTTTGGTCTGGTAGTAAAATTCAGTGTGTACCATTAATTTCTTGGATGTAGATTTTTAGGCCATCTCTGGACTCATGGGGAAAATATTCCTATAGTTTTAAACATGTTCAAACTTTGATGAGTGTGAAATTCTTAGGTCACGTTTTTATCTTAAGGTCACTCTTGCCCTTGGATCCCAGGCAAAAGGAGGACCTCTGCCCTAGCCCCATGTCTCAGGGTATCCATACTTCGGAGTGCCTTCCTCACTCACAGTATGCCCCACTGTTTCCCACGGCAACTGCGCCATTTTACATTCCCACCAGCAATGCGTGGCATTCCAGTTTCTCCACATTCTCACCAACACTTGCTATTTTTTATTAGCCCTGTGAGTGGGAAGTGATATCTCGCTGTGGTTTGCTTTTGCATTTCCTAATGATTAGTGATGTTGAGCATCTTTCCATGTGCTTCTTTGCTATCTGTATACCCTTTTTGGAGAAATGTGTATTCAAGTCCTTTGGCCATTTTTAAATTGGATTGCTTATTTTTGGTTGTTGAGTTGTAGGAATTATTTATATATTCTGGATATTAATCTCTTATCCAATGTATGCTTTCATTTTTTTCTCCCAATCGGTGTTTTCCTTGCCTTTGTAGTCTCCTGATTGTATCCTTTATTGTACAAAAGTTTTTAATTTTTATGAAGCCCAGTTTATCTCCCATTTATTTTGTTACCTGTGTTTTGGGGGTCATATCCAAGAAACCATTGCCAAATCCAACATCGGGAAGATTTCCCCCAGCCTTTCTTTTCAAAGTTAATAATTTAGCTCTTATAGGTCTTCAGTCCATCTTAGTTAATCTTTTTACGTAGTATAAGGTAAGCATCCATCCCTATTCTTTTTCATGGGGGTATCCAATTTTTTCAGCACCATTTGTTAAAAATTTTCTTTCTCCATTGAATGGTCTTGTCACTTTTGTCAAAAATCAATTGATTTTTGTGAGTGTTAATTTCTGAACTCATTATCCTATTCAATTGGTCTATATGCCTGTCTTTGTGTCTGTACCACAGTGCTTTGAGGGATTAGTTTTTTTATATGGACAGGGTCTCCACAATAAATGTATTTGCCTGGTCCCAACACACCCTGGGCAGCCCTGCTGAGGATTTCACAGGCTCTGCTCTAGGGTCATCTAGTGATGAATACTGCAGAGGCGTCTGAACCAGCCTGATTTATTTGCTCTCTCAAGTGACTTAATCCATTTGCTCATCTGCCCAATGGGTTCTATATCTTTGAAATTTACCATCTTTACCAGGATTGTCTCACTGTTGACCTGATACAGATCAGTCTTCCAGAGAATATGGTATGCTCTTTAAATCACATTTTCAATTCACATTTTCACAGGAGTGCTTTCCAATATTATATTTTTAAATATTTGTTCTGTTTTCAATATTTTTATTTTTTCTTTGAGTACTCCAATTTTATACTGCTTTTCTTCCATAGCTGTTATCCTCTAATTTCTTTAAACTTCATTTATTTCTGTTTTCATTTATTCATTTCTCTCATTCTCTCTTCTGTGACCCTTGCTGTGTTGTGTCCATGTCTCTTCCTGCGCCCCATCCAATTTTGCCTTCATTTCTGTGACGATTTAATCTTTTTTCTCTTTCCCTGTGTTTCCTGATCTTTGCTGGGTCGCAGTTCACATCCTGTTTTCTTACCTTATGTTCTCTGAACTTTTAAATCTCTTCACTACATTCATGCTTGTTAGAGGTGATTGCTTCATTATGTCTTTAAAAACTGTTATTGTCCTAATTAATACTTGCTAATTTTTCTCCGCTCCTTGGCAACATTTTTTTTCTGGTGTCTTTGTCTATCTGTTACTTACATTTCCTCTTCTTTTGATCATTGTTTCTTTTTTTTATTTTCTTTTTTTCACCCTCTGATCTATTTGAACATGAAATATTTTTCTTATGTTATTTTTGTACATGTATTTTGCTGGTTCCTTTTTATTGCTCATCATTGGAGGAAGCGTGTGTTTCTTTTTCTTTTTTTGGAGATGGGGTCTCACTCAGTCACCCAGGCTGGAGTGCAGTGTTGCAATCATAGCTCACTCTAACTTCTAACTCCTGGGCTCAAGAAATCGTCCCACCTTGGCCTCCCAAAGTTCTGGAATTAGAGGTGTGAGCCGCTGTGCCTGGTGGAAGTGTGTTTTTCATTAATAACTATTTGCATGAAGTTTGCATGAGGTGCATCCAGGGCCTTCTTGCAGAATCACTGGATTTTTTTTTTTCTGATGAACTAGGATTTTCTGTGTGTTTGCTTACCTTTTACTTTTCCCTAGCCAAAGGAGACACAGAAGCTATTTTAATTGCTTTGGTTTATTAGAAAAAGTTTCACTGGCCGGGCATGGTGACATGTACCTGTAGTCCCAGCTATTCGGGAGGCTGAGGCAGGAGGATCACTTTAATCCAGGAGTTTGAGGTTGCAGTGAGCTATGATCTACTGCACTCCAGCCCACTGAACGTAGTTCCTATCTCCTCATCTGATATGAGGCCAGCCGCTCTTTAGAAATATGACCTATTCATATGATTCCTTATTTGGCCTGTTCTTCAGCTTTCCAAAATCAAATTTGCCACCAGCCGATACCTGTGGTCACCTCCGCTGAAATAAGAGACATAGTTTTCGACCCAAGGGTGTGCTTTGAGAAGTATCTTCTGCTGTGTCTTTCTGAGCTCTGTAGCTGCAGAGTCATCTTTCCAAGCATCCTCTTCCACTTCATCTCACACCAGTGCTCAATTCCCACCTGGTTCACAGTCCTCGACATTTTGTGGTTTGGAGTTTTAGATAATTCTCAGTTTCTCTGAAAACGGAAATTCAACTTCTGATTTTACTTCTCCGTGTGGCTTTTGAATGATTTATGTAATAGAAGGGGGAAATACTGATTTTATTGTATGATGTTATATGCTCTATTTATGCATGTTGAGTTGAATTTCCAGTAGTTATCTACATTTATTTATAAGTTCCTTTTCTGATTCTTGCACACTCGGGTGAGATAGTAGGCCAGAGTTGAGGGTATACTTTGTGAACAGAAAACAAACGCCAGAAGTATTGTTTGTTCCGTGTGAATCTACCTGGACTAAGATGGCATTTCAATTTTTCAGCTTTGTTTTCATCAGACCCATCTCTAACATCGGAAAAAGGAAGAAGTAAATGAGAAAAATCTTCTTCGTATACAAGTATCTTTACTGAAAAGTTGTTTGAGCCTTATACTTAATTTTAACCTATTAAACTACATTTAATATGATCTGTTTTCCTGTGGTCTTTAGCAATAACCATGCTCCCACACCACATCCTATGCAAATATGTGCATATGTACATTATGTGCAGAAATGTGCATGCTTGTAAGTATCCATTCACAACTTAGTTTATTTAGACTGACGCCAATTTTCACTCGGAACAGGCAGTGAGGGATGAAGGAGGCAGCCTGGGCGTGTGAGGTCGGTATGGTGTACAAGCCAGGCATTATTCAGGTCGCGGGAGCTAAGGTTTGCCGTCAACTGCTTCATGTCCTTCTACTGAACATTGTAAGATCATTATCATAATTCCTTCACCAATTTGCTTATTAAATATTTCATGAAGGAAACACCTTAATATTTCCTTAATTGAATGGCTATTCAATGAATGATAACATGAAGGTACTCTCGGAAGAATAACAAGATAAGACAGTGGTTTTCAGAGTGTCCCCAAGGAGGCCATTGTCTCAGGGGTCCCCAACCAGCAGCATCACCAGCTCCCAGGAACTTGTTAGAAATTTGAACTCTTGGACCCCAGGCCTGACCTCTTCAATCAGAGACTCTGCGGGAAGGGGGACAGTCATCTGTGCTTTAACAAGCCCTCCTGCTGATTCTAATGCACACGTGTGGGAATCACTGATATCACCCACGATTCCTCCCCCTATCTTTTCTTTTGGTTCTGTATAAAACTGAGTCACTTCAAGGGTTAAACGAGCTCACTACGTGAAGATTCTAAAGTATAAAGTAGTATACATTTTTTAGGTATTTTGTCCACCATAAAAGGGGGCAAATTGAGGTGGGAATCTCTAAGAGTTCAGCCTTATCTTTTATAGTGTGTGTAGAAAGCCATGAATTAACCTTAATATCAAAATCCACCTTCCCCCTCCAGGTGACCAGCCATGGAAATTGCTATTACTAACTTGAAACAGAGTTTTTCTTCGTGGGCATAGATTCGTGGGAAATACAACTCTCAATCTTTTGTTGCTTATTTTTATCCAGGTATAGTAAGAGTAAAACAAATATCCACGTAGCTGTGAGATGGAAAACAGTCCGAGGAGACGATGGGGACAGGAGAGGGGAGGGCAGGCCCCCTCTTTCAGCACCAGATCAACAGGATGAATATTTGTCAGTGCAGCATTGAGTCACTTCCTTCTCCACACCTGGCCACCTCTTTGGGTCTCTGTCTGCAGCCTGGATTTCCCCAAATTTAGGGCCTGGAGATGATCACTGTATTCATTCTATTTTAGGTAAGTTTCTGCCTTTAGTGTGAGCAATTCTACTATTTTTCACCTCACCGAGGGATTTGATTATGTGATTGGTGTTTGACAATTAGACAAGGGTGCATGGGACACAGAACAGGTCAGTTGGGATGGGTAGAAGAAGATCTTATGAAGAATAAAGCAGGCAGGGCGCAGTGGCTCACGCCTGTAATCCCAGCACTTTGGGAGGCCGAGGCGGGGGGATCACCTGAGGTCAGGAGTTCGAGACTAGCCTGACCAACATGGTGAAATCCCATCTCTACTAAATACAAAAATTAGCTGGGTGTGGTGGCACATGCCTGTAATCCCAGCTACTCAGGAGGCTGAGGCGGGAGAATTGCTTGAACTCGGGAGGCGGAGGTTGCAGTGAGCCGAGACCACGCCATTGCACTCCAGCCTGGGCAACAAGAGTGAAACTCCGTCTAAAGCAAACAAACAAACAGCAACAACAACAAAAACCATAAAGCGATGAGGAGGTCTAGGCACTTGGGGTAGAAACCCCAAAAATAAAGAATGAGGGTTCTTAGAGGAAGGGAGGGAGAACTGTGCTATGAGGCAGCTCTGTGGCCATCTCAGTGACTCCTAAACTGGCCCGCTGTTTCTTGCTAGGCAAAGGGATGAGCAGGGATCTTCCTTAAAGTTGGTCCTAGGTCCTACGCCGCACGCTCACACCCGGGACAGAGCGCAGTAGTCGAGTGATTTATTGTTTTCTTTTTCTCACAGGTCACTCAGAAGGTGATGATGGGAAGGGACAATTTCACATCTTGGAGAGGCTCCATCCTGATGGCTTCTTTCCGCAACCACAGTGAGAGAGGATATTTGTGTTCTTGTTGATAGTCCACCTTCTGACACTCATGGCTGTGGGACTATCACTACAGGCTGTGTGCCGGACCCCCTGCTCCACACACTGGTGTCTCTTACTCACTCGCATCTCCTTTATTGACCTCACAGGGTGACCTGCCTCAGCCCTCACATGCTGCTCAACCCTGGGAGCCGACAGGTCCATGCGTTTTGCTGGGTGTGTTGCCCAGCTTCTCAGGGTGCCCTTCTGTCCACAATGGCATATGAGCGGCACGAGGTACACCCTGAATATATACAATTATTATGTATCAATTAAGGTGTGTTGCCCAGCTTCTCAGGGTGCCCTTCCGTCCACAATGGCATATGAGCGGCACGAGGTACACCCTGAATATATACAATTATTATGCATCAATTAAGTATTTTATTTTTATTTTAAGTTTAATTTTATTTGACAAATAATTGTATGTATTTGTGGGATACAATGTGATGTTTTGATGCATTTATACATTGTGGAATGATTCAATCAGGCTCATTCACATACTCACATCCTTTTCTTGTGGCAAGAACATTTAAAATCCACTCTGTTAGCAATTTTGAAATATACAATATGTTAGTATTAATTATAGTTACTATGCTGTGCCATAGATCACCAGAACTTACTCCTTCATTCCACTCTCTACTCCTAGGAGTTTGACATCTTTAGACTCCGCATGTCAGATCATGCCATATTTATCCTTCAGTGCCTGACTTCTTTCAGTTAATATATTGTCCTCAAGATTTATTTATGTTGTTACAAATGACAGAATTTCCTTCTTTTGAAAGGTTGAATAGTGTTCCATTGTGTATATAGGCCATAATTTTTTGAATTCACTCATCCATTGATGAACACCTAGGTTGCTTCCATATCTTGGCTGCTGTGAACAGTGCTGCAATGAACATGAGAGTCAGATATCTCTTTGATACACTGATTTCAATTCCTTTGGGTATACACATAGTAGTGGGATTACTGGATCATATGGCAGTTCCATTTTTCGTCTTTGGAGAAACCTCTATACTTGTCTCCATCGTGGCTGTACTAATTTCCATTCCCACCAACGGTGCCCTAGGGTTCCCTAGGGTTCCCTTTCTCCACATCCTCCCCAGCACTTGTCTTTCATCTTTTTGATACTATCCATTTTGAGAGGTGTGAGGTGATAACCATTGTGGTTATAATTTGCATTTTTCTGATGTGAGCATTTTTTCATACACTTATTGACCATTCGTATGTCTTCTTTTGAGAAATGTCTATTCAGGTCCTTTGCTCACTTTTAAAGAGGGTTATTTGTTTTCTTATTATTGATTAGTTTCAGTTCCTTACATATTTTGCATATTAGTGCCTTATCCAATATATAGTTTACAAGTATTTTCTTCCTACCTGTGGTATGTTCCTTCCTTCAATCAACTGCTTCTTTTGCTGTACAGAAGCCTTCCAGTTTCCTGCAATCCCATTTGTCTATTTTTGCTTTTTCATTGCTTGTGCTTTTCAGGTCATATCCAAGAAATCATGGTCCAGACCAGTGTCATGGAGCTTTTCGCTAATGTTTTCTTCTAGTAGTTTTAGAGTGTCGGGACTTTTGTTAAGTTTTTCATCCATTTTAGTTGATTCTTGCATAAGGAGTGAGATGAGTCCAATTTCCTTCTTCTGCATATGAATAGCCAGTTTCCCAACACCATTTATTTCTGTTCTGCTGTTGATGAACATTGGTGCGAATGATGTGGCCATGAACTCGTGGGACTTGTTCCTGTGCACGTGGGAAGGAGTTTCTCCAGGGAATGCATCTAAGCTGGAATTGCTGGCCTCGCAATGCCATTTAAATTTATATTTCCCTGCTTGTTAATGAGGTTGGGTATTCTTTAACATGATTATAAAAAGTAGTTCCTCTTCTATGAAATACTTGATCAGCTCTTCTGCCTATGTGTCTTAGCTCTTTTTCTGCTGTGATAATCGAATATCACAGACTGGGTAATTTATAAAGAACATAAATATATATGGCTCATGGTTCTGGAGGCTGGGAAGGCAAACAGTACGGTACTGGCTTGTGGTGGCAAACAGAGTGCTCCTTAAAGGCTGAGGTTCCAACTTTGACTCCTCTACTTTGTAGTTTTGTGACTTTGGGCAAATTAATTTGCACAAGAAACTCTCTAATCCTCCTTTTTCTCATTCATATGATGGCGATAAATAACATCACCACACCTAGGGTTGTGAAGATTAACTGGTTTTTACTTACAAAGCTCTTCTATCCTTAAATTAACACCTACTTAGCACTGACTGTTTAGCAGGTAGTATTCTACTGCTAAACAGTCAGTGCTAAGTAGGCGTTAATTTAAAGATAGAAATATAAGCCCTACATCCATGTGCCCAGATGGTGTTCCTAGGCCAAGCATGGAGGACGTCACATTCCCTTAGCTGTGAGGGGCTGGGCAGCGTGGTCCGGCTGTTAGCCCAGGAGGAAGAGAAGGCCGTGGGTTTGGGGAGCAGCTAGGAGATTCTGCCACACATGCACTGTCTGATGTTGGCTGAGACAGTCCTATGGGGGCGCCTGAGCTCTTATGATTCTGTGGCTTTGTTGGTGAGCGGGTTTGTTTTCCTTTTCTAAGAAAACAAATAGAATCTGGGTCACAGGCCAGACATCTATTTGTTTGCTTTTTTAACTTCTAGATCAATGATTTTTAATTGAAGTATGATTGACAAATAAACATCAGATATATTTAAGGTATACAATGTGATGTTTTGATGTACATATGTGTTGTGTAACAATCAAGCTAATTAACCTACCCAACACCTCACATATGTACTTTTTCTATTTTCTTTTCAGTGATAAGATCTACTCTCTTAGCAAATTTCGAGTATACAATGCATTATTATTACTAAACTATGGTCATCATGCTGTACATTAGATCTCCTTAACTTATTTATCTTTAATCAAAAGTTTGTAGCCCTTGACCAGCATCCCCCTATTTTCTTCCACCCAGCAGCCCCTGGCAACCATCATTCTACTCTCTGTTTAGATTAATGATGTTTTTACAGTTTGTTATCTTAAAAGTCATCCAGAGATAGGTTAAAGGCTTAGATTCTGGAGTCAGACCTCCTGAACTTAAAGACTACATCTGCTACTTTCTAATAATAATAATTAATTATATTAATAATTATATTAACCATTAACCATATTAATAATTATATTATATTGATCATTAATTATATTAATTATTAATATAATAATTAATTGTTATTATAATAATTATTCATTATTAATATAATAATAACATGATATTTAATTATTAGCAAGTTACTCAATCTCTCTATGCCTGTTTTCTCTTTAGTAAAATAATAATATAAAATGTGAAAAATAGTTTATATATCACAAGTTCTTTTAGAATTTGAGGGTGAAAAGGCACAGCATCCAGAGAAACTGAAAATAGAAATAAGTCTAGCTGTTAGTAGTCAACTGTACCTTCTTTGCTGAGTGGCAGAAGATGAAACTTCAGCTATCCTTGGTTGCTTTATGTCAGTGTTTCCAACGTACTCAAATCTGAGAGTGGAATGCCATTGCAAATGAAAACATTCAGGTGAAAACAATGGCTAGATGGCCATGAAATGTTTACCATCATCACAAAGTGACATGAGGAAAAGTGTTTCTTCCCGTTTCATGGCCGGGCCAATGATTTAAACATTTTCCCATACATTTTGATAAAGTGGTGGTGTGGACAAATATTTACTAAAAGACTATTGTATTCATTTGGTAGGACGACATTAACCAAATACCACAGACTGGGTAGTTTAAACAACAGTAGTTGTTTTCTCACCATCTGGAGCTGGAGCTCCAAGACCAAGGCGTGGGCAGGGCTGGTTCTCCTGAGGCCTTCCTCCTTGGCTTACAGAATCGCCTCCTCCCTGTGTCCTTACGTGGTTGTCCCTCCGTGTGTGTCTGTGTCCTCGCCTCCTCCGTAAGGACAATAGTCATATTGGATTGGGGACCACCCATAGGACTTCATTTTACTTTGATTACCTCTTTTAAGGACCAGTCTCTGAACAGTCACATTCTGAGATTACTGGGAGTTAGGACTCCACAATACAAATTGGGGTTGAGGAAATGAGCACGATTCAGCCCATAACAATTATTATGGTAAAGCAATGTGTCTGGTATCATGACAATAAGTCAAAACTTTTACGACTCAGTATATAGCAAGAAATCTCTGCAAAAACCTGCCTACCTGCCTGTCTCAAACTTTCAGAGCAAAACAAAACAAAAACTTCCAGCAAAACACAAAGTTCCAGCAGGTGGAGCTGTTTCTAGACTAAAAAATCACTTGATGTGCAAAGCGTGAATGCAACCTGCTTTTTGAAACAGTAAGGCTTTTTTTTTCTTTTTTAAAAATATGAAAGGAAGGCCCTTTTCAAATATATCTGGGCTTGAGTATAATAAATAGAGGATAAATCCCAAAGTTCTGGCAACATTGTTTAATATCTGCACCTCAAAGTGAACATTTTATTATAAAACATGTAGCTCTTTTCCTCTCAGATTTGATTTTAAAATGTTATTTTCTGCACATAAGAAGGAAAAGGTCTGTAATCCCAGCACTTTGGGAGGCCGAGGTGGGCGGATCACTTGAGGTCAGGAGTTCGAGACCAGCCTGACCAACATGGTGAAACAAAATTAGCCTGGTGTGGTGGTGCACACCTGTAATCGCAGCTACTCGGGAAGCTGAAGCAGGAGAATGATTAGAGTCTGGGAGACGGAGGTTGCAGGGAGCCGAAATTGTGCCACTGCACTCCAGCCTGGGAGATGGAGCAAGACTCCATTTCAAAAATAAATAAATCAATAAATTCTAAAAAAGGAAGGAAAAGGGTATTTTCACCAATATCCTCCAGGCTAAGATGTAAGTTACAAGTAATGAAAGGGCTCTTTATTTTTTCTTCTGACAAATCCCTCACACTTCTCATTTCCCCCTTTCTGTTAATGCTGACTCAATTCGGTTCTGAGAATGACTGTGGTTAGGGCTTTTAGTTTATAATTCAATAGTCAAGGTGACGCTATACTCATCACTATTATGTCAAAAGATTGTTAAGTAGATGGTATAATCTCCCTGCCCCACCTCTGTTTTGTGCATTCCTTATTCTCATTCATGGTAGGAGAAGAAGAAAATAAATAGTAAATGTTACTTAGGAATATACTTAATCACTTGTAAAAACCTTCACACAGTGGCTTAAACAACGAAGAGCTTTGAACTTTATTTTCCCATCACATAAAATAAATCTCGAGGTTGTCTGTGGCTGAAAAGATGTCATATTTATGCAGTGCCACAAATAGCACATCGCTCCTGTCTTCATCTCCTTGTGGTACAAAATAGCTGCTGGCAGTCCAACCTTTGGATCTACCTCCCTGGTAGAAAGGAGGAAAGAGGGAAGAGCTAAAAGACGTATATCAGATAAACAAGACCCCACTTACATGTAATGTCGCTTTTGTAATTTATCACATTTTCTGGAGGCATACATTATGTTTTTTTTGGTGTTCTCTTTTATCCCATTGCAAATTCTCCACTGTCTTAATTATTATGGCACTCAGTCAGTCTTTATTTCTGGTAGCACAACTCTCCTTGTCTAATTTTTCTTGAAAACTGTCCTGCTTTCATTTCCTTTTTAATGTGGCTTATTAAAGTTTCATGGGAAACCTCATTTAATTTTTATTGGGATTACATTAAAGTCATAATAAATTTGGGAAGATTTGATGTCTATGAGATAGACACAGTATATTTCTCTATGCATTTAGGTCTTTATTACTTGAATTTTGTTTCATATTTTTCTTCATAAAATATTTTATTAGATTCATTCCTCGGATTTTTGTTGATAGTTTTAGTTGCTATCATGGGGGAGTTTTTTAAAATTAAAAAGTAACTCTTCATTCTCCCTTGCTCCCAGCCCTGGCACCAGCAAACTACAACTTTGTCACTATAGACTTAGCTATCTGAATTCACTTCAGATACGTGGAATCATACAATACGTGACCTTTTGTATCATTTAGTATAATGTTTTCAAGACTCATCTATGTTTTAGCATGCATCAATGTCTCATTTGGTATGGCTGAATAATATTCCACTGTATGGCTGTATCACATTTTGTTTATTGATTAATTAGTTGATGGAAATTTGGGTTGATTTCACCTTTTGTCTATTGTGAATAGTGCTTCTAGGTACATTTACATACAATGTTTGTTTGAATACCTGTTTTCAATTATTTTGGATTTATACCTAGAAATAAAACTGCTCCATCTTCTGACAGGCAATTCTATGTTTAACTTTTTGAGGGACCACCAAACTGTTTTCCACAGTAGTGGCACAATCTTTCATTCCCACCAGCAATAGATGAGGGATCCAGTATCTCCATCATTGCTATCCTTTCATATTTTATGTTGTTTTGATTATGCCCAACCTAATGGGTGTGAAGAGATACAGCATTGCGATTTTGATTCACATTTCCCTAATGATTAATGACATTAAGCATTTTTGTGTGTTTTATGGCCATTTGTACATCTTCTTTGGAGAAATGTCTGCTCAAGTCTGTAGAGGGTTGTGAAGTGGCCCCAAAAAGATATGTCCAAGTTTTAACCCCCCAGCATCTGTGAAATTTAGCTTATTTGGAAATAGTCTTTGAAGATATAATTAAGTTAAGATGAGGTCATCCTGCATATAGGTTGGGCTCTAAATACAAGGACCATTCTCTTTGCAGGAGATAGAAAAAGATAAAACAGAGACACAGTGAAGAAGATCATGTGAAGATGGAGGCAGAAATTAGAGTTACGCTGTCAGAAGTCACGCAACACCAGGAGTCACCAGGAGCTGACAGAGGGAAGGAAGGGTTCTCCCCTAGAGCTTTCAGAGGGAGTGTGGCCTTACTGACACGTCCGTTTCAGGCTTCTTATTTTGAGAAGTGTGAGAGAATAAATGACCACCAACTTGAGGAATTTGTTACAGAAGCTAGGAAACTGATACAAAGTCTTTTGCCCATTTTTAAGTTGGGTTGTTTGTCTTTTATTTTGAATTGTAAGGGTTCCTCACAGATTCTGAATACTAGATCTTTGCCAGATAGGTGACAGGTAAATATTTTCTCCCATTGTTTGGATTGTCTTTTCACTGTCTTTATAGTGTCATTTGATGTACATTTTTTTTAATTTATATGAAGTCAAATTTATCTATTTTTCTTTTGCTGCTGGTGCTTTTGGTGTTATAACCTGTAATCTATTGTCAAATCCAAAGTGATGAAGATTTACCCTCACGTTTTCTTCTAAGAGTTGTATAGTTTTAGCTCTTACATTTGTCCACTTTGAGTTAACTTTGTATATGGAATGAGGTAAGGATCCAACTTTATTCTTTTGCATGTGGTTATCCAGTTGTTGTAGCCCTATTTGTTGAAGAGATGACTCTTCTGTTCTTTCCCCACTGAACAGCCTTGGCTATCATTGTCAAAAATCAATTGACCATAGATGTACGAGTTGACATGTGGATTCTTAATTTTGTTCTATATGTCTGTTATCATGTTTTGATTACTGTAGCTTTGTGATACGTTTCAAGATCAGGAAGTATAAATCTTCCTACTTATTCTTCTTCACTATGTTTTTGGTTATTCAGAGTTGCTTGAACCTCCATATGAATTCTATTTCTGCAAAAATTTGGAATTTTGATAGGGATTGCTTAGAATCTGCAGATCACTTTGAGTCCTGTTGCAATCTTCATAATATTAACTCTTCAGTTCACGACCATGGGTATCTTTCCATTTATTTGGTCTTCTATAATTTCTTCCTGTGATGTTTTATAGTTTTCAACATGCAAGTTTTTCACTTCCTTGGTCAAATTTATTCCTAATATTTTATCCTTTTTGATGCTATGGTAAATAAAACTTTTTAAAATTTAACTTTTGGATTGTTCATTGCTAACGTATTAAAATAAAGCTGATTTTTGCTTGTTGGTCTTATATCCTGCAACTTTTCTGAATTCCCTTATTAGCTCTACTAGTCTTTTTGTGGAGTCTTCAGGATTTTCTGTATATAAGATCATGTCATCTGTGAATAAAGATTTTACTTCTATCTTTTCATTATGGATACCTTTATTTCTTTTTCCTGGTTAGTTGCTCTGGCTAGAATTTCTATTAAGATGTTGAATAGAAGTCATAAAAGAGGACATGCTTATCTTGTTCCTGATCTTAAAGGGAAAGCTTTCAGCCTTTCATCACTGAGTATGATAACTATGATTTTTTTAAATGAATGATCTTTATCATGTTTGGGAAGTTCCCTTCTATTCCTACTTTGTTGAGTATTGATAGGGAAAGGACATCGGATTTTTGTCAAATGCTTTTTCTCTATCAATTGAGATGATTATCTGGGTATTCCCCACTTAATTATATTAATGTGGTCCAGTGGGTTGAATAGCAGTCCCCATAAAAACATGTAACTACCCAGAACCTAGAAATACAAGACCCTTATTTGGAATAAGACTTTTTGCAGATGTATTCAAGTAAGAATCCCAAGAAGAAATTATCCTGGGTTAGAATGGGCACTAAATCCCATGACAAGTGTCCCTGTAGGAGAAAGAAAAGGAGAGACACGAAAAAAATAGAGACGAAGACCTTTGCAAAGATGGAGGCAGAGACTGGAGTGATGCAACTACATGCCAAGGATTCCTGGAAGGCACCAGAAACTAGGAGAGAGGTATGGAACAGATTCTCCCACAAAGCTTCCAAAAGGAACCAACCCTACTCACACCTTGATTTTAAATTTACGGCCTTCAGCATTGGATGGAATAAATTTATGTTGTTTTAAGCCATTCAGCTTGTGAAGATTTGTTATGACAGCCCTAGGAAACTAATACACATGATGTGTTTCATTTATTGATTTTCATATGTCAGGTTAGTTTTGCATTCCTGGGATAATTGACACTTGATCATGATATATAATCCCCTTAATCTGATTCTGAAATTGGGTTGCTAGTATTTTGTGAGGATTTTCTTATTTATTTTCATAAGGAATATTGGTCTGCAGCTTTCATTCTTTCTCTCTCTCTTTCTCTTTGTCTGTCTCTGTCTCTTTTTTCTGTGTGATTTCTTAGTCTGGCTTTGGTATCAAAGTAATGTTGGCTTCAAATAATGAGTTAGAAAGTATCCCTTCCTCTTCAATTTTTTGGGAAAAATTAGAAAAATGATAAGTGTTAATTTATCTTCAAACGTCTTGTAGAATTCACCAGTGAAGCCATCTGTTCAAGGACTTTTCTTTTTTGGGAGATTTTTGGCTATTCTTTACTTCTGTTGACAAAAAAGGCAACTTCTGGAAGACATGTGAAAAGGTTTATTCTGAGCCAAACATGAGGACTATGACCTGTTACACAGCCTCAGGAGGTCCTGGAAACATGTGCCCAAGATGGTTGGGTTATAGCTTGGTTTTATACATTTTAGGGAGACATAAGACATCAATAAATACATATAAGGTATACATTGGTTTGTTCCAGAAAGTCAGGACAACTCGAAGTAGGTACTTACAGGTCATAGGTGGATTCAAAGATTTTTTGATTGGCAATCAGTTGAAAAATTTAAGTTAATTGGATAAAGAAAATGTGATACATATACACGATGGAATACTATGTAGCCATAAAAAAGAATGAGATCAGGTCTTTTGCAGGGACATGAATGGAGCTGGAGGATCTTATCCTTAGCAAACTACTGCAGAAACAGAAAAACAAATATCACATGTTCTCACTTATAAGTGTGAGCTAAATGGTGAGAACACATGGACACACAGGGGAAACAACACACACTGGGACCTATCAGAGGGTGTAGGGTGGGAGGAGGAAGAGGATCAGGAAAAATAACTAATGGGTACTAGGCTTAATGTCTGGATGATGAAATAATCTGTGCAACAAATACCCATGATACAAGTTTACCTATGTAACAAACTTGCACATGCACCCTTGACCTTAAAAGTAAAAAAAAAAAAAAAAAAAAAAACAGTTAAGTTCTTATATAAAGAACTGGAAACAATAGAAAGGAATGTCTGGGTTAAGAAAAAGGGTTATGGAAACTACGGTTCTCATTGTGTAGACGAAGTCTCATAGGTGGCTGCCATTAGAGGCAATAGATGGCAAATGTTTCTTATTCAGACCTTAAAAGGTGCTAAACTCTCAACTAATCTCTTCAGGATCAGAAAAAGACCTGGAAAGGGAACGGAATTCTCTATAGAATGTAAATTTCTCCCACAAGAGACTGCTGTGCAGGGATATTTCTAAATATGTCAAAGAAATATATTTTGGAGTAAAATATTTTTATTTCTTTTAGAGCCTGCTATCTGTCATATGATGCTATACTAGAGTCAGGTTGGAATTTGGTGTCTTATTGCTACAAAGAGTCTTGTGTCAGTCTTGATGTCCCCGTTTTAATGTTGATGCAGTCAGTTGTGCCTGAACTCCAAAGGGAGGAGAGTATGACGAGGCATGTCTGATCTCCACTTCCCATCACAGCCTGAACTAGTTTTTCAGGTTTCTTTGGAATCCCCTTGGCCGAGAGAAGGGGTCCATTCAGTCAGTTAGGGAGCTTAGAATTTTACTTTTGTTTATACTTTATATAGGTCTATTCAGGTTTTTTATTTCTTCTTGAGTCAATTTTAGTAACTTGTGTCTTTCTAGGAATTTGTCCATTGCATTTGGGTTATTCAACTTGATGGCAAACAATTGTTCACAGTATGCTCCCATAATCTTTTTTATTTCTGTAAAATTGGTAGTAAGTACTACTTTAATTTCTGATTTAGTAACTTGAGTCCTCTCTTTTTTGCTTTTAGTCTAGCTAAAATTTGTCAATTTTGTTAATCTTCAAAAAAACAATTTTTGGTTTTGTTGATTCTATTTTTCTAATCTCTATTTCACTCATTTCCATTTTAATCTTTATTATTTCCTTTCCTCTGTTAATTTTGGGTTTAGTTTGTTCTTTCTTTTCTAGTTCCTTGAGATGTACATACACACCCACACTTATGAGATGCAGCAAAGCAGTGCTTGCAGGGAAATTTACAGCTGCGAACACCTGAATTAAGAAAGAAGAAAGATTTACAAACTACAACGTAAATGTACACCACAACCAAACAACTGCAGAACAGGAATTCTTCTCAAGTACCGTGGAATATTCCTCAGGATAGACCATTTATTATGACACAAAAAGTCTTAATAAACTTACAAATATTCAAATCACACAAAGAATTTTTTGATTATGATGGAATAAAACTAGGTATCAATAACAGAAGGAATATGGGAAAAATTCATAAATATGTGGAAATGAAACACAATTTTAAACTACCAATGGGACAAAGAAGAAAACACAAGGGAAGTTAAAAATAACCTTAAGCTATTTTCCTTCTTTGTCTCTTGTAATAATTTTGGCTTAAAGTCTATTTTATCTTATATTAGTATTGCTTCTCCAGCTCTCTTTTGGCTAATATTCACATAGAATATCTATCCACAATTTCATTTTAAACCTATTTGTGCCTTTGGATCTAAAGGGAGTTTCTCATACATAGCATATAGATGAATCATGTTTCTTTTAAAATTTATTTTTGCCAGTTTCTGCCTTTTAATTGGAGAGGATTTCTTTTGAGACAGGATCTTACTATGTTGCTCAGGCTGGACTCAAACATTTACACTCAAGTAATTCTCTCACCTCAGCCTCCTGAGTAGGTGGGATTATGTGCATGCACCACCACGCCCAGCTAATTGGAGAGTTTAATATATTTACATTTAAAGCAAATATGGATTAGAAAAGACTTACTTACATCATTATTCTATTTCTTTTCTGTCTTACGTATTTTTTCCTCCTCAATTCCTCCAACATTGTCTTTTTTCATGTTTAATTTTTTTGTAATGTACCATTTAATTCCATTCTCATTATTATTCTCCATAGTTTTAGTAATTTTCTTAGCAGTTATATTGGGCATTACAATTAACATGTTAAACTTTATAATTATCAAATTTCAGTTAATACTAACTTGGCATCAAAATTATTCAAGAATCCTACTGCTATATATGTTTTCTGTGCCTTCCTATTTTGTTATTGCAAATTATATCTTTACATATTGTGTTCCCATTATCATAGATTTATATTAATCTTTTGTTTATTTGCCTTTTATGTAAGATGGGAAAGAAAAGAGAGGTTGCAAACCAAAAATACAACAACTGACCTTTATATTTACCTGTGCAGTTACCTTTACCAGTGTATTTTATTCTTTGTATGGCTTCAGATTACTGTCTAGTGTCCTTTTATTTCAGCCTGAAGGATTTCTTTAGAATTTCTTGTACAGCCAATGTATTAGCAAAGATTTCCTTGAGTTTTTATGTATTTGCATATGCATAATTTCTCCTTCAGTTTGAAGGATTGTTTAGCCACGTAGAGTTTTTGATTGGCATCAGTTTTTTTTTTCTCTCAGTATTCTAATGTCATCCCACTGCTCTCTGGCCTCCACATTTTCTGATGAGAATTTGACTGTAAATCTTATTGAAGATTCTTGTACAAGAGGAGTCACTTCTAGGTTGCTGCTTTCAAGGTTCTCTCTTTGTCTTTCCGAAGTCTGATTATAAGGCATCTTGGCATGTATATATTAGTTTAGTATATATCTTAGTGGATTTTGCTGAGCTTCTTTGATGTGTAGGTTAATGTTTTCCATCAGATTTGGGAAGTTTTCAGCCAATATTTCCCCAAATGTTCTTTCTGTCCCTTTCTCTCCCACCTCACCCCCTGGGACTCCCATTTTGTGTATCTTGGTATACTTCTTGGGGTTACACAGGTTTCAGACCTTCCTCATTTTTCCTCATCCTTTTTCCTTTCTCTCTGAAAAATGCACCAAGGGGATTCAAGAGCCTATTTGAACAAGCAGAAAAAACAATGAGCAAATTTGAATTAAATCAATTGAGATCCCGGGCAGAGGCGCTCCTCAAACTTCCCTTTTTTGATGTAGATGCAGATATTCTATACAGTTCTGTTGTCTTTTACTAGGACTGTTAACTTTTGTGATAAAATTCAAATAAGATTTTATTTCTTGGTAATTTTGGCTTTCACAATTTATCTTTAAATCCTTGAGCAATCTGTATGCAATTAAGAGATTTCTGACATTTATTCTTACACTAAGTGGATCAACTCTAGGATTTAGGCATGTTAACTTTACTTCTGTTGTGTTTTGAATCGCTCCAGAGTTGCATGTAGATAGCATTTATTTCTGTGCACTTAAACCCATTTAGAAAATAACTACAAAGTAAAAATGTAGAGGAAATAGAAATGTATTTTTTCACGAACATTTTGATGCAAATTTCATCATTTAATGATTCACCAATTTCTTGCATTAATTTGAATTTAAGCATTTAATTCAAAGAGAGGGGAGCATTCATTATTGATATATGTGGGCTTTTAAAAACTCCATCCTTTATAAATAGTCAAGGTTTGGGCCACACAAAGTATATTTTTATCATGGAAAAATTTCAACTCCTCAAGCCATAATGTTGAACAGAATTGGAGTATTTTCTTTATAATTTCTTGAACAGGCAAATGAAAGCTTATTATAGAATGCATGTATTTTCTTTTCTCTTTGGAACATCAACACCAGTATATTGCTGGCAGCTATTGTATTAAAAAATAAAGTATATTTTCACTATCAAAAAAAATCAATTGAGATTATCTGTCTTAAGAACCAGCAATAAAAAGGATAAGGAGAAATGGACAAAGCCTGAGACCTGTGGCATCAAATGCCCCTTCATATGCATGATGAGTGTCCCAGAATGAAAACAGAGAGACAAAGAATCAGAAGAATGTCTTAAAATACAATGGCTGAAAACATATATTTGATTTAATAAACTTTGGTTGGAACTTGCAACTCAGTTATGCTCATTTATGTATGCCCATGGCGATTTCATTCTATAATGGTGGCGTGGCGTAGGGGCCGAAGAGCTACATGGCTCACAAAGCCGAAATATTTACTATTTGGCTACAAAAGCAGCAAAAGTTTGCTGATCCCTGTCCTATATTATTAGAAGATCCTAGGTGGGCTTGTCAGACACTGCTTTAGAATGACATTAAAAGGGTAATTAGTTGTTTTTTAATCCCTTATTTGTGGGATTTTTCTAAATCAGCTATTTAGAATTATGATAATACTCTGAAGCATCCAGACATGCAGTTTTCTGAGGCAGAGTTGGGATGGATTTAATGGCCTTGTGTATGTGAAGGGCCCATGTAGCTGGAAAGTTATGCTGTCATTAAAATGGTGGTGAAATCATGGAAGAGGATGTGGGTTGTTGTAAGTGGGGAGCAAAAATGAGATAGTGGAAAAGTAAAGATTATAAATATAAGTCCTCCTGATTCCAAAGTTTATATTCTTTCTGTTACACAGCAACTGGTAAATCGGTTAAAATGATATATTTTTCTTTTTATTGTGGTAAGAACACTTAACATGAGAATTATCCTCCTAGAAAATTTTTAAGTGTACAATACGGTATTACTAACTACAGGTACAATGTTGTACAGCAGATGTTTTTAGTCTGCTGGTGACTTTTCCTAAATATTCTTTCACGGATATCACATCACCTAAGTTAAGTGGTCTTTTCTGACTATTAAGGTATTATGTGCCTTTCATTTTCCTCAGAAGCAAATGCATATGTGGCTACAATAAAGTACTTAAAAATAATTTAGGTAATAAAAAAAGTTATTGATTTTTAAAATTCTAAGGAAAAATATGTATTCAACATATTTATGTTAATGTTAAACAAACAGCTTATAAAGACTGATTTAATGATAATTTGGAATTATATGCAGCTACTTGTCAACTTTGCTCTGGATATCTTATTTCTTTTGTTTTTGCCAAGAATCCCCAAAAGCATCAGGTTTTTTAATGCAGTGATGATAAGCAGATAAACAAAGCAATGATGAAATAGATAGAATTAGTTCTAAGTCTCTGTAGAAATTCTCCGGAGGCCTCCATCGTCTTTTTTTTACATCTCCCTCATCCCCAGGGCTCATCCATTTCTGATAGTAATTAACCACAGGAGGCTGAAGCCCAGGGGATGTCAAAAAAAGGCAGAGTCTTGTGCAGCCAGCATTATCCTGTTGCTTTCTCCATGTCCTTGGGTAAAACAAAAGCAGTTTGCCAACCTGAGCTCAACTCTTTTGCCTGGAGCAGGAACTCCCAGTCACCAGGTAGGATCAAAACCTTCTATTTCTTTGCTATAAGTTCTGCATTGGGTTCTGGTCCCCTTTGGGGTACTGATGATGCTGTGTGTGAGCATGAGAGAGACTTTGTATGCTCACACACAGCATATAAAGGACGTTTAAGTGTAGGATGAAGTTCTGATGACCAATGGAACTGCTATAAGAAAAGAAAAGCACAGCAACATCACTTCCAGTCTGCCGTAGAAAAATGAAAGGCTTTACATAATCAATCGGTTATAGCATTTTTATTCACAATCATGTTATTATTCAAGCCTAGTGCCCCTATTTTGTTTCTTTATTTTTTATTTTTTTCTGTAGGAGTCTCCCTCTTCCGCCCAGGCTGGAGTGCAATGGCATGATCTCCACTCACAACCTCCGCCTCCTGGGTTCAAGTGATTCTCCTTCCTCAGCCTCCCGAGTAGCTGGGATTACAGGCGCCTGCCACCAGGCCCGGCTAACTTTTGTATTTTATAGTAGAGATGGGATTTCACTATGTTGGCCAGGCTGGTCTCAAGCTCCCGACCTCAAGTAATCTGCCCATCTTGGCCTCCCAAAGTGGTAGGATTACAGCCCTGAACCATTGCGCCCAGCCCCATATTTTGTTCTTTTTTTTTTTTTTGAGTTGGAGTCTCGCTCTGTCACCCAGGCTGGAGTGCAGTGGCCCGATCTCGGCTCACTGCAAGCTCTGCCTCCTGGGTTCACGCCATTCTCCTGCCTCAGCCTCCCGAGTAGCTGGGACTACAGGCCTCCACCACCACACGCAGCTAATTTTTTTTGTATTTTTAGTAGAGACGGGGTTTCACTGTGTTAGCCAGGATGGTCTCGATCTCCTGACCTCGTGATCCACCCGCCTCGGCCTCCCAAAGTGCGGGGATTACAGGTGTGAACCACTGCGCCCAGCCCCATATTTTGCTCTTAATGCTATTCTCTACTAAAGTAAACTCAAAGTCTTTGGAGAGTAGTTAATTCCAGTTTTTTGAGGCTGAAAGAAAATATTTGGACAGCAAGGTATATCCAATGAAGTTTGTAAGAGAATCAGTGACAGTCCTCAAAAAGCAATGAGCCACCTTAAGGGAATTTCCACTGGCCACGTTGTGATGATTGAGAGTAACGATAATAAAGATAACTCAGGTTAACTGGGACAAGACCCTGAGTTCATAATGATACTGAGTTCATAAAGATACTCAGGTTCATATAAAGCATCAGAAGTGTAGTGTAATCCAAACGAAGGGTGGATTTCAAATGACATGTTTAACTTTTCAAATTGATTTTAATAAGCAAGAATGTGTTTTTCCTCACATATATATGGATACAGTATACACACACGTGCATGTACTTTGTTACTTCTGTTAAGTAGATGGTTTTTAGAAATATAATATGTATATCACCACCTATATGAGCTGGAAAGATAAAGCAAAACAAGGAAACGCAAAAGCCAAGTTAATGGGTACAAAAAATAGTTAAAAGAATGAATCAGACCTAGGACTTGACAGCACAACAGGGAGACTAGAATCAATAATAATTTAATTGCACATTTAAAAATGACTAAAAGACTGCAATTGGATTGTATGTAACGCCAAGGATAAATACTTGAAGGGATAGATACCCCACTTTACTTACATGCTGTGATTATTACACATTACATGCCTGTAGCAAAACGTCTCATGTACTCCATATATATGTGTGTATACACACGCACACACACACCCCTACTACGTACCCGTATCAATTAAAATTAAAAAAACAAAAGTCCTGTGGAAATAAGGAAAAGTATTAACAACAGGAACAAGTGATCAGCTCCCGAGATCTTATGTGAACGCCAGGTAGAAAGGAAGCGTTGCAGGTAACTTGTGCTGGTGTTCATACAAAAACAAAAATAACTGTAAAAGGAGGGCTCAACTATTCACAACAGCCAAGACGTGGCATGAACCCAGGTGTCCATCAACCGTGGACTAGATAAAGAAAATGTGGTACTATACAGCTGTAAAAAAAAAACCTGAATGAAATCATGTCCTTTACAGCAACATGGATGGAGATGGAGGACTTTATTCTTAGTGAGCTGACCCAGAAACAGAAAACCAAATGTCTCATGTTCTCGCTGCCAAGTGGGAACTAAACGTTGGGTACACAGGGTCATAGAGATGGTAACAATAGACACTGAGGACTACTAGAAGGGGGGAGGCGGGAAGGGAGAAGTGTTAAAAAACTACCTATTCTTTGGGAGGCCGAGGCGGGCGGATCACGAGGTCAGGAGATCGAGACCATCCTGGCTAACACGGTGAAACCCCGTCTCTACCAAAAATACAAAAAATTAGCTGGGCGTGGTGGCGGGTGCCTGTAGTCCCAGCTACTCGGGAGGCTGAGGCAGGAGAATGGGGTGAACCCGGGAGGCGGAGCTTGCAGTGAGCCGAGATTGCACCACTGCACTCCAGCCTGGGCGACAGAGAGAGACTCCATTTCAAAAAAACAAAACAAACAAACAAACAAAAAAACCCTACCTATTGAATGCTATGTTCTGTATTTGGGTGATGGGTTCAATAGAAGCCCAAACATCAGCATCACACAATATACCCATGTAACAAACCTGCACGTGTACCTTAAAAGGACAGCTCAGCAGTGTGTTCCAAGAAAATAAATTAGCTACATATCTCCAGAAAAAAGAGCTAGGTGTGCAGACTACCTCATTTATTCTCATTCAGGGAAAAAGATGTGTGGCTGTGCTGTCCAGTACTTAACAAATTGAAATGTGGCTACTGAGACTGAAAGGGAAATTTAATTTTATTTAATTTAACCTAAGTTAAAAAACTGATTCTCAATTCAGCTATTGGAAAACAAAGTGTGCTTGGAACAACTTGGATAAGTAAATATATGCTTTGGAGTGTAATTATTATAAAATCTAAATACCGATGAAGTACTGCCAATAAAAAATTAGCATCTGATTTGAAATGTACAATAAGTATAAAATACATGCTAAATTTTGGACAGTATGAAATTAATACCTCATTTTTTTTTGTATTAAAACATGTTGAATTAATAGTTTGGGTATACTGAGTTAAATAAGATATATTGTTAATTTACTTTTTCAACCTTTTAAAATGTGGCTATTAGAAAAATTTTAATGACATACTTTGCTTACATTGTTTCCACTGGGCAGCTCTGTCCTAGATAATCTTACTAATTATAATGAGTGACTATTGATAAGAAAAACACAAGTTTATAATTAAATCAATAGAACAGATCAATATGTCAACATAACATGACAGTAAGTTAGGTATTTCTGTCCTACTAATGTTAAAAGCATCCCTCATTTCTGGGCAAAAAGCCAGCTCTCTAGGGAAGATAGAGTTGTAGCAGTCACCATGATGTAGCATGTAAACCCTTGTTACAGAAAGATCTCAGCCTAATCAGTGATCACCAGCTCAGCATTTCCTTGGAGGGCACATGTATTTTTGTATGCTGACCAAGAGCAGATTGGGCAGGTTCTGGAATGTCTGTTGGTCTGAGGCAATCCTGCATTTTCTTTTGATCTAGGAAGACAAACTTGGGAGCAGTAGAAGGATTTTAAAAACGAATATGAAGAAACAAATTCACGTCCACAGCAATGCATTTTACAATTGGCTTTAGTTTTTACGTAGGGATCAGTTTTGGAGAAATTATAATACTCTGTTTTTGCTATCTGTGCTTTCTAAGGTGTTTAAAGCGCATAAAGGAATCTGGATATAGTAAACTTAAGATGTATCCGCTTAGAGAAGAGGCAATTATACAGAAAAGTAGCTGGGGGCGTGGCTCCATAGAGTGAGGGAGGGGTTTTAAAGGTGAGGCAGTGGCATTATCAAAAGGGGGATCACAACACACACGGTGTGGTGGGAGATTACAAACAAATTAGATCATCCGAAGAGAGAGGTTGTCTTAACTAAGTAACAAAAGAAGGTGCCAAGGAGATAAGCGGGGACTGTATTGTGGAGCTTTTCTGATGCCTTCCCAAGGATTCCTGATGTAGTCAGAGGACAGTGGTCAGAGGTTTTTGATCATAGTGATTTCAACACATTTTCCAGGTTTTTTTAATACTTTAAGTTCTGGGATAGATGTGCAGGTTTGTTACATAGGAATACAAGTGCTATGGTGGTTTGATGCACCCATCAACCCGTCATCTACATTAGGTGTTTCTCCTAATTCTATCTCCCCCCTTGCCCCCAACCCCCTGACAGGTCCCCGTGTGTGATGTTCCCCTCCCTGTGTCCATGTGATCTCATTGTTCAACTCCCACTTATGAGTGAAAACATGAGCTATTTGGTTTTCTGTTCCTGTGTTAGTTTGCTGAGAATGGTGGCTTTCAGCTTCATCCATGTCCCTGCAAAGGACATGAACTCACCCTTTTTATGGCTGCATAGTATTCCATGGTGTATATGTGCCACATTTTCTTTATCCAGTCTATCATTGTTGGACATTTGTGTTGATTCCAGGTCTTAGCTATTGTGAATAGTGCTGCAATAAACATACATGTGCATGTGTCTTTATAGCAGAATAATTTATAATCCTTTGGGTATATACTCAGTAATGGGATTGCTGGGTCAAATGGTATTTCTGGTTCTAGATCCTTGAGGAATGGCCATACTGTGTTCCACAATGGTTGAACTAATTTACACTCCCACCGACAGTGTAAAAGCATTCCTATTTCTCCACATCCCCTCCATCATCTGTTGTTTCCTGACTTTTTAATGATCGCCATTCTAACTGGTATGAGATGGTATCTCATTGTGGTTTTGATTTGCATTTCTCTAATGACCAGTGATAATTAGCATTTTTCATATGTTTGTTGGCCGCGTGAATGTCTTCTTCTTCTTCTTCTTTTTTTTTTTTTTTTTTGAGACGGAGTCTCACTCTGTCGCCAGGCTGGAGTGTAATGGTGCGATCTTGGCTCACTGCAACCTCTGCCTCCTGGGTTCAAGCGATTCTCCTGCCTCAGTTGCCTGAGTAGCTTAGACTACAGGCGCCTGCCACCACACACAGCTAATTTTTGTATTTTTAGTAGAGACGGGGTTTCATCATGTTGGGTAGGATGGTGTTGATCTCTTGACCTCGTGATCCGCCCGCCTCAGCCTCCCAAAGTGCTGGGATTACAGGCGTGCACCACCATGCCCATCCAAATGTCTTCCTTTGAGAACTATCTGTTCATATCCTTTGCCCACTTTTTGATGGGGTTGTTTATTTTTTTCTTGTACATTTGTTTAAGTTTCCTGTCGATTCTGGATATTAGCCCTTTGTCAGATGGATCGATTGCAAGAATTTTCTCCCATTCTGTAAGTTGCCTGTTTGCTCGGATGATAGTTTCTTTTGCTGTTCAGAAGCTCTTTAGTTTAATTAGATCCCATTTGTCTATTTTGGCTTTTGTTGCCATTGCTTTTGGTGTTTTAGTCATGAAGTCTTTGCCCATGCCTACGTCCTAATGGTATTGCTTAGATTTTCTTCTAGAATTTTTATGGTTTTAGGTCTTATATTTAAGTCTTTAATCCATCTTGAGTTAATTTTTGTATAAGGTGTAAGGAAGGAGTCCAGTTTCAATTTTCTGCATATGGCTAGCCAGTTTTCCCAACACCATTTATTAAATAGGGAATCCTTTCCCCATTGCTTGTTTTTGTCAGGTTTGTCAAAGATTAGATGGTTGTAGATGTGTGGTGTTATTTGGGAGGCCTCTGTTCTGTTCCATTGGTTTATACATCTGTTTTGGTACCAGTACCATGCTGTTTTTGTTACTGTATTTAAGTTATCAGTGTATCTAGGATTTACATATGTTATTGAATAATAAATTATTCCTACTTAGATTTAAAATACTTAATTTTTTATATTAAAATCCTAGAAACTTTGGCTAATTTCTGAATTTTTAATTTTTTTGTAATTGGCTTCCTGGTTCAGTTTCACTGTTTTTGCTATTTGTGACTAGATAGTATTTTTTAATAATAAAAATATAATGCTTTTTAGATGTAGCTAAGTCATTATTAATAGATTATTATTTTAGTTAAGCTTTAGAACAATTTCGTCAAGTTAGAAAATATTGTTAAGTTTACTGGGATTGTCTTGAGTTCATTGATAAATTTAGAAAACATTTCCATCTTTAAAACATAGTTTTTCCTATAAGAAGGACGTATGTAACATCACGTGTTAAAATATTTCATATTATTCAGAAATTTAGACACTCCTCTATGAGACCTGTTTATTTTTTATGCAGGTTATTCGTAAGTATTCAATATCTTCTGTTCCTACTGGTTTTGAGATCTCTCCTCCATTAAACTAGCTCATGCTAATATTAGAAATCTATGACTTTTTTCTACTTCACTTTTATTTCTTTACCTCTACTTTGGAATTTTATGTGAAGAAGGTGGGGTTAATGTCCTGTGCAGTTTGCAGCACACTGTCATGACAAGCTTATGCAAGACATAAGCATAATTTATCTTATTCCCTTTCTTTATCCACTATGCTCACCGCTATTACCCTGCTTCCACTGACTCTTGATCATTTCTCAAAATGTACATTGTTTGGGGTGGGGAGAGAAGAAGCAAATAATTATTTATTTAGAGTGATTTGTTTTAATAAATTCTAATCTATCTCCAAACAACTTGGTCTCTAATTTTTTTAACTTTAATTTTTAATTGAGGTTTTAAAAAAACACAGCATTAAACTTACCACCTTAACCATTTTAAGTGTACAGTTCAGTAGTGTTAATATATTCACGTTGTTGTGTAACAGATCTCCAGAGCTTTTTCATCTTACATGCTGAAACTCTACAACACATTAAATAACTCTCCATTTCCTCTACCCTGTCTCCTAGTAACTATCATTCTTTCTGTTTCTATAAAATTGACAGCTTTAGATGCCATATATAAGTGAAATTAATACAAGTTTTAGCATAAGTTTTTTTGTAACTGTCTTATTTCACTATCAGGGGAAATTCACTCCCGATATTTCACAGAGGTTCTTTTCTATTTTCCCTAAGTGTCGGCCGGTCTGAGAAATAAAGGGGCAGAGTACAAAAGAGAGAAATTTTAAAGCTGGGCATCCAGGGGAGACATCACATGTCGGCAGGTTCCGCGATGCCCCCCAAGCTGCAAAACCAGCAAGTTTTTTAGTGATTTTCAAAAGGGGAGGGAGTGTACGAATAGGTGTGGGTCACAGAGATCACATGCTTCACAAGGTAATAAGATATTACAAGGCAAATGGAGACAATTTATTAGGCGGGAATTTCCTCATCCTAATAAGCCTGGGAGCGCTACAGGAGACCGGGGCTTATTTCATCCCACAGCTACGATCATAAAAGACAGCCACCCCCAAAGTGGCCATTTCAGAGGCCTCCCCTTAGGGATGCATTCTCTTTCTCAGGGATGCTCCTTGCTGAGAAAAAGAATTCAGGAATATTTCTCCTATTTGCTTTTGAAAGAAGAGAAGTCTGGCTGTGTTCCGCCCAGCTCACAGGCAGCCAGAGTTTAAGGTTATCTCCCTTGTTCCCTGAACATTGCTGTTATCCTGTTCTTTTTTCAAGGTGCTCAGATTTCATATTGCTCAAACACACATGCTCTACAAACAATTTGTGCAGTTAACGCAATCATCACAGGGTCCCGAGGCGACATACATCCTCCTCAGCTTATGAAGATGACAGGATTAAGAGATTAAAGTAAAGACAGGCATAGGAAATCACAAGGGTATTGATTGGGGAAGTGATAAGTGTCCATGAAATCTTCACGATTTATGTTCAGAGATTGCAGTAAAGACAGGTGTAAGAAATTATAAAAGTATTAATTTGGGGAACTAACAAATGTCCATGAAATCTTCACAATTTATGTTCTTCTGCCATGGCTTCAGCTGGTCCCTCCGTTTGGGGTCCCTGACTTCCACAACATTTCACTTCACATAAGGTCCTCATGATTAATCTATGTTGTAGAATGTGACAGGAAGGCTTTTGAAGGCTGAGTAATATTTCACTGGATGAGTATACCACATTTTTGTTTATTTGTTCATCTGTTGATAAATATTTGTGTTGTTTCCACCTCCTTGATTTCAATTATTCTGGGTATATGCCCAGCAAGGAGATTGCTAAACCATATGGTAATTTTATTTTTAATTTTCTGAGGAGCCTGTCATATTTTTTCCCAAAGCAACAGCTCCATTTTAGATTTCCCAGCAGCAATGCAGAAGGGTTCCAATGTCACATTCTTACTAACATTTATTTTCTGTTTTTGGTAGTAACCACTCTAGTTAAGTATGAGGTGATATCTCATTGTAGTTTTTATTTGCATTTCCCTAATGGTTAGTGATACTTAGAATCTTTTCATGTGTTTATTGGCCATTTGTAAATCTTCTATAGGGAAATGTTTATTCAAATCCTTTGTCCATTATTGAGTTGGGTTATTTTGTTGTTATTTAGTCATAGGAGTACTTTGTACATTCTAGATATTAACCCCTTGATATGGTCTAGATATCATCCCCTCCAAATCTCATGTTGAAATTTGACCCACAGTGTTGGAGTTGGGGCCTGGGGGGAGGTGTTTGGTTTATGGAGCCACGTTCCTCATGAATGGCTGGTGCTCTCCCTGTGGTAATGAATGCATTTACACTCTACTAATTCATGTGAGACCTACTTGTTTAAAAGCGCCTCATATCTCTCTTGCTACCTCTTTCACCATGTGACATGCTGGTTTCCCTTTGCTTTCCACCATGAGTCAAAGCTTCCTAAGGTCCTCACCAGAAGCAGATGCTGGTGCCATGCTTCTTGTACAGTTTGCAAAACCTTGAGCCAAATAAACTTCTTTTCTTTATAAATTACCCAACCTCAGGCATTTCTTTATGGCAACACAAATGAACTAACACAGAAAATTGGTACCAAGAGTGCGGTGTTGCTATAAAAATACTTAAAAATGTGGAAGCAGCTTGAGAACTGGGTAATGGGCAGAGGTTGGAAGAGTTTGAAGGGCTCATAAGAAGATAGAAAGACTAGGGAAAATTTGGAACTTCTTAGAGACTGGTTAAGTGGTTGTAGTCAAAATACCGATAGAAATATGGACAGTGAAGGACAGGCTGATGAGGTATCAGATGAAAATGAGAACATTATTAGGAATTGAAGCAAAGGTCACCCTTGCTACACCATAGCAAAGAATTTGGCTGGATTGTGTCCATGTCCTAGAACTTTGTGTAAGGCTAAGCTTAAGAGTGATGACATAAGGTGGAAGAAATTTCTTTTTTTTTCTTTCTTTTTCTTTTTCTTTTTTTTTTTGAGATAGATTTTCACTCTTGTTGCCCAGGCTGGAGTGCAATGGCATGATCTCGGCTCACTGCAACCTCTGCCTCCCGGGCTCAAGCAATTCTCCTGCTTCAGCCTCCCAAGCAGCTGGGATTAAAGGCATGCACCACCATGCCCAGTTATTTTTTGTATTTTTAGTAGAGAAGTTGTTTCACCATGTTGACCAGGCTGGTCTTGAACTCCTGACCTCAGGTAATCCTCCTGCCTCGGCCTCCCAAAGTGCTGGGATTACAGGCATGAGCCACTGTGCCCAGCAAAATTTCTAAGCAGCAAAGTGTTCAAGAAGTTGCATAGCTTGCTCTAACAACCTACTAACAGATATGGGGGCAAAGGAATAACTTGATAATTAAAAGAGAAGTAGAGTGTTAAAATTTGGAAAATTCACAGCCTCGCCACGTGGTCAAGAAAGAAGAGGCAGTTTCAGAAGAGGAATTCAAGCAGGCTGCAGAGAAACCACTTGTTAGAAAGATTAGTATGACTAAAAGGGAGCCAAGTGATAATATTCAAGACAGTGGGGGAAAGGCTGAGGGGACGGAGAGGACGGACTGATTTGGGGAAGAGAAAGGAAAGAAAACCAGGCCTAGAGTGCTGCTGCCCTGTGCTGCCCCAGGATGCTGCTTCTCACGTCCTGGCCACTCCAGCCACAGGCAAGACTCACAGATCACCAGTTACAATCACTTTATTGATTGTGTCCTTTTATGCATGGAAGTTTTAGGTCTGATATAGTCCCATTTGTCTATTTTTCCTGGTGTTGCTTGTGCTTTTGATATCATATTTAAGAAATCATTGCCAAATCCAACACCATGAAGATTTTCCCCTATGTTTCCTTCTAAGAATTTTGTAGTATGGGGATCTTTCTCTTTTAAGTTTAGGGTACATGTGCAGGTTTGTTACGTAAGTAAACTTGTGTCTTGGGGGTTTGTTGTACAGATTATTTCATCACCCAGGCATTAAGCCCAGTATCTATTAGTTATTTTTCTTGATCCTCTTTCTCCTTACACTGTCCACCCTCTGATAGGCCCCAGTATGTGTTGTTCCCCTCTATGTGTCCATGCATTTTCATAATTTAGCTCACACTTATAAGTGAGAACATGTGGCATTTGGTTTTCTGTTCTTGTGTTAGTTTGCTAAGGATAATGTCCCCTATCTCCATCCATATCTCTGCAAAGGGTATGATCTCATTCTTTTTTTATGACTGCATAGTATTCTCTGGCATGTACCACGTTTTCTTTATCCAGTCTATCATTGATGGACATTTAGGTTGATTTCATGTCTTTGTAATTGTGAATAGTGCTGCAATAAACATATGCGTGCATGTGTGTTTATAATAGAACAATTTATATTCCTTTGAGTATATGCCCCATAATGGGATTGCTGTGTTGAATGGCATTTCTGTCTTTAGGTTTTCAAGGAATCACCATACTGTCTTCCGCAATGGCTGACCTAATTTACACTCCCACCAATAGTGGATAAGCATTCCTTTTTCTCCACAATCTCATCAGCATCTGTTATTTTTGGACTTTTTAATAAATCCCAAAGTGCTGGGATTACAGGCATCCGGCCCTTTTCTGCATCTTTTGAAATAGTCATGTAGGTTTTGTCTTTAGTTCTGTTTATGTGGTGAATCCCATTTATTAATTTGCATATGTGGAACCCAACTTGCAGCCCAGGAATAAAGACTACTTGATCGTGGCAGATAAGCTTTTTGATGTGCTGCTAAGTTTGGTTTGTCTGTATTAGGTTTATGTTGTTCATCAATTCTGAGCAATTTTTACATATGGTTTAACATAAGGATTCAAGTTTATTCTTTTGCATATGAACATCCAGTTTTCCCAGTATCATTTGAGAAGAGAGTCTCCTGTCTCCCTCTGCACCCCTGTCAAAAATCATCTGACCACGTGTGTGATGTTAAGCAGAATAGTGTGCACTAGTATCAATCCCAGGTGAAGACTAAACACCTTGCCAATTTCTGCAAAGTTTTCTAAATCTGGCAGAAGGTTTTACTCAAACCCAGCTGCCAGAGTATGAGTGTGGTGAGACAGAACACTCTTAAAATACACTAAGTAAAACAACTTTATTGTTAACAGATAGGAAGCAAGGATAAACAGAAGGCTGGAATATGTGGTGTGCTGGTTCCTCAAGGCTTAGGAAATCTTTCCAGGACAGATAAAATTTTGTTTACATATCCCACTCTGTATCTCAGCTGAGTGATGCCTAAAACAGTCCACTTTGGATTTTATACCTCTGGGTGCAACTTGGATCACTGAGCACAAGTGTTGTAAAATATTCAGTTCTGGAAGGAATGATGACACTGTCTAGATTCTTCCAAACAGGTCCTTCTAATTTCAGGATGTTTCATTTTACGGTTATTCCGAGAATGCAAGTGGGAGTAGGCAGAGCTGGGTTATCCAAGGCAATGCAGAGATTTGTCCTCCTGCACAGTAGGATTTACTTCTGGACTCTCTATCCAAATCTGTTGGTCTGTATGTATATCTTTATGCCAGTACCATGCTGTTTCAATTACTGTAGCTTTGCAATATATTTTGAAATCAGGAAGTGAGAGACCTCAAACTTTATTTCTTTTCAAGACTGTTTTGGCTATTCAGGGTCTCTTGAAGTTCTACATCAATTTTAGAATGAATTCTTCTGTTTTTGAAAAAAAATTATTGGAATTTTGATAGGGATTAAAGAGGACTGAATATATTGTTTTGAATAGTGTGTACATTGTAACGATATTAAGCCTTCCAATTCATGAACATGGGATGTATTTTCTTTATTTATGTCTTCTTTCATTTCTTTCACCATTTTATAGTGTTTGGGTGTACAAGTCTTTCACTTGATGGTTTAATTTCACTTCTAAGTGTTTTATTCTTTTTGATGCCATTTTAAATGAAGTTTTTTCTTAATTTCCCTTTTAGATTATTTGTTTTTAGTCTATAGAAATGCAATTGATTTGTTTGCTGATCTTTTATTCTTCAACTTTGCTGAATTTATTCATTCATTTTAACTGTGTGTTTGCACACTCTATGGGACATTCTACCTATAAGATCATATCATCTGTGAACAGAGATAGCTTTACTTCTTCATTTCCAGTTTGGATATCTTGTATTTCTTTTCCTTCCCTAATTAATCCAGCTGGGACTCCCAGTAGTATATTGAATAGAGGTGGTGGGAACAAACATCCTCACCTTGTTCCTGATTTTAGAAGAAAAACTTTCAGTCTTTCACCATTGAATATGGTGTAAGTTGTGCATTTTTCATACATGGCTTTATAATGTTGAGGTGGTTTCCTTTTATTCCTAGCTGATTGTTTTTACCAGGAAAAGGGTATTATCTTTTGTCAAATGCTTTTTTCTGCATCAGTTGTGATGATCATGTCGTTTTGTCTTTTATTAATGTGGAATATTACATTGATTAATTTTCATATATTTTCCAGCATTAAACCATCCTTACACTCCAGGAATAAAACTTAATCATGATGTATAATCCTCTAAATGTGCTGTTGAATTCAGATTGATAATATCTTTTGAGGGTTTTTGTTTGTTTGTTTGTTTGTTAGTCTGTTTTGAGACGGAGTCTCACTTTGTTGCCCAGGCTGGAGTGCAATGGTGCAATCTTGGCTCATGGCAAGCTCTGCCTCTTGGGTTCATGCCATTCTCCTGCCTCAGCCTCCCGAGTAGCTTGGACTACAGGAGCCTGCCACCACGCCCAGCTAATTTTCTTTTGAGGGTTTTTGCACCAATAATCATCAGGATTATTCTACAGTTTTCTTTTATTTTAGTGACTTTGTCTGGCTTTGATATTAGGACAATGCTAGCTTCATAGAATGAGTTTGTGAGTGTTTTTTCCTATTTATTTATTTTTTGAAGAATTAGAGCATAATTGATCTTAATTCATCTTTAATATTTGGTAGAGTATCACCAGTGAAGTCTTATGGTTCTGAGTTTTTCTTTGTTGGGAAGTTTTTAATTGCTGATTCAGTCTCCTTACTAGTTATTGGTCTGTCCTAGTTTTCTATTTTTTGCTGATCCAGTCCTGGTGAGTTGTATGTTTCAAGGAGTTTATTCATTTCTTCTAGATTATCTATTTATTGGAGTACAATTGTTCATGCGTTGTCTTATAAACCTTTTTTACTTCTGTGATATTGACTGTAATGTTCCCTCTTTCATTCTGATTTTACTTGAGTCTTTTTTTTCATAGTTAATCTAGCTAAGGGTTTGTCAATTTTGTTGATCTTTTAAATAAATGCAAATCCATAAATGTGATACACCACATGAACAGAGTGAAGGACAAAACCATATGATCATCATGTTAGAGGCAGAAAAAGTATTTGACCAAATTCAATGTCCATTCATGATACAAAATCTCAATAGATTAGGTATAGAAGGAATGTAGCACAACACAATAAAAGCCATAAATTAAAAGCTAACAGCTAACATGCTTAGTGGTGACAAGTTGAAAGCTTCTTCTGTAAGATCAGGAGCAAGACAAGGATGTCCACTCTTTCTACATCTATTTAATGTAGTACTGGTGGTCTATAAAATTTATTTTATTTTATCTTTACTATTCTTACAGTGTTTTGAGCTCATTTGTCTAAAAGTGTTAAGCAGTAATAATAATAAAACAAAGCTACTTTATTCTAAGTTTTACATTCTTTGTAACATTGGATTTACATTTAAACCATTTAAATAATTTTTTACACCAGGAAATTTGAATTCCTATTATGTAGATTTGTTTGCAAACCTGTGAAATCATAGTGAATATTACATAAAAAATTGACTAACTCCTTTTTAAAATTTGTTTTGACAATAGATAGAGTACACTTGATTCTATTTCAAGTGCTACAAAATAAGCAGATGATGAAAATAAATGACAGCTCAGGGGAAGACGACTTCATCTTAGTTGGCTTCTCAGAATATCCCCAGGCTGAGTTCATCCTTTCTCTGTTTGTCTCCGGGTTCTACACCATGACATTCACAGGGAACACAGCCATCATCTTGGTCTCCCTGCTGGACTACCGGCTCCGCACCCCAATGTACTTCTTCCTCCGAAAGCTCTCATTTCTGGCCATGTGTTTCACCACCTGCATTGTCCCTCAGATGCTGGTGAACATCTGGGGAGAGAGTAAGAAGGTCAGCTATGTAGGCTGCGTGGTTCAGTATTCTGTAGCCTTGGCTCTTGGCTCCACAGAGTGTGTGCTTCTTGCTGTCATGGCTGTGGACCGTCATGTTGCCGTCTGCTGGCCCCTTCACTATGTTACAATCATGCACCAACAGACCTGCCACCTTCTCGCAGCCTCGTCCTGGTTTTCTGGGTTTGCCAACTCTCTCTTTCACTCTTCACTAACCACCATTTTGCCTCTGTGTGGCCACCGCCGTGCGGACCATTTCCTTTGTGAGGTCCTGGTCATTGTCAAGCTGTCCTGCGTGGACACCGGCCCAACTGAATTGAAGATGTTAATTGCTCCTGTGATCATCCTTGCCCTTCCAGTGTGCACCGTCCTCACCTCCTATGCCTGCATTGCCAGGGCTGTGCTGAAGCTGCAGTCTGCTGAAGGTCGGCAGAAGGCCTTTGGGACTTGTGCCTCCCACCTGATGGTGGTCTTGCTGTTCTATGGAACCATCATGTTCATGTGTCTTCAGCTGAAGAGTAACTACTCTCAGATTCAGGGAAAGGTCCTTGCTCTTGTTTATACCATTGTTGCCCCCACCTTGAACCCACTAATCTATGCACTGAGGAACAAAGTTGTAAAGAGGGCAATTAGAAAATTGATCTGGAAGGATTCAGTTTAAGAAATTATGATCCCTGGAATTTGTGTCATAGAAATTATTTGGAGAGTGGATTAATGGCAGGAAGGATAATTTTCAGATTTCAGCCCAAATTGATTGACAAACAAATGAAGCAAGTACTAAATACAAGCTGAAGGTAAAATTGTTGTCATCAACAGTGGTGATTGTAATCTTACAAAAATTGCATAATACAGTCATTCATTCACATTTTTGCTGTCCTCAAAATCTGTAATCAGGATATTTTGCAATATTTGTTGATTTTCTCAAGAGATTGTTAGAGCTGTCGTTTTCTGGGGAATACTGGACCTTCTGAAGGATACAACACATGGTAGATATGGAAACTGCGCTGAAATAGCTTACATATGAAGACGGATCATGTGGATTTAAATCTTTATTAACGTAAGATAGGAATTGAAACCTTACAGGAAAGAAAACTGAGTAAGGAATTCAGGGACAGTATCATACTTTGTTTTTGAGGGAACGAGGAAAACTGCCTGCAGTGAGACACTTGAGCTAGTGTTTAAATGATGCTTAGGATTTGGGCAGGTGTGTGGCAGTGGGGTAGAAAACATTCAGTGGATCCAGACCAGGGTAAGCATATGTGTTGCTAATACAAAGGAGAATAATGTTAAGTTTATATACCCATTTGTTCTCTCACATGGCAAGGGCTGAGTGTTTATGGTGTGTTAAGGATTCATGGCACCAATATAAATGTGGCAGTAATTTTATTCAGCATGTCATGATTTACAAACAGATTGTAAATAAATACAAAGGTAGACATAATATGGCCTCTGCTGCCATGGAGGGATGTGCAATGAGAAATGAGAACTGACCTTTTGGAAAGGTTTTGCCGGGTAGATGGCATGTGTTATGAGCCATAAAGAAGGTATTCCAATTTCTCATATTGGTTAAAGCAGAAGAAATTCCAGGCAGAGAAATTTAAGGAGGACATTGTATGTGGGGATAGGCTCGTCAGTTACAATATTGGTGGTGAAGGGAGAGCACAGTGACAGTGAGGACAGGAGGTGGCAGAGACAGATGATGGCTGGATCATCAGGGCTTAGGGAAGTTGGGCTGAGCTGATGACTCTTGCAGTAGGAGATGGAAGTCATATGCAGGACTTCAAATAGACAGTGGCAGAATCCGGCTTATGCTAGAAAGGTGGTATGTGTGTATGGGAGGAGGATTCCAGAGAGGGACTGGCTGGGGTGAGGGTGAAGGCAGCTCTTAGGGGGAGCTGCAGCTGTGACAATGAGGGACCATGAAAGTCTGGTCTGACAATCATGAGGAAGATGGATAGAGTTTGATAATGAAGCTGGAGGTTGGAATGGGTGAAGGGGATTCCTGAAGCACCTGTTTTCTTCAGAATTTACCTCTGTTTAATTACTTTTAGCCTTAGAATGTAACATAGGCCATTACGAACATTTCCACGCTCAGAAGAGGGAACTGAGGCACAGAAGGGTCTATAGAACTTCTCAGTTCATGTAGCTTCCAAATAAGGACTTGAGCCCAGACCTTTGTGCACCAGTTCCCCGTGCTCTTGGTCACTCCCATCTGCTGCCTTTCTACCTTGTCTCATCTCAGTACAGGGATTTGCCTACGCAGTCGGTCTGCACCGTTGTAAGTGCAGTCCACAGTGCGAGTTCTTCCCAACGCCCAGCTTAGACTCAGGAGGATTATCTCTGCAGATGGTGACAGTGGACAATGGATCAAACATTGAACCCAGTGGTCCCCAGCCTTTTTGACACCAGGGACCAGTTTCACGGAACATAATTTTTCAAAGGACAAGGGTGGGGTGGAAGGATGCTTTCAGGATGATTCTTGCATGTTTATTGTGCACTTTATTATTATTACATTGTAATAATTAATGAAGTAATTCTGCAACTCACCATAATGTAGAATCAATGGGAGCTCTGAGCTTGTTTTCCTGCAACTAGACAGTCCCATCTGGGGGTGATGGGAGACAGTGACCCATCGTCAGGCATTTATTCTCATAAAGTGCATGCAGCCTAGATCCCTGGCCTGTGCAGCTCACAGTAGGGTTTGCGCTTCTATCAGAAGCTAATGCCGTGGCTAATCTGACAGGAGGTGGAACTCAGGCGGTGATGGGAGTGACGGGGAGCGGCTGTAAATACAGATGACGCTTTGCTCCCAGCCGGCTGCTCACCCCCTGCTGTGCAGCCCGGTTCCAAACAGGCCACACACTATCGATGGCCCAGGGGTTGGGGACCCCTGATTTAACCCATTTCCCATTTAGAAAGGAAAACTGTGCAGGGAAAAGAGAGATCAGACTGTTACTGTGTCTATGTAGAAAAGGAAGACATAAGAGACTCCATTTTGAAAAAGACCTGTACTTTGAACAATTGCTTTGCTGAGACGTTAATCTGCAGCTTTGCCCCAGCCACTTTGACCCAACTACTTTGACCCAACCTAGAGCTTACAAAAACATGTGTTGTATAAAATCAAAGTTTAAAGGATCTAAGGCTGTGCAGGACGTGCCTTGTTAACAAAATGTTTACAAGCAGTATACTTAGTAAAAGTCATCGCCATTCTCTAGTCTTAATAAACCAAAGGCACAACGCACCGTAGAAAGCCGCAAGGACCTCTGCCCTTGAAAGCGAAGTATTGTCCAAAGTTTCTCCCCATGTGATAGTCTGAAATATAGCCTCATAAGATAAGAAAGACCTGACCGTCCCCCAGCCTGACACCCGTAAAAAGTCTGTGCTAAAGTAGATTAGTAAAAAAAGAAAGCCTCTTGCAGTTAAGATAGAAGAAGGCCACTGTCTCCTGCCTGCTCCTAAGAACTAAATGTCTCAGTATAAAACCGATTGTACATTTGTTCAATTCTAAGATCAAAGAAAAACCGCCCGACAGTAAGAAGCAAGACATGTTTACAGCAATACTGCTTTGTTATTCTTTACTCCGCTAAGATGTTTAAGTAGAAAGAAACATAAATCTGGCCTATGTCCACATCCAGGCACATTACCTTCCCTTAAACTTAATTATGACAGATTCTTTTGCTCACATGTTTTTTGCTGACCTTCTCCTTATCATCACCCTGCCCTCCTACTACATTCCTTTTTCCTGAAATAATAAAAATAATCAATAAAAACTGAAAGAACTCAGAAACCAGTGCCAGTGCAAGTCCTTAGTATGTTAAGTGCCAGTCCCCTAGGCCCACTGTTATTTCTCTATACTTTGTCTCTGTGTCTTACTTCTTTTCTCAGTCTCTCATCCCACCCGACTAGAAATACCCACAGATGTGAAGAGGCAGGCCACCACTTCAAAGTACAGCTCGCTGGCAGCACAGTGTTCTCGGGGAACACAGGAAATGGGTTGAACTGTGAATAAACGATTCCTCATCTCTTTATGGTCTTTTGCAGCAAGATGTCAACAGCTGTCTTTATTTTCTTACATTTCCCAGATAACTCCTTGGATCAGCAGGAATCTACGCACAGATTTAGAGTGCATGTGCGCCCTGATCCTAATTTGCTCCCTGAAGAGCAGCAGCGTAGAGATACTGTGGAAATTCAGTTACTCACCCTTGCAAGCATAAGGATTCCAGATTCTTCAGTGTCCCACACTTCAGACCACTCTGACATTGCTACACTGTATCTTCTTTATTTCATGTGTGCAAATTGACTAGTGTGGCACTAGTCAATCACTAGTCTGACTGTATTTCCTCTTCAAGTTTGGTTCACTTTTGATAGTAAAGAACATCTCAATGCAAGGTTTAGCTATTTAGCTGACTGTTAGACATTGGCTAAAACGGAACTCTTCCTGAGATAATGTTGCTGCCTTTTCAAACAAATGGAGATCATGTGAAACTTGTAAATTAACATAAAAATTGAAATAGTACAGAAAGTTCCCATATACCCTCCCCCCTCAGTATCTTTTTTGTGATCACATCTTACATGAATGTGGTGCATTTGTTATAGTGGCTGAAGCAATAGTGATATCTTCTTCTTCTTCTTAATGAACGTCTAGAGTTTGCAGTAAGGCTCACCCGGTGTTGTTCAGCCTACGGATTTTGACAAACACATAATGTCATTCATCACCCAGACAGAAAAGTTTCGCACTCAAAACATGACCGGTGCTGTACCTCTTGGCCCCTTTCTTCTTTTCTTAGGACCCCTGACTACCACAGATCATTTATTTTACTGCCTCTGTAGATTTTCTTTCCCCAGATTCTATAGAATTGGAATCATAAAGTATGCAGTCACTTAGGACTAACTGATTTCACTTAGCAATATACATGCAAGATTTTTCCTATCTTTTTGTAGCTTAACAGCTTACTAAGTTTTATCAGTGAATCATGTTCCACTGGGTTCCTGTAACAGTGTGGGTGGCTGCACTCACTGCCTGAAGAGCATCTCAGCTGCTTCCCGTTCAGGCGATTGTGAATACAGCTGCCCTCATTCTCGTGCAGATTTTGCAATGGGCATAATTTTAAAATGTAACTGGGTAAATGTTTAGAATTTTAATCAGCTGTTTATAAAATAAGACTATGTTTTCCCTTGTAAGAATTAGGTAGAATTCAGTAAAATCATTTTTAAAAATGCATTTTTAAAGAAGTTCTTATTGATTCCATTTCTGTAATAGATGTAAGCCTACTCAGATTATCTGAGTCTCCCTTGGGTACTTATATAGTTTCTGCCTTGGAAGGAATTTGTTATTTTTATCTAAGCTGTCAAATTTGTGAGCATAGATTTATTCTAAGTATTCTTTTATTATCTGCTTGATATTAATGGGATCAACAGGAAAGATTCTTCCTTTCATTTATATTATTTGTAAATTTTGTCTCCTAGCTTTTCTTGATGGTTAGCCTGGCTGGAGGTTTATCAGTTCTATTTATCTTTCCTATGAAGCAGCCCTTGGTTTTGTTTATTATTTCTATTATAATGATTTCTGTAAATAATTTTTTGTTCTATTTTTATGTCTGGTTTACATTACACTATAGTTTTTTCTGTAGCTTCCTAAGGTGGAAGGTAAGAAAACTGAATTAAGATTGTTTTTAGTTTTGTTCGTTTGTTTTTTTAAGACAAAGTCTTGCTCTGTTGCCAAGGCTGGAGTGCAATGGCACGATCTTGACTCACAGCAACCTCCACCTCCCAGGTTCAAGTGATTCTCCCATCTCAGCCTCCCTAGAAGCTGCGATTGCAGGTGCCCGCCACCATGCCCGCCTAATTTTTGTATTTTTAGTAGGGATGGGGTTTCACAGTGTTGGTCAGGCTTGTCTCAAACTCCCGACCTCAGGTGATCCACCCGCCTTGGCCTCCCAAAGTGCTAGGATTACAGTGCGAGCCACTGCACCTGGCCTGTTTTTAGTTTTCTGTACAGCATTGTGAATAGAACTAATGCTCCGAAGTGTGCACTTAATAATTAAAATAATACATATTGTGTATTTCTCACAATAATGCTTTAAAATCCAATAATATCAGGTGACTGAAGCAGGAGAATCGCTCGATCCCAGGAGGCAGAGGTGGCAGTGAGCCAAGATCACACCACTGCACTCCAGCCTGGGCAACAGAGTGAGACTCTGTCTCAAAAAAAAAAAAAAAATCCAATAATAGAGACGATAAGTGCAGAAGGAGCATATGTAGATTCAGGAATGTTAAACATGGTAAGTTTTTTTAAAACAGAGGACATTTTCCAGGCCTCTTTCTGTGAGGAGACCCTGTCCTGGGGTGATGTCATGCATTTGTGGGCTGCCTGTGTGAACACTGCCTACTTCACAGTGATGCAGGCAGCTTAGCCAGGGACCCGAGGCTGTGTCTCCCAGGGCTCTCCTGATGGTGTCCTTTGCCTGCCTCCACCACCAAGGAGGGTGGCCCAGCAGCAGCTCCGCCCGTGCTCTCACCCACCTTCTCCACACACGCCAGCCCTGTGTCCTCAGCACCCAAGGCTTCCAGAGGTCCTTCAGCAGCTCCCATGGCTGACAGTGACTCTATGTTTCCTAGGCTTCTTCTACCGCCAGAATTGGCGGTTTCCCTCGCTGGATTCTTGGGACCTGATCCAGGCGCACACTCGGTAAAGTCTTCTTTCTTTGTCTGAGATGGGAATTTTATTTAGTTTGGTTTCTTTCTATTTTCTCTGAATTAAGATATGTAATTCTTACCACGGACTTTACAGATGGGCCACAGAATTTCTTGGTGGGCAGAGGTATGTGAGAGCCCATTCATTGCCAACTTGGAACTTGTTCCAGATGGCACTCATAGATGACAGTGTTAGTGACAAACTGCACGGCAGAGAGCATTGTCCTCAGGAGAAATGCATTCTTGAAAACAGCGGTGACTTTGCAACCAAAAATCATTTTTGAAAATCTCATACAACACTCTTGTGCATTTCCTCAAGTGTCTTCCAGGCTTTATTTGGGGGCCATTGCCTCGAGCACTATCTCCCAACCAGTTTTCTAATGTCACCAAGTGAAGAAAAGACCCATGAACACAGGACACAGCATGGTCTGACGCTCACAGTGTTTTCCTTTCTCTCTGCAGACACACTCAGCGATTCAGCTCTACAGTATGCACTCTGGGATCTCCCATTTGCTAAGGAAAGATCTTAGCTTTGAGAAAGGTGACACTTTCCTCCCTACTTTTGCTGGAGAACTACCCTGGTTTGAGCTTCCTGCTGGAAATGAGGTTGGGCAGTTGGGTGTGAAAAAATGAAGAGTTTAGTCAACAACTGTGGCCAATCACTGCAGTTCCCAGAAGCAGTGATGTCATTTAAATAGGAATAGGGGTGCATCAGGGTGGGGAGATATGGAGGAGAGAGTCCGTGTGGAGTGATGGTGAATGCCTTTGGGAGTGTGTGTGCATTTCTGTAGAAAGCATGTTCCTCTGTGCAAAGCACGACCCAAGGATCAATGTTCTAGAAACAGAATTCCATCCCCGCATCAGTCGACACTTCATCCTTCATCACAGCTGTACCTGAAGTTTAGTGTAACATCCCCCATCCTCAGATTGGAGATGGTGGAGAGATGAATTTCCCAAGCTCTGAATTTGTATTCTTGATTTTTCTATCAGGATTTTTGCCTTAAATATTTTCCTCTATTTAGAAAAATGTCCCATTTCCCATGCCAATTTTATGCACACTTTTCCATAGAATAGATCCAGAAGGAACACAGCAACACTGCCTTCACCAGATCGGGAGAATCTTGATACCAAGTGCGGTGTGAGACAGCCCATGAGAGGGGGATTACAGGCCAAAGTCTTCTGAATAGAGACATCCAAACCTGAAACCAAATATTAGAGCAGACTAAATGCAGAGATTGCTAAAAAAAATGATGAGCTATTTCATGATTTGAAACAGAATTTTGCCTAGTTTAAAGGTTTTGGGGATTGTTTTAAAGAAAAATTTAAAAGATAAATACAACTGAATGAATGTAAACAGTTATAAAATAGAAAAAGTTATGAGGTTATAAAAGGCTTATGAAACATAAATGTTTTATAACCTCATAATTTCTAATCCCAATCAAAACTGAGATAGATTTGTTTATAAGGTCTTATTAAAACTAGCTACAATATTAAACATACGCTAATATCAAACCAAAGGTTAAAAAGTAAGCTGTTCGTAAGATATCAATTTGTTCTCAATGAGAATACAAGAGGAAACAATTTTTCATTCTGAAATCTATTTCTTTCTTTTTTTTTTTTTTTTTTTTGAGACGGGGTCTCCCTCTTCTCCTTCTGTTGCCCAGGCTGGAGTGCAATGGCACAATCTCGGCTCAGCACAACCTCCACCTCCTTCAAATTTTCATCAGCTCCGTCAGCTTCCCCCAGGCTCTAATTCTGTCCTTGTAATACCAAAATGCTTGCCTTAAAAGTCTAAAAAGCCAGCATTGGTCTCAGCTGTCACATGGTTTTGTGCTCTTGGCTTTTGATCTATCTGGGTTGTCTCCTGCGAGCAGGCGAGGGAGCTCGCTTCCTGCTCACAGTCCTCCTCCTCAGGGCCCCTGCTCATGGCCTGGGGCACACTTTACCTGTGTCTCATTAACCTCGAGGGCCCTGCCCATCAGGGTGGCTTCCAGGTCATTCGGCGGCCTTCATCGAGGCGCTGCCCGCTCTCAGGTAGCTGCTCAGGTCGGCCATCAGCAAGATGGATGGGTCGTGGACTGAATTCATCAAACCACTGACGCACCAGCCCCGATGGCCACGTTTTCAGTTAACTTCCGTTAACTGCTCCTGCAGGGTTGGTCAGTTGAAGGAAGGTTTTTTCCTGGCACAGCCGTTAAGTGGCAGTTGGCTTGGAACGTCCTGAGTTCTGAGCCAGCCTGGGGGCCAAACAGACCCCTGGTCCCCTGGGATGGTCACTGGTCATGTGCTCACCACAAAGCAAGGTCAGGGGCCGGAGGTTTCTGTTTGAATGATTGAAGCTCTTCTCTGGACTTAGCCATCTCCAGGCATCCACCTTCCTGAAGAGACCTGGGGCAGGAGGATCGAGAAAGGGAGTGAAAAGAGCCCCTGGTTCAGGGTCCAGTCCATGATTTGGAGGTCTCAGGCATTCAGGGACCTCTGTCCCCAGAAAACCAACTACATTCTTGTCCCAGATCCATCACTCCTGAGTGCTGTGACTCTGGGCAGGTCACTTCAAATCCCTCATTTCACTTCCCTGAGCTGTCAACTCTGGGTGGCAGCCCCTGCCCTGCCCATCCCTCCAGGCTGATGTGGGCATCACGGGAAGGAACAGAAACTCTCCCCATGGCTCTGAAGCATCAGGCCCATGTGAAGGAGGAAGAACATCCCGTCCCCCACTGCCCTGGAGCCCCCCGAGCAGCTTCTCTATATTCACCACCACCAACAGCCTGATCTCTTTTTTCTTTTCTTTTTTCTTTTCTTTTTTCTTTTTTGAGAGAAAGTCTCGCTTTTGTCACTCAGGCTGGAGTGCAATGGAATGATCTCAGCTCACTGCAACTGCTGGAGTAACTTGGCTTAGCAAGAAATTATACCAGGGCTTTGTGATAAATTCAGTGTAGTAGCCCATGGCATTAACCTTCCACTCATTCCCAAGGTCACATGTGCCTCTTCCATTTAAAAGACCAAGAGCTTGGTAAATTCGACTCTGCAGCATGTCCTTCTGAGGACTGCGGATATTCAACTTATCTTCAGGTACAGCTGTGGTGGAGGATGAATGGGTTGATTTATGCAAACTGTGCAGTGCTGATGGAATTTTCCTTGAACATTGATCCTTGTGTTGTGCTTTCAACATGGGAGTATGTTTTCTGGGGAAATGCACACACACTCCCAAAGACATCCACAATCATTCCATAAGGACTCTCTCCTCTGTCCCTCCCAACCCTGATGTACCACTGCACCTTACATGACACTGCTGCTTCCAGGGATGACAGTAGCATGGTTAGGATTGTTTACTGGACTCTCAGTACTTTTTTAAACCAAACTTCCCAAATCTCATTTCTGGCAGGAAGCTCAAACCACAGTGGCTTCTTGAGCAAAGGCAGGCAAAACAGCGCCACCTTTGCCACACTAAGATTTCGAACCTAAAAAAAGAGATGATCCCAGAATACGTACTGTTTGCCAGTGTGTCTGGGTCCCCCTGCATCTAGAGAAAAAGAAAACACTATGAGGGTCAGACCAGGCTGTGTCCTGTGTGCACAGGTCTTCACTCGTTGACGTTAAAAAGCCAGATGGTAAACAGTGGTTGAGACAATGGCCCCAGTATCTAGAAGATATTCATGGAAAGGCACAAGATTTCTGTGCAAGGTTTTCAATTGTTTTTGTTTGACAGTTCCAAGTACTTCTCAAGAAGAAGGCATTTCTCTTGAGGAAAATGTCTGCTGACATACAGTTTGTAAATGTGGATGCCATGTGAAACCATTTTTTAGTTGATAAAGAACTCTGACATTTGCACACCAAGAAATTCTGTCAGTCACCTATAGTGTACACAGTTAAGGTTTAGACATGTTAATTCAGTTGAAACAGAGAGACACCAAGAGAAATAAAATTTCCATTTCAGAGAAAAAAACACGACTTTACCCTGTGAACCTCTGTGGCTTCCTCAGAGGACGTCTGCCCTGGCATATCCTCCTCCAGGTCATGCTGGTCACCTGGGAAACAGAGTCACTATAAGCACATGAGCTCCACTGAGTGAATCCCTCAGGTGGTCTTGGAGCTGTGGACACGGGGCTGGCATGTGTGGAAAGGTGTGTTCACAGCACAGACTCAGCTGCTGCCGGCACTCAATAAATGCCAAAGACAGCTACCTCCCTGGTGTCCAAAGAGGACAACAGTCACCATCATGGCAGTGCAGTCTCAGTTCCAGACTGAAATTCCTTCTTCCCAACATGTGGAGCAGGGGACCCAGTGTGGGGTACAGGGCCTCTGCAGACACCTCTCCTCCTGGGCCCCCAGCCAGGAAGGGTGGCCTGGAGGAGCAGCAGGAGGAGGAGCAGAGATGGGAGTCAGCCCTGGCCTCGGAGGCGCCACCATCCCTGCACAAACAGGCACAGCCCTCTCTTCCTCGAGGCTCTTCCTCCAACACCAAGCCTGAGCCACCCACTGGAGAACACGGACATCCCTCTCCCCATTCTGTGCGGGGAAACGGAGGCCCAGCACTCGCATCTCACACTCATGGTGGAATTGTGACCGGGACCCAAGTCTCCTGACACCCCTAAAACGACATGCAGCCCTCTGCCGTGGGTGGGGAGGGGTTCCGGGCACAGCTGAGGTTTGGGAGAAGGAGGTCTTCTGGGAATGTTCCCAGGGTTCCCGAGGATGGTGGTGACTCAGTGCCCATGGGAGAAATCAGATGATCCCACGACCTCCTCGAAAGGGACCGGGGGCTCAGGCACTGATGAAGATGCCTCTGGATGAAGCTGCTTGATGGTATGGGCAGAAATGCTTAAACTCAGGACACTAAAAATGGGACAGGCTGTTGGGTTTCCCAAATGTAGACAACGGGCAGAGGGCTCAAAGAGATGCCATTCCAATGAGAGGCAACTGGCCAGCAAGCCCAGGAAAAGGTGCCCTGCAGCACTGTCACCAGGGAAAGGCAAGCCAGAGCCACAGGGAGATGACGCCATGCACCCACTGGATGGCCAGAGTTAGACACGCACCAGAGAATAACACGGGGCTGGGAGGACCGGATAGGGATAGACCCCTGTGCACTGCTGTTGAGAATGGAACATGACTCAACCACTGTGGAAAACAGCGCGGCAGTTCCTCAAAAAACAAAAGAATTACCCAGCAATGTCACGCCTGGGGCCTAGGTACTTACCCAAGAGAACTGAGAGCAGAGACTCAGATATTTGTAACGGGAATGTCCCTGACAGCACTTTTCATAATCGCCAAAGGGTGGAAGGCACCCACATGTCCGTCCCCAGATGAACGGGTGATGGAACACCATTCACCCCTCTCAGGAACGGGGCCTGTTGCATGCCACAATGTGGAGGAGCCCAGAAGACCTTATGCTGAGTGACAGAAGCCAGACAAAGGTCCAGGTGAAATGTCCCGAAGAGGCGAGGCCACAGAGACAGAACCCAGGGGCCGGGGGAGGGGAGATCAGGGAGCAACTGTTTAATACGTATGGGGTTTCCTTTTGGGGCCGTGGAAATGTCTTGGAACTACACAGAGGTGATGCCTGTGCTATGCCGTGACGGTGCTGAATGCCACAAATCTCCCACTGAAAAATGGATAATTTTATGTTATGTAAATTTCATCTCAATAATAAAAGTAAACTGTAATTATTTGCCACCCTGTTTCCCCCTCCCTGCCCCCCAGCTGCTGGTCCCACCACCAGCCCCTGCTGTGCGGCCAGGACAAGGGCAGAAGAGCCGGTGTGCAGGAGTGTGTGCAGGCGCACCCCCGAGCACCTCCAGCCCCCTGTCCTCTGTACTCCAAGCCTCCCTTGAGGTGTGTGGGCGGCAAGCCACCCAGGTGCCAAGGCAAGAGACTGAGGGCACAAGCTGTTGCAGTATAATAAAATATATAAAATAACAAGAGTTATACTAGATCTAGATCATAGACATGATTATATATGAATATCATTAATCATTAGTTTGTAGCAATTGCTCTTTATTCCAATATTATAATAATCCTTGCTCTATAATCATAACTTAGGAAAAACCAGGCCATACAGAGATAGGAGCTGAGGGGCCATAGTGAGAAGTGACCAGAAGACAAGAGTGCGAGCTTTCTGTCACGCCCAGACAGGGCCACCAGAGGACTCCTTGGTCTAGTGGTGACTCCAGCTTCTGGGAAGACGCCATTGCCAGGCAGACCATGGTCTAGCCATAGCGTCAGTGTCAAGGAAAAACACCCGCTACTTAGCAGACTGGGAAAGGGAGTCTCCCTTTCCCCAGCGGAGTCACAATTCTGTACCAAAGTCTTAACTGTTTTTTATACCAAACTGCCTAAAACCTCATTTCTGTTAGGAAGCTCCAGAGAAATTCTCCACCAAATGCAGGGTAAAAAGTGCCACCTTTCTGAAAAACTCAGAGAACTGACCACAGGGTCATCCAGTAGAGGACAGAGGTGAAGCCTGGGGCCTCCTGGCTTCGGCAACTACAGGAAGAGGAGACAGCCCTGCCTAGGTGTGGGCTCAGGATCCAAAACATCAGGCAGCAAAAAGGAGCTCCTTGACCAGCACAGGGGAAATGGGGCCACCCCCTGAGGTCCCACAAGGGGAGGTGGAGGCGGAGTGGGGTGCAAGGCAGGCCCTGGTCCTAGCTTCTCTCAGTTCCTCGGGTGAGGAGTCTGCAGGGGGCTCTGTCTCCCTTCCTTGACTTCTCTTAGTCAGCTCTCTGTGAGCCTCAGTTTCCCCAGCTGTAAACATCTCCATCTCAGAAGGAGGGGTTGTAAGAATTAAAGAAAGAGGAGAGAAACACGAAGGGTGGCTCAACAATCAACAGGTTTATTTCAAACCTGGGAGGGACTTCTGTCCGAGTTGGGTCAGACCCCGCACTCCCTTACAGACTGAGTTTTTAAGGATTCAGGGTGGGAGAGTTTATCAGAGCCTTGGACTGCTCATGTGTCTCTTTGTTTTGCTTATCTGGGAGGGAGAGTTGTGTGTCTGTTCCCATACATCTTTCTGCAGCTGCACGCATAGCCCCCAAATCTGCTTTTAGCTTCCCTATCTTAGTGCACCTGCAGGGAAAGGAATGTGCTTATTAAGGCCCACTGGTTTACTGGGGCCAGTTGTATGAGGGTGAAGTTTGGCAGTTACCTGAGAGGCTTTCCCCCCACCTCCCTCTGTGCCCGAGCTGTCTTATCTGTCTTATGTGTGTTTTACTGCCTGCTCTTTCTGGCTGTTGCGTGTAGTTAGAAAAGAAGTGATTTTCTTGAAATGCTTGGGGCTAGAAAGAGAGCTGGAACTTAAAGTGGCGGTGTTTGTCCGAGATGACGGTGCTCCTGCTCTGTCAAGGGTGAAGATAGAAAGAGGGTGTACATGGGAGGATGGAGCCCAGCGCCAGGAGACAGGCAGCGCTCAGTGAGTCCGATCCATCGTCTTACCCGGGCCTCCCTAGACCTGGGCTCCACCCTCGCCACACCACCCTGTTGAAGGCCGCAGGCTCTCTGGGAGCTGGAGGAGGGCACGTCACCATGTGGTCGGAGCTCCCTGGCCCTGCCCACAGGTGCCCTTGGAGAGCCTGGGGTGGCTGTTATAAAGACCCAGGCTTGGAGGCCGGGCACGGTGGCTCATGCCTGTAATCCCAGGACTTTGGGAGGCCGAGGCTGGCGGATCACGAGGTCAGGAGATCGGGACCTTCCTGGCTAACACGGTGAAACCTCGTTTCTACTAAAAATACGAAAAATTAGCCGGGCATGGTGGCGGGCTCCTGTAGTCCCAGCTACTCATGAGGCTGAGGCAGGAGAATGGCATGAACCTGGGAGGCAGAGCTTGCAGTGAGCCAAGATCGCACCACTGCACTCCAGCCTGGGTGACAGGGCAAGGCTCTCTCTCAAAACTAAATAAATAAAATAAAAATAAAAACAGCAATTTTGGTAAAAATGAAGAGAACTTGAAACCCTAGTACATTGCTGTTGGGAATGTAAAATAGCATAGCCACTGTAGAAAACATTCTGCTATTTTTTCAAAAAGTTAAACATAAAACTATCATATGATCCAGTAATTCCACTTTTTTTTTTTTTTTGAGACAGAGGCTCACTCTGTCGTCCAGGCTGGAGTGCAATGGCACAATCTCTGCTCACTGCAACCTCCACTGCCTGGGTTCAAGCGATTCTCCTGTCTCAGCCTCCTGAGTAGCTGGGACCACAGGCGCACACCACCATGCCCAGCTAATTTCTGTATTTTTAGTAGAGATGGTGTTTCTCCATGTTGGTCAGGCTGGTCTCGATCTCCTGACCTCAGGTGATCCACCCACCTTGGCCTCCCAAAGTGCTAGGATTACAAGCGTGAGCCACCGTGCCCGGCCCAACTCCACTTTTGAGTACTTACTGAAAGGAATTGCAAGTAGTGACTAGAATAGATATTCATACATCAGTGTTCATATTAGCATTAGTCACAGTAACCAAGAGGTGGAAGCAACCCAAATGTCCAGCAGCAAATGAATGGATAAACAAAATGTAGTATATGCATACAATAGAAGATTATCCAGCTTTAAAAAGGAATGAAATTCTGGCCAGGTGCGGTGGCTCACACCTGTAATCCCAGCATTTTGGAAGGCCAAGGTGGGCAGATCACTTGAGGCCAGAAGTTTGAGACCAGCCTGGCCAACATGGCGAAACCCCCTATCTACTAAAAATACAAAAGTTAGCTGGGAGTGGTGGCACATGCATGTAATCCGAGTTACTCGGATGGCTGAGGCATGAAAATCACTTGTACCTGGGAGGTGGAGGTTTCGGTGAGCCAAGATCACGCCACTGCACTCCAGCCTGGGCAACAGAGTGAGACTCTGTCTCAAAAACAAAAAAAAAAGGAATGAAATTCTGATACATGCTATAACATGGATGAACGCTGAAGTCACTACGCTAAGGGGAATAAGCCAGACGCACAAGTACAAACATTGTATATGATTCTACTTATATGAAGTGCCTGGAGTAGTCAAATTCACAGAGACAGAAAGAATGGTCGGGCAACAGGCTGCAGGGAGGGATGGCTTGGGAGTTACTGTTTAGTGGGTATAGGGTCAGTTTTGTTCTAGAGATAGGTGGTGTCAGTTGCACAACAATGTCAAATGTACTTAAGACAACTAAACTGTACATTTAAGAATTATTGGCCGGGCGCAGTGGCTCACGCCTGTAATCCCAGCACTTTGGGAGGCCGAGGTGGGCGGATCACGAGGTCAGGAGATGGAGGCCATCCTGGCTAACACGGTGAAACCCTATCTCTACTAAAAATACAAAAAATTAGCCGGGTGTGATGGCGGGCGCCTGTAGTCCCAGCTACTCAGGAGGCTGACGCAGGAGAATGGCGTGAACCCGGGAGGCAGAGCTTGCAGTGAGCCGAGATTGTGCCACTGCACTCCAGCCTGGGTGACAGAGCGAGACTCCGTCTCAAAAAAAAAAAAAAAGAATCATTAAGGTTGGGCCTGATGTGATGGCTCATGCCTATAGTCCCAGCAATTTGGGAGGCCAAGATGGGAGGATCGCTTGAGGCCAGAGTTCAAGACCAGCCTGGGCAACACAGCGAGATCCCATCTCTACAAAAAAATTTAAAACTTAGCTGCCGGGCACAGTGGCTCACGCCTGTAATTCCCGCACTTTGGGAGGTCGAGGCGGGCAGATCACCTGAGGTCGGGAGTTCAAGACTAACCTGACCAACATGGAGAAGCCCTGTCTCTACTAAAAATACAAAATTAGCCGGGCATGGTGGTTCATGCCTGTAGTCCCAGCTACTCAGGAGGCTGAGGCAGGAGAATCGCTTGAACCAGAGAGGCGGAGGTCGCGTTGAGCCAAGATCGCACCATTGCATTCCAGCCTGGGCAACAAGAACAAAACTCTGTCTCCAAAAAATAAAAAATAAAAAAAATAAAGAATGACAAACCACCAACTGGAAAAAAATATTTATAAAATACGTATCTGATAAATGACTTGTATCCAAAATATACCAAGAACTCTTCCAATTCAAAAATAAAGAAGCAACCCAAGTTTAAAATGGGCAAAAGATGGCTGGGTGCAGTGGCTCATGCCTGTAATCCCAGCATTTTGAGAGGCCAAGGCAGGCAGCTCACTTGAGGTCAGGAGTTCGAGACCAGCCTGGCCAGCATGGTGAAACCCGATCTCTACTAAAAATACAAAAAATAGCCAGGCATGGTGGCAGGCGCCTGTAATCCCAGGTACTTGGGAGGCTGAGGCAGGAGAATCAGTTGAAGCCGGGAGGCAGAGTTTGCAAAAAAAAAAAAAAAAAAAAAAGCCGCCACCACCAGCAATAAAATGAGCAAAAGGTCTGAACAGATACCTCACCAAAAATAAATATATATTGATGAAAAGTGATTGACATGACATGTCATTAGAGAATTGCAAATTCAAACAATTAAAACAAAAATACTACACAGCTATTAGAAGAGATAAAATCCAAAACACTGACAACACCAAATGCTGGCAAGGATGTGGAACAGCAAAGAACTCCCATTCATTGCTGCTGGGAATGGAACATGGTACAGCCCCTTTGGAAGACAACTGAGAGTTTCTTACAGAGCTAAACATACTCTTACCATACGAGCCACAATCACACCCCTTGGTATTTACCCAAATGAGTTGAAAACATATTTACACAAAAACTTGTACATGAATATTTAGAGCAGCTTTATTCATAATTATCAAAACTTGGAAGAAAACATGTTCTTCAGTAGGTGAATGGACACATAGTGACACATCCAGACAATGGAATATTATTCAGCACTACGAAGAAATGGTCTATCAAGCGACAGAAACACAGAAGGAACTTTCAATGCATATTATTACGTGAAAGAAGCCAGTCTGTAAAGGCCACATACTGTTTTACTCCAAACGTGACATCCTGGAAAAGGCAAAACTAGGCAGCATAAGGAATTTTTAGGGTAGTGAAACATCCTGTATGACTGTAATGGTGGATACACGTCATCATGCATCTGTCAAAACCCATAAAACGTACAACCCAAGGAGTCAACCCTAACATAAAGGATGGACTTTGGTGAATGATAATGTACTCATACTGGCTCAGTAATTCGAATATGTACCACACTAACGAAAGATGTTCATAAAGAGAAAACCGTGAGGGGAGGGGTATGTGGAAACTGTACTTTCAGCTCAGTTTTTCTATAAACCTAAAACTGCTCAAAAAAGGCATATTAATTTTTTTAATATCCTAATAGAGGATCAGAGGATGGGCAAACAAAACCTGGGCAAAACATGGCAGAAAAAGCACAAAATACAACAAAAAAATAAATCTTTTTCCAGTAAGTTGTTGTTGTTGCTCTAAGTAACTGGTGCAGTGATTCCAGTTGGTGACTAGTGATTCCAGCTGGTGACTAGTGATTCCAGTCGGTGACTAGCGATTCCAGTCGGTGACTAGTGATTCCAGCTGGTGACGAGTGATTCCAGCTGGTGACTAGTGATTCCAGTCGGTGACTAGCGATTCCAGTCGGTGACTAGCGATTCCAGCTGGTGACTAGCGATTCCAGCTGGTGACTAGCGATTCCAGCTGGTGACTAGTGATTCCAGCTGGTGACTAGTGATTCCAGTTGGTGACTAGTGATTCCAGTTGGTGACTGAGATTTACAGGTTCGGGGGGGGGGGGGTCAGGGGAAGCTGGAGGATGGTCTGAAAGAGGGAGAGGGGCGTTGTTCAGGCAGAAGTGGGTTAGATCCTGACTCTACCACTCACTATGCCACCTGTCAAAGAGAAACAAAATCGGGCTCCAATTACAGGGGTAAGGGAAGATTTTCATCAGTACCAACTGTTGCACTGGGAGAGTCCAGCCTGAGCTGGACTGAACTTGGATTTGTAGAGGTGACTTTGAGTTTCAAAGGGAGAATGAGGGAATAAGGAAGGGGTTGGAGGGCGCTCAGCAGAGTCAGGAAGGTGACAAATTGCAAAGGGTTGGTTGAGTGCTGTTGACCCCAGTGCTTCTCCCGGTCTGGAAACTGTCATCCTCCCAGAGGGACGGGAGACAGAGGCCTTGTCCCAGGTGCCAGCCAGAACAAACTACATCCCTTTGGCAGCATCCAGTTTTCTCAGGCAGGCAACTAAGGGGCGCCGGAGTTATCTGAGGGGTGTGGCCTCCAGCGCTGGTAACTGCTAGTGTTTATTCAAGTCTCCATAGGCCAAGGCTGGGGTCTGATGAGAACGGGGCTCAGAGGGGCCTGGCTGGAGTCCGGTCCAGGAGGTTCTTTGTCAATAGAGCGAGTTAACCGGGCCCTGGGAGCCTCCGTTTTTCCTCCCGCATCTGTGAGGAGCAAGAGATGACGTGATCCAGGAGCCTCCCCGCTCCACGAGCGGGGTCCCAGCGGAGGCTGGTCCCTGCCGGCTGCCTCGCCACCCTGATGGCCCCCGCCCTGGGAATCCTCCGACCTGGGAGCACCCAGGAAAGACCTCGCGTTCGCACCCGCGCGGGCCCAGGCGCGCCCCGCCGCTTTCTCCCCGGGCACGGGAACAGGAACCAGAGGGGCGCGGGGCTGCGGCGCAGCGGAGCCGCGGTCAGGCGGCCCAGGCGGGGCTAGAACAGTGGCCGCGGTGTCCCGGGCCCGCCGCCCGCTCCCCACCCGCAGCCACATCGCGCAGACGCGGGCTCTGCGGCTGCGCTTTCTGATAAAGGAGCTCGTCCGGCGCCCAGACTGCGCGCACTGGAGGCCCTGAAGGAGCGGCTCCTGGAGCGCGTCCTGCGCCGGAGTCCTGGAGGATGCCACAGATCCGGAGGGGGTGCCGGGGTCCTGTCCCAGACTCGCCTTAACGCTGCGAGGACAACGACCCCCCAGCCCGCCTCAGGCAGGAGGCGCAGTGGTCCCCTCTGCAAGCTGCAGATTCCCCACCCCGGCTCCAGCTGACCACAGGTGAAACCGAGCTGCAAGCGACAAAAACGCCTTAAAAACCCGAGTTCCCGCCTCAGGGTATTGATGCCCTTTACTGATCGTAAAGCCGGCGTGGAACTTTGCAGCCTTGGCTCAGAAACGCAGCTGCTGAGTGTCCCGGAGCAGGTGCGACCAGAGGACATTGGCAGGGGAGCAGTGCCTCCTGCTGGTCAGTGCATGCTGGCCTCAGTGACGGGAGAACCTTAAGGCTGGTGACATTCAGCAGCCAAGCAGGCAAATCACAGAGGTGGCTGGAGGTGTGCAGCGCTAATGGGCAAACTAGAGCAATGGAATAATGTCTCAGACAGGGAAACGTTTTAAAAATAGATAACACCAGGCCGGGTGCGGTGGCTCACACCTGTAATCCCAGCATTTTGGGAGGCCAAGGCAGGCAGATCAGATCACAAGGTCAGGAGATCGAGACCATCCTGGCTAACACAGTGAAACACCGTCTCTACTAAAAATACAAAAAATTAGCCAGGCTTGGTGGTGGGCGCTTGGAGTCCCAGCTACTTGGGAGGCTGAGGCAGGAGAATGGCGTGAACCCGGGAGGCAGAGCTTGCAGTGAGCCGAGACTGGGCTACTGCACTCCAGCCTGGGCGACAGGGTGTGACTCCGTCTCAAAAAAATAAAAAATAAAAAAAAAAATAACACTCAGGGCTGGCGGGGGCACACGGAAACTGGCACTGCCATACACTGCCAGAGGAGAAAGGAAAGTGGGTGCTGGCCCTGGGAGAGGTTTCTTGGTTTGTTTTGTTTTGTTTTTTGGGGGGTTGTTTTTTTTGTTTTTTGTTTTGTTTTGTTTTGTTTTGTTTTTGCAGAGGCAGGGTCTCACTATGTTGCTTAGGTTGGTCTCGACCTCCTATCCTCAAGTAATCCTCGTGCCTTGAGCTCCCAAAGTGCTGGGTTACAGGCGTGAGCCACCAGGCCCGGTCCCTGAGAGCCTTTGGGAACTAGGAATCAAAAGTCTTTCTCTAGGGTGGGGCAGGGGGTGCGGTGTATGTGTGCAGGGGTTTTGAAACTTTGTGGCTTGGCTGTGGATCTCATGGCGTGAGTCTCACCTCAGTTTCATGGGCAAGATTGGCCCTTGTGGAGTTTGAGTCCAACCCAGAAGAAACAAGGAAGCCTGGGTCTTCTCCAAGTGTTGCAGCAAGCTGGCCTGGGGTCCCCCCAAAGGTAGCCAGAGACAAGCCCAGGATCACCCAGTCTGCAGCAGGGTGCAAAGGTTTGGGGTCCCCCCCAAAGGTAGCCAGAGACAAGCCCAGGATCACCCGAGCATCAGCAAGATCCACACCTGGAGTCACCTCAAAGACAGCCAGAGTCTAGCTCTGAATCCCCAGAATGTCAGCCAAAGCCAAGTGAGGAGGCACCACGGTGTTCTCAGGGCCAGGGAGAACCAGCCTCTGAGTGGGCCCAGAGTCCAGAGGAGCTGACCCAGGGGGTGGGGGTGGCATG